>NC_142063.1:230782881-231092256 GCF_059756535.1 Pantherophis guttatus | reverse complement strand
CCTGAGTTAAACAGACAAAAATAATACTATTATGATTCATTGTTAAAGGAATTGTTAGGTGTTTTGTGCCAGCCGTGGCAGTCTGTTCAAAGGCCACCAGATGGGAGCAAAGAGGCACCTTTGATCCCACTGGTGGGTCAAGGGGCTCCAGCCCCTGCAGCCCCATTGGGGAGAGTTAATGGTCCTCCGGCCCCCTAAAACATTGGTAAGGGAGGGGCCAGGGGCCCCTATAAGAACCCCTGTACAGGGGTTGCTCTTCCCTGCTCTCCCTGCTTTTCCCTGCTCTTGTTCTATTCTCCTATGGGACTGACCCATGGGCTCAATCCAGACATGGATGCCTCCATGCCTGGGAACTTATTTTACTCTACTTTTACTTCTAAATAAAGACTTAATTTGATTGCATCCTTGCATGCTGACCTTTTCTTGGAAGTGCCCTCAACGAATCATCGTTCTTCGTGAGATCCCTCACAGGAATTGCCTTAAGAGTTTAATGAGACAGTTCCTAATATTTGTATTTATACTTTGAGGACATACCTACTCTCTAAATACCTGTCAGATAAAGTCTTCCTTTTACTGAGCTTGCCTTCCGGTTTCTTCATAATTTTATATGATGGATTTAGCTTGTCACTGCCTCTTTCTGAGATGTTTTTCAACTTTCTGCAAACCTGTAGTTGTGGTACTCTTTGGAGCTCTTCCCTCCAATTACTAACCAGGTGTTAAGCTGCTTAGCTTCCAAGCCAAAAAAGGGTCAGTCAAGTACTATTCCTACTGACTTTTACTTATACACTGCTCAAAAAAATAAAGGGAACACAAGCAGAAGACATCCGAGATCTGAATGAATGAAATAGCCTTATTAAATACTTTGTTCGTTACATACAGTAGTTTTGTGTTCCCTTTAGTTGTTTGAGCAATGTATAAACTACTGTATGTAAAGAACAAAGTATTTAATAAGGCTATTTCATTCATTCAGATCTCGGATGTCTTCTGCTTGTGTTCTCCTTATTTTTTTGAGCAGTATATATATATTATACAACAAATCATAATTTCCCCCAATGAATTGGGAGAGGCATTGGATGAAAATTACCAACAGCTCTCTGTTAGAAATCCCTAATCCCTATCAGAATTGCAATGTTAAGAGATTCCTATGAATGGGCAATCAAAGTTTGTCTAAGTGTGATATATGTGAAACAGTGGTGAAATCCAATTTTTTTTTACTACCGGTTCTGTGGGCGTGGCTTGGTGGGCATGGCAGGGGAAGGATACTGCAAAATCTCCATTCCCACCCCACTCCAGGGAAAGGATACTGCAAAATCTCCACTCCTACCCCACTCCAGGGGAAGGATACTGCAAAATCTCCATTCCCTCCCCACTCCTGGGGGAAGGATATTACAAAATCTCCATTCCCACCCCACTCTGGGGCCAGCCAGAGGTGGTATTTGCCAGTTCTCCAAACTACTCAAAATTTTCGCTATCGGTTCTCCAGAACCTGTGAAAACCTGCTGGATTTCACCCCTGATGAGAAGCCAACACACGTGGTTGAAATTCCACATCCAGAACACTAGATTTAGTACTTAAATCCATAAGCTTATAAAGCAAGCGAACCCATCAAGTCTGTTTCATTGTGGAAGCAAATGTTTGAAAATGCCCACTTTTGCAAAATTTTAATTGAAAGAATCGAATATAAAATGCAATTGTGTGCTTTGTATGTGACATGTATTTTTACATTCAGATACCTTTTGGCTTCATTTTCAGGCATTTTATATTTGAGCTGCACAAATTTGGATAACCACTAGATGGATGTAAAGGACTACTTTTCTATATTGGTTTGACAGCCCCCCCCCCCCCAAGCCATGATTCAGCATCATAACAATGTTCCAAAAAGCTATTGTTAGAAATAATCACAGTTTGCTTGTTTGAGTGATCAGTGAAAAAGAAAAAATACAACACCATTCCTAGCGCCCTTCCAAAGGAGCAGCATGTGAGTTCGGTAGAGAAAATCTTGTCTTCAAAGTCTCTGGGTTGTTTTTTTTTTTTTTTTTATAAACATAAAAAATGTTTAAAGTACTCCTAACCTGAAGTTTCCCTTCATAGGTTAAAAAACCACAGCTTGTGATTTCATTAGCTCATTGTCCCTGAAGCTCTGGTTTTTACTTAAAACAGCTGGGTCCTGAGAGTAGCAAAAAACCTGGATTAATTTCTTCCAATACAGGACTGAAGGGGGAGAGTGGAAAATCTATGTTAGCCTGTTGAATCTGGAGCAACCACTGGGCTGAATCCTATCCCCCTCTGAAGAATGTGTGATCTTCATCATCAAAGAGTCTAGGGAATTCCCACCACCATCCCTTCTCTCTTCTATAAAACTTGCTTTCAGTCTCCCAATAGCATCTTCCTCCCTTCCCCCTCTTATCCCAGCACCCCCAGCAATGTAAGTATTGGCAAGTTTCTCCGGAGCTTGTGCGGATACATTCCACTCTGCTTCAGTCATCCTGGCGCTGGGATGGTGCTTGGCTGCTGTCCTGGTGATGTCAGTGTGGGGCCACATCACCTGTGCAGGAAAGCCATCTGCAACTCATCAAAAGCACCAAAAAGCCTGGAGCAGAAATTATCACCCTGGGGTAGCGCATGCTGTGTATGATTTAAATAGACACTTTTTTAAAAAAAAAAAAAAAAAAAGGGAAGGGAACCAAGAAGAGGGGGGGGGAGACTACCAACTATCATTTTTCTGTTTCCTAACTGATGCTTACCGAACTAAACAGGCTGAGAATTAAACTAAGCTCATGCAATATTCTATGCATTAAAGCAGTGGTGAAATTCAAATTTTTTTATTACCAGTTCTCTGGGCGTGGCTTGGTGGGCATGGTGTGGCTTGGTGGGCATGGTAGGGGAAGGATACTGCAAAATCCCCATTCCCTCCCCACTCCTGCGGGAAGGATATTGCAAAATGTCCATTCCCATCCCACTCTGGGGTCAGCCAGAGGTGGCATTTGCTGGTTCTCCGAACTACTCAAAATTTCCACTACCGGTTCTCCAGAACTTGTCAGAACCTGCATTAAAGCTGTTGCTTTGGATGGATGGCCTTTGTATGCAGTTGCATCACGATCAATTTTGAAAGCTTAGTTTCACATTGGGGATGGTGAAAGAAATACGGGGGAGAAGGACTTTCTCAGATAATTATAGGATTATTAATAAAGCACAGAAAATGATGTGCTCGTTACCACAAAATTCCTAGCCGCCTGTCATATTTCTGCTCCTTTGGGGTCTTCGTTGGGGAACTTCAGGGAAGAAAAAAGAGCAATGAAGAAAAATGTGGCTGCTCTTGGAGCTTTGCCTGTTCCAAGTTATGTGGTTGGGTGGTATGACAGAGAGTCCTTGGAGGTTGAAATTGGTGCCAGAATACATTTGTGATGAAGGATGCTGTAAAGAAGCATGTTTGCAAACTCTCCACTTCTGAAAACATCCATTTCAAATCAAAACTTTTATTCATTCAAGAACAAAAATCCTTCAGCTAGTAGGGAATGGAAGAGAAATCAGCAATTTCTGTATCTATATCCCCCACACCTTTCGGTCCTTAACATCTAATTCCTATTGGGAGGTCTTTAATTAACCTTTTCAGTCCTAGGGGCAATTTCCCCATGATGCACTTGGGACCTTTCCCAAAAGCTGAGCTGAAGTGTTATGAACTGAAGTGTTATGAATTGGGAGAAGACAATACTGGTATGAAATTTGCTATGCCCCTTTGTCAATCTCTAGCCTCTATTGCCTATTTGTCAAGTTATTGTCATTGTTTGACTTTCCTCCAAGATATAATGGATAACAAAGCCCTAAATGATGTGTTATGTATTTTGAGGCTGTCCTTGAATAATGTTAAAATAAGTGGGAAAATACAACTTTAATAAAGTTTTCTTACTCCTCGTGATGAGATAAAAGTAAAGTTAGCAGCTCTTGGCTGTTCAGGTCTGGTAGCCCTAATGATGCCCCAGAGCTTGATGGTCCTATGGGAGGTGCAAGTGAGAAAAAGCCCTTATATTATCTTCAACATGGTTCATCCATTTCTGAAGTGATTTAGGGCTAGTCTTCATTATGGTTAGATTGATACAACAGTGGTTGGATCTTTCTAGAAGTTTGCTCTGTAGGTTGCAAACATCCAGCTAATTGATAAATGGTTTATGTTTACTACATGTTTTTTCCCCTCTGCTGTCATCTAGTGGTCATTGACTTTTTTGTAGTCCAGTCTTTACAGTTTTGGTAGCCACTCTTAAAAAAGACCTATGATTTTCCTGGGGCTTTCACTAGAAATTTAAAAAAATGACTCACCAAATAGGGGTTGATCTTCAAGAAAAAAATGTTTGAAATAGTCTTTTTATCTATACGGGTTTAAGATTTAAAGTTCTCTTATTTTACTTATTTCTTTTGCTCCTTTAATTCCAAAACATCTAAAAGAAGAGTCAGGCATAGCAAAGTAGATATTATGTGAATTAATTTTGATGCCATCATTCAACTATAATAAAAGTTTATATTGATTTGGATCAACATGGTTTTCTCTGTAAAGGAAGTATTTACAAGGAGTTTTTAAATGATTTATCTGGTAAACTTTTAGAAGCTGCCAATTAAAAATCCCCAAATAACTCTTCATCTAGACCAGAGGCGGGGAACTATGGTCCCTTTATGACTTGTGGATAGCATGCTCAGGAATTCTGGGAACTGAAGTCCACAAGTCATAAAAGGGCCATTGATTCCTACCCCTGATGTACTATAACCACCTACATGTCTCCTCAGGAATAAGTGTTGCTGAGATCAGTGTACTTTATTGTAAAGTAAGTACCTATAGGATTATGGCTGTAACCTGAGGTCATCTTTAAAGCAGACTCATAGAACATACTCAGTCATAAGGTATTTTGTTTAGTGTATGTGCAAATCATGTTCAATAGGTTATGTAAGCTCAATGAGGTGTGCTTTATTCAAGAACCATGATTCTAAGCCATAATTTGTTTTTTGGTTTCACTTAGTGTGATGTTAACCAAAGGTAATGATTGGGGTCTATAGACTGTTACTTACAGCTTAGTCTTATGCATTAATTTTGCCACTATGGCTTATTACACTAACCATAAATCAAGCCATGGTTTAGAACAGTATGCCATCACAGCAAGAGCAATAACAACTGAATAATTGCAATCCCATCTATTAGACAGGGGAAAAAAGCCACAGGTAGCAAATCACAGCCTCAAAACAGTTTATTGAAGTTGGTAATTTAGATTCATATATCAAAGTCAACATACTGTGGTTTTTGGATTTGGCCAATACCTAGCTTCAAAATATTTCTTGGTCAAGTTTAAATAAATAATACATACTGTAAATAAATATGTCAAAGTAATGGCAATCATCCCAATAACTGGCAGTATCTTACATACTCTCAGTTGTAAAAGAAAACTAAGGAAGGTCAGACTCAAAGACCTACAGCAACTTAGGGCTGTAGTGTAGACTAAATGGGGAAGTTTAAACAAAACATCCCACAAAAACATCCCAATAGTAATCAGTAACGATATGGAGTCACCCTGAGTTGAGCTCAACTTGAGAGTTCAGCTTTAAGACTGGGATCATTTTTATCATAGGTGTACTGTAATTCACTGGAATCCAGTGAATATATTCCCAATTTATGAAAGATATGCAAGCAACGTTTAAGCAGCAAGCTTTCTAAGAAAAAAAAACACATTCCTATAGCTTTAACAGTAGCTTAATAACCACAAAAAACAATTAAGCAGTCATTATGGATAGGGATAGTTTCATCAGCTGCCTGCTTGCCTATAATGAGGGATATAAAAAAGACAGGGAAATTAAAATTGCTACTTCCTTATAAGAGGCACAGATCTTGGCCCAGTGGTGGGTTCCAACCAGCGTTACTGCGGGTTCTCTTCGTGCACGCGCTTCACAAAGATTTTAGGGACAAACAGACAAACAGATACACAATGAGAGTTTTTGTAGTACATAGATTTTCTTTTCAATCAATTTGAGAAAATTACAATCAGAATGGGGTACAAAATAGACAACTGCAAAGTCAACAAAAGCTACAGATATTTACATTCAGCATCAAAATAATTTTTTAATTATCTTAAACTGTAGAGCATAGGTGTCAAACTCACAGCATCATGTTGCTGTCACATGACATTTCGTGATGTTTTTCCTCTTTGCAGAGCTGGGGTGGGTGTGGTCTGTGCGAGACACATCTGGCCCATGAGCTGCCAGTTTGACACACCTGTGTAGAACCATTTGTGGAACTAGAAAATGTTAATATTTTTTTAAAAAATGATGGATTTTAGTTAATCTCTGTTCCAAAGTTTGAGATTGGTCAAAGTTATCTTGAAAAAAATCATTTAATTTTTTTATGAGCATTCTCTATCACTTAGACCAGGGGTGTCAAACTGGCGGCCTGTGGGCCGGATGCATCATGTGTAGGCCATGCCCACTCCAGCTCAGCAAAAGCAAAAAAATGTCTCGATACGTCATGTGACACAATCGAGTTTGACACCTGTGACTTATACAAATTACATTGATGGAAGAAGAACAAAACAGTATCAACTCTGAAAAGTTGTGCTCATTATTGTATGGTGCTACGGTATGTTTTATAGAAAGCCTGAATTCTTTTTGGTCCAAAAAAGGACACTTTGATAGACACTTCATAAGAAGCAGTAAATAAATATTAGGAAGATAACCAATACAACTGTATGATGAAATTTTAAGGGGTGTGATGAACCCATTCGTTCATAGGGATTGGAATTCTTTCATATCCATTGTTAGCTAGGTAGACTTCTCACAAGTTTTTGTCAAAGGATCCTAATTGTGGAGAACTGTCATCTGTGTCCAAAGATCAGCTTAATCATGAAAGTCCTTAATGGCCTATTTAGGAATGGTTAATGTGTTCTTTGTAGGATGTACATTTTTAAGTAACAAGAAATCCCAAGGATTGGCTAGTTTTTCTTCTGTGGCAGAAGTATGCCCGTAGGTAACTGTTCTGAGCTTGAAGAAAAATAACACGTCTTTGCTTTGGAATTTAGGTAATTTAGAAATTTATGTATAGCACCATTCCTGATGACCATGGACAAATTTTTGTATATCTTTTCAGTCACAGCATGCCACTGCTTTTTCTGGAATGTCTTTTTCAATTTCCCCAGCTAATGTACCCTAATGTAACATCCAATGTACTCTGGGATTTCTTCATGGCCTCCTATCCCAATACTAATTAGGTCTGCTGATCTTTTAGAGATCAGCCCAGTTCAGCTGGTACTGTCATCTTTCCAGACTTTATAAATTATAATAAATATTAGGAAAACCAAATAACACTATCCTATCCCAAAGAAGCAGTGACACTGATTTGCTAGATTTTTTTTCTATTTCCCAGTTATAAGAGCCGAGGTGGCCCAGTGGCGCAGTGCTAAGAGTGCAGTACTGCAGGCTACTTCAGCTGACTGCTAGCTGCAGTTCAGCAGTTCAAACCTCACCGGCTCAAGGTTGACTCAGCCTTCCATCCTTCCGAGGTGGGTAAAATGAGGATCTAGATTGTTGGGGGCAATAGGCTGACACTGTAAACCGCTTAGAGAGGGCTGTAAAAGTACTATGAATCGGTATATCAGTCTAAGTGCTATTGCTAGTGCTATTATTAAATGCCAAAAAGGAATGAAAACTACTTTTATCCCTGAGTTATAATCTGATTTTATTCTCAAACTATGGCTCATTAATGCATTGTTGTCTTGATAGCTTTTTGAAGAAAAGTATTATCTAATATAAATGAGATTCCCCCCCCCCCCAATAAGTGTGAGTAATTATTCAAGTTCCGTTCTGCATTTAGGAACCTTTATAGCTGGATAATGATTTGTTTCATGTTGCATGATTCCACTTTCTTATGTTGATTCTGAAAGAGGAGCCCAACTCTGCTTAAACGTATGTTAAATAGAACTGGCTGGAGTTCAGAGAGTTTGGAAGGAAAGGGGGCGAGCGGGAGAAATACACTTCTCTCTGGTGCTTCGCCCCCCCCCAAACCTTTCTCTAGCCAACATTCTCCTTTGCTTCCCGAAGTAGAGAGGCTCCACCCCCCCACCCCCTCTGCCCAAAGTTAAATCTGCACAATAATGAGCTGTATAAGGGAGGGATGACATCACCAGTAAGTGGTCCCAGGCTGTTTTGCACAACATTCACCTTTCATTGTTCCGATGACATGGCTGGAATGTGATGGCTAATTCCCTGGAGATCAGGGCCTGGGCACCAGCCGACTCTTTGCAAGGGAAGGCGAATAGAAAGGGCCGCTCAGCCTAAAAAATAAAAGGTAAGAAAGTTGCACAGTGGTGGGGTTGGGCTGCGTGCTCGTTTTCCTTTAATGTTGCTCCCGGCCGGTGCATCTTGGGATTTTGTGCAGGGCATGTGCGTGAATGAGATTGCTTAGTAGAGAGGATCAGCTGGAAGCCCTCGCACTTTGCAGGCGGAAGGACAGATGGAGGCTTGTTAAAGAGGATGGCGCAAAACAGCGCCGCAGCTTTTAAACACCTCAAGTCCCAAAGGTGCTTCTTCTTCTTCTTCTTTTTTTTTTCAAGAGGACTTTCTGGGTTTTCTTTGAAGACGTTTCGCTTCTCATCCAAGAACCGGGGCAAAGATCAGGAAGAGATCTTGCAGCGTCATCTCTGGGAGGCTTTGGTTTCAACCCAGAGGGCTTTGACCTTTCTTTGTAAGATGCTGATGCGTGAGTTGAGAATGAAGGCTTTGGTTTCTCACTGACCGCTGGGTGAAAGTTTTTCTTTTGGGTCTGGACTCTGGAGCCTTTGGCTGTCCTGCCCCAAACTGATGTACTGATCAATTCTTGTTATGCAATTGAAAAGTTGAAATGGTTCGGTTTTTCCCCTAAGCATTTTCTGTTTTGAAGGCTTTATCTGATGGATGCCTTTGAGGAAGTCAGCAGAACTACTTTACTATCTTACAGGGAATATTCCTGAGTAATTGGACTCGTTCTTAAATGGCACTTTAAATGCTTCTAATTCTACTGGCCTGAAAGAGTATTAATATACACGTTTTATTTTACACACACACACACACATAATTTTTCTCCCGTTCAGGCAGATTTGGGGCATTATTTAAAGGCTCATGGAAGGTTATAATAATTTTGTTGAAGCTCAAAAGGTCTGAATCTGTTCAAGGCCAAATGAGCAATAACCTAGGAAAACTCCTACCCAACCATGTATACTGCCTTGAACCTAATGAAGGAAGATGAATCTATGTGTACTTAAAGTCACTCTAAAAATAAATATTTTTTTACTGTATTGGTGATGCTCTCTGAGCACCAAGAACCAAACAGTTCAACCCAGAACAATAGACAGTTTTTCTCACTGCTTTTTCCACATCTTACTTCATCTCACTCAAACTAGTTAATTAAACCTCTTGTTTCTTTGTAGAAATGTTTAAAAGGTTTATGGAAAAAAGGACACAAAGAATGCTGTGTAAATTCCAATTTCGAAATAGCTTGATCAGGAAATATTTGCTACTCTGAACAGCAGTAAAATTCCCTCAAGCTGGGGAACTTGATTGAAAGTTTAATGTTCTAACTTTAACACTCAGATACCTGCTGAGGGCACTTAATTTATTCAGAAGATTTATAACCCTGATAATCGGTTCTGCCCCGCAAGTATAATTATTTAAACACTAAAATGAATGTTATACTTTAGGGTTGTGCTCAGATTTCTGGCTTAAAGCGTTCTTCTTTTTAAACACTAAAATAATATGTTTGATTTGAGAGAGTCAAGGTAACTAAAGAAATGCTGAATTGGATGTCAGCTTTCAAATCTAAACATTCCATATTGAAATGAAAAAAAAATATGGCCTGATTCTTTACTGATACACAGTTTTTGTTTTCTGCAATTTTGTATTTCAGAACTGCCTCCAAAAGATGCAACGAAATCTTTATATTTCTGCCTTTCAAAACTATGTCAGGACATTGTGCAAACTGCTCATTAATGGCACATGAAGGCAGAACAGATTTTGCAAATATTTCCTTATTGCCTTGAGTCCTGGACACTTTCCTTGTCTCTCAGGGAAAGAATTTTAAAGTTGCTCCTTTCCCCTTTCTCTGTGGAAATCTTTCTCTAATACCCACATTCCAAAATTTTGAATTCATGTTTTACTTTTCAAGTAGTAACTTCAAAACATTCTTAAAGAAGTTTGTCTTCTGAGCAAGCTGTACTAATTGTGCAATTATAGCTTGAAGTAATCAGTGAAAATTGGTAAAACCCTGAGTGAGCTGATTTTCCTTCTACGATAAGTCTAGTTTTCTTTTTTGCTCTGTGATCCATCAGTGTGACTGCCACTGAAGGCCATCTGCTGCGAGACTGGGAGACTTCAGGATTAGTAGACATTCCTTCTGCAGATGATTACCTGCTAGGAGAACTAGAATTAAGACTAGCACTGTGAGAAGTGCAGGACTAAGTGGGCCTGGAGTCTGAACCATCAGGGCACTGCTCATGTTCTTATGTTCCAATGTTTCCAGATGCTGAATTCAGATGAGCTTTATTCCTTCCATCGTCTTTAGGCAAACTTGAGAAAGAATAATCATACGCAACTTGAAAACTGATGTAATTAAAAGTGCTAACAAACCCTTTTCCTAGCTATAAAGCTGCATGTTTGTTCCAGGGAACAGAAGGTTATGTGGATGGGATGGGATGTGAATGTCTTAGCCAGCTAACCTCTGGATATAGCTGACTTCCATTTCCATCCATAAGCAGGGGTGGGGAACAATGGCCTTGGCTGGCTCAGGAATTCTGGGAATTGAAGTCCATAAATCATAAAGGGGCAGTCATTCCCCACCTCTGATATAGAAAATTATCCTTCAGTTAATCTGCCAAAACAATAGTATGCTTGACTGAAGAAAATGGTCAGAAGGTTTTCACACTTTCTGACTTTTAGGTGCATTTGTACACAGATTGTGAGTGAGAAAAACGGATCCTGTCATACGTTCCCTCAATTCATTCTGGAACATGGAGTAGGGAACACATTTGCTTTGGTGAGAGACCAGAAATGTCTCTGACATGGTCTATCTGGCTTGTGGCCTAGTCCTTTAGTCCAATAAGGACTGAAAACATATTAGCTTCCACTCAGTTTTTTTTAATAAATTCCCTTATTGGAGCTTTCAGCTGAATTGGAGCCATACAAGAATACACTTTTCTATATAAAATGACAATGTTTGATTAACAGGACAGTTCTGTATTATTGGGAAGGGTTAATTGAACTGAAATTAAAAATAATTAAGACAATGTCATTATGAAAATAAAGCTGGAGAGTAATGATCTGGATTAATAATTAATAAAGTTAGTCCTCAAATTTGGGACCCACATTTCCATTGCTAAGCAAGGCGGTTGTTGATTTAATCACTGCAATTGTTAAGTGAATCACAAGATTGTTAAGCAAATCCAGTTTCCTCCATTCTCTTTGCTTGTCGGAAGCCAGGTGCGAAAGTCACAAATGGTGATCACATGACCCCAGGATTCTGCCACCATCATAAATACATGCTGATTGCCAAAGGCCTGAATTTTGAACACATGACCATGGGGATGTAGCTAGTGTTGTAAGTGCAAGGAGCAGCCATAAGTCATTTTTTTCAGTGCAGTTGTAACTTTGATTGCTGAACGAATGGTTATAAGTTGAGGACTACCTGTAATAACACCACAAAAGGAATGTCAAGCAGAAACATAAAAATAAGGTGAACAAAAATGAAGGAAGGTGATAAAAAGTGTCTGCCTTGGACTCGAGAATGTTAAAGATGGACAGTATGTCGGAGAAGTGAAAAGGATTAATCCTATGAAAATGCAGTGACATGCTTAAATATAATTTTATTGCATGTTTTTGTCTATGAACAAAATAGTTCAAGCCTCAGTCTTTTTTAGTGGTAATGTACAGTTGTGAAAGACCTGAAAAGAAATGAGAGGGGAGAAAAAGAGAGAGATGCCTTTGAATTAGGGAGGTGCAAATAGCTGCCGAGGTTGACAGGACCTGCAAGATGAACCAGTTAGTCCTGGACCGTATAAATAACCACACCCTTCAAATAGAAACTCTCATGCTTCGGGCATGTGTTGTGAGTGGATGATGGATTAGGAAAAAACAACTGTTCTTGAAAGGCTGAGGGAAGTAGATGAGAAAACAATGGATGAGGCAAAGTCAAAGAGGTTACTGAAAAGCCTTTGAAGAGATACTGATTATTATCAGGCATTTGCTCATAAGAATCATTTGAATTTGGCCCAGCACATTTGCACCTGACTAACTTCAGAACATTTAAAAAAAACATGTTGGTTCACATGTAAGCTTGATGTCGTCCAGTATCTTTTAAGAACTGACCTCATACTTCTAAGAAGTTCACACCAGAACATGAAGGCAATTGTCTTTTTCCATTGCTGTTCCTCAGCAACTAATATTGAAAGGCATACAATGATTTATACTAAGCAACAGTTTACAGATGAGATTTCATCTTAAGTGACTCAGAGGAGCAAAAATTAAAAATATGCTATATAGTACTGTGTTTTCCCGAAAATAAGACATCCCCTCATAATAAGCCCAATCGGGCTTTTGAGCACATGTACTAAAAATAAGCCCCCCCAAATAAGCCTTCCCTGAAAATAAGCCCTCCCCAAAAATATTTAAACACATGCACAGCCGGTCCCCGCCATTTCCTCTGTTTAGGGTTAGGGAGACAGAGCTGGAAATCAGGTAAGACGGCAAGATGGGGCTCCACGTGCCCAAAAATAATAAGATCTCCCTGACAATAAGGCCAAGCGCTTTTTTCGGGATTCAAAAAAATATAAGACGGGGTCTTATTTTGGGGAAAACACGGTATTCTGTCTTTTAAAAAAAACACGGTACTTTGATTTAGTTCTAGCTTACAAATCTCTGTAAGCAAGCATTTCACCGTTCTTAAAGTCTAACACAATAATAGAGTTGGAGGTCTTTTAGTCGAACCTCCTGTACAACCTATACCCTTCGGGACAAGAAGGTGTCCAATCTCTTCTTAAAAACTTCCAGTGAGCCTTTTTTAAAACCAAAGTCAAAGTTGTGGGTTCTCCATCACTGAAGGCATTTAAGAGACTGGACAGCCATTTGTCTGTCTTCTTGATTGTATTCTTCAATCAAAAGTCTACATTTGAATTCAATTTGAATATTCCACATTGAGCCAGTTTGGTCTAGGAGTAGAAAGCACTAGGGGAGAAAGCAGGAAACTGTGAGTCCTTGTCTCACTTTAGCCATGAAAGCCAGCTGAGCAATTCTGGATCAGTCAGTCTCTCTCAGCTCAGTTTACCTCACACAATTGTTGTTCTGGGGAAAATAGGAGGAGGAAGGAGTATTAAATATATTTGCCACCTTCAGTTATTTATTAAAAAAATATAAAGGCAGGGTATAAACAAATTGTTCAAGTATCACAAACTATTTCTGAACAATACATTCAAGTTCTTTTTGGATGTTACTATAAATTGTGAGAGTTTATTTTTCTTTATCTTGTTTCTCTTTTGTTTCATTTTTATGTCAGTCTTGTTGGCTATCATCATCAGAGTTTCTCTGTTCAATCTTCTGTTCCATCTTTATTTTTGTTTTTTTATTGGCTTTTAACTACTTATCAGAATTATATAGCCAGCACCAAAGACAAATTCCTTATGTGTCCAATCACACTTGGCCAATAAAGAATTCTGTTCTATTCTATTGCTATGTATATGGGTATTCTAGTCTTCTGGGAGATCACTAGACCTTATATTAAACTTATGTTCAGTGCTCTTCAAAAACACTGTTAGGTCTCTTACGTATTCATGAGTGGATGGATGGATGGTAGCAATAGCAATAGTACTTAGATTTATATACTGCTCCATAATGCTTTATTTATTTATTATTTATTAGTCCAATTTATATGCCGCCCTTCTCCGTAGACTCAGGGCGGCTTACAATGCATTATAGCAATAGCCTGCATACTTTTTTGTATATACCTGCTTATTAGGGTTTTCAGCCCATCTCCCCAAGCGGTGTTGTTCTATACAAAGTTGGCTTATTGCCCCCACAATCCGGGTCCTCAATTTACCTACCTCAAAAGGATGGAAGGCTGAGTCAACCTTGAGCCTGGTGAGATTCGAACTTGCACTAATTGCAGGCAGCTGGCAGCTAAGTGCTAGCATTTAACAGCACTTTAGTCCGCTGCACCACCGAGGCTCTTTACAGCACTCTCTGAGCAATTTGTAATGTCAGCATATTGCCACCAACAATCTGGGTTCTCAGTTTAGTGACCTTGGAAGGATGGAAGGCTGAGTCAACCTTGAGACCATCGGGATTGAACTCTAGGCTGTGGACAGAGTTTGTCTGCAATACTGCATTTTAACCACCGCAGCAACAGCTCATGGATGGATGGGTGGGTGGATGGTTTCTTTAAACTCAGAAAAAAATTTATTTCTGGTTCTGTTCCAAATGAGTACACCGGCTTTTTCTACTGCTTCTACCAACAAGAGATTCTTTGTGGCCATGCTTTGTACTGTTGTATTAGTTTGGGAGAGAGGTAGATAGTGCCATTTTGCCTAATCTGATGTCACTTTTCATACTTCATGGTGTATCTCTGAGCGTTCCAAACTGTGACTACACACTCCTGTCATTGCGTTCCTTGGATCACTTATTGATTAGGAATATTGGGGAACTGATATTGATTAGGAATGATGGGAAAAATGACAAGGCTTCTGCTACTTTTACCCTTCTAGCCCAAATTCTAAGAAGAATAGTCAACCCATCTGCAGATATTTAAAAGATTGATAAACCTCTGTCCCAAAAACCTCCAGCTAATAGGTATAAATGAGGGACAGCCAGGAGCTTATATTAGAAAAACTATATGCCAAGATATTTTTCTGATGACTTAGGGATTGGAGGAATGCACATTC
The DNA here is from genome assembly GCF_059756535.1 of Pantherophis guttatus. Lineage (NCBI taxonomy): Eukaryota > Metazoa > Chordata > Lepidosauria > Squamata > Colubridae > Pantherophis > Pantherophis guttatus. The sequence continues at coordinate 231,077,332 of NC_142063.1, read as the reverse complement.
GTGCAGTCATCAGGAAGAATTCTGAGAATCATTAGCAGAACACTTACCTCATCCTAAGCCAAAACATGACCTCCTGCAGTATTGCGTGTAAATATTTCAGAATGTGAAGGAAGAGGACTGAGCCCTGTGGAATTTTCAGCGGTTCCTCTCCATGTGGAACTGTCCACATTGGTACAACTGGAACCACTGCAAAACAGTACCTTATGAACCCAATCCTAACGGGGTTCAGTATACCATGATCCAAGGTTCCCCCAAAGTGGTCAGTATCAACCCTCAGGGTTGATGAGACTATTCCTTGTTGTTGCTGTTTAGTGTTGTGGTTGGTTGCACTGTCAGCCAGATGTTAAATCTGGATTTGGCATTTTTGTTCCCCTACTGAGTCTGGCCAAGGGCCTGGGATAGGCAGATGTTGTTGTTGGATGGTATTAAAGGCATTGTCCCATGTAAGCTGTTCCAAATAAAGCTGCCTTTTGCAATTGACTAATGGTGATTTTGTCAATGCTGATGGTATTCAAGTGGCACTCCAGATGTTTTGGGATTGCATCCAAAGTGCCTATCACTATTGGTATTTTGCTTTCTTTTGCCACAGTTGTTCTACTTCTATTTGCAGGCCATTGTATTTTGATTTTCTCCAGTTCTTTCTCTTCTGGTATCCCTGGGTACTGCAACATCCACTATCCAGATTTTGTTTTTCTTATCAACAATTCTTAAGCCTGATTGTTGGTATGGCAGGTGTTTGTCTTTGAATTCAAAAGTTCCTGAGCACTTTGGCTTCTCCATTTACTATTATTTTATCTATTTTGTGGTCCCATCAGTTCTTGCTTGCAGGCAAATGGTATTTCTTGCAAATCTTCCGATTATTCATGGTATCCTTAATAAAAGTAGTATTTCTTAAATTTTTTTCATATAATGCTTGAGGGTCAGTGAACGTATGAAACTTCATGAAGAGGTTGATGAACTGAAGAGTTTTGTGATGCCTGCTATAGTCATTGGTATGGAATCTGGCTAAGAGTCCCATAGGGCCAGGAGAAGCACATCCCTTCTCTTGAGGTTCCAAGAAGGATTTTTCACTAGAGCAACCTAGGCCATTGCTGTTCCAGGTCTAGGCCTGAATCCAGAAAAGGGGCTCAGAAATTCTGTTGCTTTTAGGACCCCCAGGAATTGAATCCCTACTGTTTTCTGCAAAACCTTCGCAAAAAGGCAGGTCTTGAGATAGGCCACTCCAGAATTAATTGGCTTCATGTAGCACGCTAAGTATAAACTGTAGTTAAACAGCCACAATGGCTGGATTCTCATTTTATTCTAAGCCAAAACCAGCAAACAGTATATGAGTTAGCTTCAGTGGTGGGATTCAGCCAGTTCGGGAGAACCGGTTGTTAACTTTCTGAACAGTTTGAAAAATTGGTTGTTGGAAGAAATCATTAGGGCAGAGAACCGGTTGTTAAATTACTTGAATAACCGGTTAGCTTATTGTTTAAATAGTTTATAAGGAAAATGTTTTTTTTAAAAAAAGGCCTTACAACATTGAACGCATTCTTTCTCTGTCTCTTCTCTCAGATTAAAGAAGCTGCTCGAACAGGAAAAAAACTATCAAGCTCGCAAGGACAAAGAACACACCAAGCGCCTTAATAAACTAAGAGAAGAACTTGTTAAACTCAAGTCATTTGCACTTATGCTGGTGGACGAACGGCAGCTGCACATTGAACAACTCGATCAGCAAACCCAGAAAATACAAAATCTCACCCAGAAATTGAGAGAAGAAGAAGACAAGTTTAAGGTCTTAAATTCCAAAGCAAAAGAAGATGGGCAGAAATTAATAAAGCTGGAAGCTGAACTTGAGTACAAGACGGCCTCCTATTCTCAAGAGCATGAGGAGATGACTGCTAAATTTGCTAATCAAGAGTCACACAATAAGCAGCTCAGGCTTAAACTGGTGGGCTTAACCAACAAAATTGAGGAACTCGAAGAAACCAATAAAGGCCTTCAAAAGACTGAAGAGGAACTTCAGGAGTTGAGAGACAAAATAGCCAAAGGGGAATGTGGGAATTCCAGCTTAATGGCTGAGGTGGAAAACCTTCGCAAGCGTGTGCTTGAAATGGAAGGCAAAGATGAGGAGATCACCAAAACAGAATCTCAGTGCAAAGAGTTGAAAAAGAAATTGCAAGAGGAGGAACACCAGAGTAAGGAAGTGAGGCTTGAAGTCGAGAAACTGCAGAAGAGGATGTCAGATCTTGAGAAGCTGGAAGAAGCTTTCAGCAGAAGCAAATCAGAATGTACCCAGCTCCGTTTGAACTTGGAGAAGGAAAAGAATTTAACTAAAGATCTGATCAATGAGTTGGAAGTCGTGAAGATTCGGGTAAAAGACTTAGAGGTTTCAGAAACCAAACTGGAAAAAACAGAATTGATCCTAAAAGATGATATGACGAAGCTGAAGTCTTTTACCGTCATGCTAGTGGATGAAAGAAAAAACATGGCGGATAAAATAAAACAGGAAGAGAGGAAAATGGAGTGCCTGAATAGGAACTTTAAGGTGGAGCAAAGCAAAGTGATGGAAGTGACGGAAAAGCTAATTGAAGAAAGTAAAAAATTTTTGAAGCTGAAATCTGAAATGGAGGAAGAAGTATCCAATCTGACTAAGGAAAAGGAGGAGTTAATTAACAAGTTAAAAAGTGAAGAAGGGAAATCACTGCAGCTGAGCTGTACAGTGGATCTATTAAAGAAAAGAATGGATGGTATAGAGGAGGTTGAAAGAGAAATTGCCAGAGGTCGAGTTAGAAAAGGACCAGGGTTTTCTGGACTAGAAGATAACAAGATCAAAGAACTAACAGTTGAAATAGAAAAGCTAAAAAATCGTCTCAAGCAGTTAGAGGTGGTTGAGGGAGATTTGATGAAAACCGAGGATGAATATGATCAGCTGGAGCAAAAATTTAGGACTGAGCAGGACAAAGCTAATCTTCTTTCCCAACAGCTAGAAGAAATGAAGCTTCAGATTGCTAAAAATAAAGCAATAGAGAAGGGAGAGGCAGTGAGTCAAGAGGCTGAGCTGAGGCAAAGGTTCCGGGTGGAAGAAACTAAATGCAGGGACTTGACAGCAGAGGTCCTGGCTCTGAAAGAAAAAATCCATGAGCTGATGAACAAAGAAGACCAGCTTTCCCAGCTCCAAGTAGATTATTCAGTCCTCCAGCAAAGGTTTCTGGAAGAAGAAAGGAAGAACCAAACCATGGGACAGGAGGTGCTGAATTTGACAAAAGAGCTCGAGCTGTCTAAACGCTACAGTCGCGTCCTGAGACCCAGCACCAATGGCAGAAGGATGGTTGATGTACCGGTAACATCTACTGGGGTACAAACTGATCTGATGAATGGTGAAGCGGCAGAAGAAGAAACACCTGCCGTGTTCATTAGGAAATCCTTTCAGGAGGAGAACCACATCATGAATAACCTTCGGCAGGTTGGGCTCAAGAAGCCCAGTGACAGGTCGTCTGTTCTTAACAGGTACCCCCCAGCTGCAAATGAGCTTACCATGAGAAAATCTTGGATTCCTTGGATGAAAAAAAGAGACAATGGTTGTCAGCCAACTCAAGACAAAGGAGCCAGGATTCAAACCAGCCCTGAACGTCCTGGGGAAGTTGTTCTTTCTCCAAAACAAGGGCAGCCTCTTCATATTCGGGTGACACCAGATCATGAAAACAGTACAGCCACTTTGGAAATCACTAGCCCAACATCCGAAGATTTCTTCTCAAGTACCACCGTTATTCCTACCCTAGGAAATCAGAAACCAAGGATCACCATAATTCCTTCTCCTAATGTCATGCCCCAAAAAGGGAAAAGTGGTGAGAGCCCAATGGGTCCAGACAGAGCAATGTCACCCGTGACTCTAACTACTTTCTCCAGAGAGAAAACTGTAGAGAGTGAGATGTCTCCATTCATGGAAAGGCCTATGTCCCCAATTCAGATCATGACCTTATCTACCTCTGCAGCACCCACAGAAATTACTGTATCCCCTGAGTCACAGGACATGACCATGGGGAGAGCTGTGTTTAGAGTAACGCCAGAGAAACAAACTGTCCCAACTCCAGTCCGACAGTACAATCCAAATGCAAGCATTATAACAACGGAGGACAATAAAATTCACATCCACTTAGGAACTCAGTTTAAACGCTCCCCTAGCACTGCTCAAGAAGGAATGAGCCCCGTAATTACTGTCAGGCCTATGAATGTAATGGCAGAAAAGGAGGATTTGACAGGGACTGTCCTTCGGTCCCCCAGAAATAATGTATCCTCAAGATCTGGAGCAAGCAAAGTGACCAGCACCATTACTATTACTCCAGTTACTACATCATCCACACGAGGAACACAATCAGTGGTAAGCACTCCAGACTCTTTTGCCTATTTGTACATCTGCACAGTGTAGGGAAAAGTGGTAGTAGAGTTGGAGTCAATTTATGATCCATGGGCTGCAAACAATCCTCTTCCAGCACCTCATTACTTGTAATGGTTTGGGTTTATTATTCAAAATTCTCACCTCTAAGCCATATATCCCAAGTCTCCAAATGCCAAGAAGTCATTGGTCTGGAAATTGATTTTGTCCCCCCTTTTTGGTGACTTTTTGGGATGTTTTAATCAAAGAAATAGGAGGTCTCCTGAAGACATTACTTTTCTATCCTTATTCATAACTTCCCAAATCCAAAAATACTCCCTAATTAATTCCCAAATAGTGGTTGGGGGCTATTTTTAAACCAGGGAAAACTGTAAGGGTAGTAGTGGGATTGGGTTTTTTTTTTATGTAATTGTTTTTAAACCCTTATATTTTATCTCCATCCATCTTCCTGCAACTTTCCTGCAAGTTATGATCAAAAGAGACCATAGGCCTTTCCTTCCACTACTAAATGGAAGGGAAGGAGAAAGGGAACATCTGAGATTTTAAAGAATTCATTGAGTATTCAAACTCAATTACTTCATTTAAAAATTAGCTGTTGAATACAAGTTGTTTGTCAAGACTTTATTCTTTATATGAATATTCTTTAAAATATTTTTCTCACTGTTTCTTTGAGTTATGAGGGAGATGTGTCTATAAAACACATTGGCGTCCAACCTGTTTCCCCTCCCTTTACTTAGTCTCCAGATTTTGAATTGTCCTTTGCATCGTTTTATAAGCTTGTATTTTTCAAAAGGCAACTGAGACAGGATTATCTTTTCGTTACTCTTAAAACAATACTATTGCAATCCTGTTCTCAGGTAACTATTATTAGATTGCAATCTTGGGATTCTCTCTCCCCCCCCCCCCTCTCTCTCTCTCTCAAAATGCAAAAGACACATTTTCTTTCCTTTTCTTCCCATGTTGTTTCTGCTACATCCTAGGTAGAATGTTTCCTTTGCTCCCGGATCTCACATTGGAGGTGTGACAGCAGAAGATGAGTACAAAGTGGGGGGTTTGTTGTTCTTCCCATCAACTCTCTCTTCATGAGCACTCAGTACAGACAGAGCTTTCTCTACCTTTTAGCTCTGGTGGAGAAAGATTGGAAAGGCAATCAGGCCTTTTGATTAATTCCCATTATTTGGAAGTGGGATGTTGGACCCCTTCCTCAGTAACAATGATTGGTTTAGTAGCAATGACTGGATTCTCCTCTTTCCTGGGTAGGCTGGGAGCTACCGGTAACCCATGGCTGAAGGGCGGCCAGCCCTGTCCTGCCATATGGAGGGTAATTTCATATATTTGTATCATCCCAATGCCCCCTTTCTCCTAGAATGCTGGAAGGTTAGGCATTAGGAGGGAATGAAGCCAAGAATGGTGTTTTAGCCTCCCAACAATGCTCTGAAGTAGACTAAGCTCAGAGTAATGAACCTACATAGCTGACATTCCCAAACCCGAGTTCCCCAACCCTATCCTCTTACCGCTATTGCATACCCTCAGCGTGTCTTGCCAGTAGACCAGAAACGGGAGTCTTTGATCTTGGCCAGCTGGAGTGCTCAGGCAAAGAAGTTGCTGAACTGTAGCTATTAATGATTAAGTTGCCAGAAAGATTCTGCACATGCTTTTTAGGATACTTTGCTCTAGAGCACTAATTAGCATCAGCAAAGCTTCCTTTTTTTTCGTCTGGTATTTTGATTGGAGGGCTGGCTAATCCAGTTTTGAATTTCTGCTTTCTCTCTCTTTCTCTCTTTTTTAAATCTTGCCTCTGAGAATAACCATTCAGATATCTGATAAATGAGGTTCAGGTTAATGAAGTATTAGGCAAGCTTGTTTCCACATGGAATTAACTTCATGCAATAGAAATATAGCAGATTATTATTGTTATTGTGATGATTGTTATTATTTGAAATATTTCAAATCTGAGTTCTGGGTATTTCGTGATGCTTGAAAGTTTGTAAAGGTAGTTTTGTTCTTTCTACTAAATTTACTTTTCTAGGCTGGAATGTAGAAGATGAAAAGTTGCTACAAAGTTCAAACAAATATTTTATGTTCAGGCTCCAAAACAACCAATTAGTTCCTTCACAAAGACTTATCTGTGGTTCTCACAATCATATTCACTTTAGAGCAACCAGTGGAACCACTTGCCTCCAGAAGTTGTGGGTGCTCCATCACTGGTGATTTTTAAGAAGAGATTGGACACCCATTTGTCTGAAATCTGTAGGTCTCCTCCAAGGTCCTTTCCAACTCTGTTATTCTGTTATTTTTCTCACTAGGTGATTTGAGCTACATCTCTGGTCATTTTCAACAATGCCTATACTCAAATGTAGTTGTTTGGGATATTGATTCTAGGAGAATACAAGACTAATTAATGATTGTTACTTTACAGTGAATCATATTGTCAATGTAAATAAGGTTAAGATTATATTTGCCTTCTTAACAAGTTTGCAAATTGCAACAAACTCTTTGTTGGATAAAATGAACGTGCTGTGTAGATGTAATGGTGCCATCACTATTTCTAATGAATGGATGCAATCAGCTTTAAGGACATTGCTTCCTCCAGTTATTTTTTTTTTCTCTTTCTCCAGCATTTCCTGGGAATTTTAGCACCCTTGGTGGAAGCTATGATCTCTAGTATTAACTGATCTACATTTCATCAGGTTTTTTTAGGCTAAACTTTATGAGATAAAATGGTATACAATAGATACGTCTGCAGCTTAGATGAACTCCGCTGGGAAAAAAAAATCTGAGTTTTTTTCACCCAGGATTTTGAATATTCCAAAAGGAGTTAGATCATAATAGGAATACGAAAGTTTTGAGAAAAGTCACTAAAGTACCTCTCTGACAATTTCCAGATGAGTTACCTGTTTTGGCCACATTAGCAGGGAATTCTGGGAATTATAATCCCATTACATCAGAAGGGCACCAGGTTGGGAAAGTTTAGTCTAAATGCTGCTTTAGTTCAGGAATCAATAATATTTTAAAATCCTGATGCTGTCTTTTTTTTTTGTATTGGTTTAACTTCTCTCCTTGAATGGAGATCACCTTGAAGAAAGAATGCAAGAACAGTTAAATAAACATCAACCTGGAAAAGAAGACAGGATGAGAAAGAAACTCAAGATGATCTTGTCTTGATTTTCTTTGGTATAAGAGGAGGCAGAAGAAAACCCTTTTCAGTCTTTCACGGTTGTGTTATTGTACCCGACAAAAATAGAATTCTAGTAGTTTTTGTGGTTTCTGTTTCTTGACCTGGCTTACCTCAAAGGATTAATATCTCCCCACATTTCCCAGCATCCCATTACGTGTGGTATGTTTAAAGTTTTAATTTCAATGTAGCGGGGTACATTGCCATTTGTGGGAGTGGCAGAGACCATCTTGCCAATCTTTGCCTAATTTGTATTAGATTTGATCAGCTTGTTGAAATAAGTTACATTGCTCTTAGGCTGAGCCCCCAGCTACAGTATATCAATGAAAATTGAGTCTCTATTTATTATGGAAAATACGTCTCAAATTCTTTCTAGATAAGAAGCTATAGAAAGGTGTGTGTGGGGGGGGTGTAGCCAGTATAGCACAGTGATTAAGATGTTGAACTAGGAGCAGGAATGCTAGGTTCTACTCTCCCATAGGCATAGAAGCTGATAGTTGATTTTGGCACAGCCCTAGATTGAAAGGGAAGTTGTGTGTACAAATACGCATGCACAAATTACACACATAAATCTAACATTGTGTCTTTCCTCCTCTTTGTCTTGCAGACAGGACAGGATGGGTCATCCCAGAGACCTACACCTACCCGAATCCCTGTATCTAAAGGTATGAAAGCTGGGAAGCCAATTGTGCCGGCCCCTGGATCAGGAAATCAGACCAAATTCGAGCCTCGTGCGGAGACTCAGTCTATGAAAATAGAACTGAAGAAGTCTTCAGCCAATAGCTCTTCCTCCCTTGGTGGGGGGAAGGGCTAAGGGCAATGTCTCAGGGGGTATGTTGTACAGGTTTTACTGCTACCATGGAAATAAGCCCTGTTTGTGTGGTTTTTTTAGTGTTGGCATGTACTAATGACACCTGCTGAAGCTGTCACATCAACTAATGCATGCGTGTCTTACCTACTGAATGTAGTAATCCCTTCCTTTCCCCCTCAGTTGAGTTAAAAACTCACAGATCAGCCTAGTTCAGCCACTTCTACAAAGGAGCTACATGTTCAAACAACCTCCCTCTTAATTATAAAATGGTTTTCTTATAACGACATATTTTTTGTGCGTTATGTAATCTATTTGAGACTGTCAGGACATCTAAATGAGTGGTTTGCCAGAAACATAAAGGAGCTGACTGTTTAATTGCAGCTCATTTAGAAAAGGCATATTGTTTGTTCCTTCAGTTCTGATGTTTCTCAGATAAAAATTGGCAATGCGAAATACCCCCCGATAGTGATTCAGTCGGACCTAAAAACCTGATAAAGAGCCAGCCTTTAATGTTTTCCTCCTTCTCAAGCAAGACTGAATTGAGGGATCATTAAAATCATTTAAAATTCTTACTCAGGTCAATGAATGACAAATCAGGCAGTAATCTCTAACTTTTGACAAGAGTCTGAAACAAACTGGAGTAGAGACCGTGTTAAATACCAGCCATTCTAAATCAGAGTCACAGCCTGTGTCTAGAACAGGGAAAGGCTTGGACGGTGTTTTCTTGACTGTGTTTCTTCTGTCTGTATTGAATTTTTTGAAGTGCTTCGGTCTTGTTTTTGAAAGCATGTTTTAAAAATAGAGATCTCTAAAAAAAATATGCTGACTTCAGTTATGAAGGAAGCTTTCTTAAAAGCAAGCTAATGGAACAAAAACTTCTAGTTTTGGTGGGAAAGACTTTGATACCAAATTCCTTCTTTTCTTTCCCCTCTCTTCCAATTGGATAATCTGTTAAAATTCAGCAAGAGATTTCTTAAGATTCTGGACTAGAGAGAAATGTAATAAAAATTAATCTTCCTGCAACCCTAACCATTTAAAAATGAAATGGTTATATTGGCTACAACAGAATGAATGGATTTGTTCATTAGAAGACTGGTGGGAACATCTGAAGGGAAGAGATTAAGTTGTTTGAAAGAACAATCTATAAAACAAAAATAGCCATCCATCAGTAGTTCTAAGTAAAATATGAATAAACAAATGAATCATAACTGAAATGGTGCCATAAACGATAAGTCTCTCACAAACTGGAAGGAAGTTATGGAAGAAGATAGCTACATTTTCTTCTTCATTAGAAGGTTTATGTACTGAAATGTTTTCAAATATTTCAAATTCCAGATGAATAATACATTAATTAAAAGCAGCAAAAAAAATTTAAGCAGTTCTTCATGGACTGAACTACACAGAGGTCTAAAATATCATATATGACAATGAGAGTGCAATTTTTTAAAAAGTAAGATGAGATGTTGATATTTCAGTTGAGTCTTATAACTTGGATGTCCCCTCAGCCTGATGCCTGATTCATTGAACCTCAAATTCCTACATTGCCTAACTACATTGGTAAAGGGTTTCTACACAGAGCTGGCATTTGTGTTCTGTGCTGTTCCACTCTGTTCCAGAAATATTGCTTTCTTTGGACAACCAACCCTAATTTGAACTTCTGCACTTCTATGAGCATTATTTGATTTCTGAGGGGCTTGGAGGCAGGCTGTTCTTCTGGTTGCTGAAACTGTTGTGCCCTTCCAGCTTACAAATGTTGAATAGATTTCACAAGCAACCTTATCAGCAAAAGCATCTGAATTCTTTGTGGCAGTTTCTTAAATTCACAATCTCTGATTTATAACAACAACAACAACAACAACAAACATTGTTTCTATTGATTTTTCATGCTTAAATAATGCCAAATTCTTTTCCTGTCCTATTTCCCAGCCTCCAACTTCTTGTAGTTGGAAATAGTAGCGTAAAATGATACATACTGTACATGCACATCACAGTATTTCCTTTTGGGGCAAGGAACATTGTTCAACGTGCAGAAAAGGAATGAGAAATAGTAAGCACAAGGAACAAAGACACAAGAAAGGAGGGGAAAAATGAAAAAGAGATATAATTACATTTAGTTAACACCAACAGCATTCTCTGTACCTCACTTTGTTTCTACTAAATCCACTGCTTGTTTAAACTTCTCTCTTGTTTCTGAGGATTCTTATCAATTCCAACCGCAATGTTCTTAATTTCTCTTTTCCCCTTAATCCATTCACTTTCTCCTCACATATTTGTTTTGCAATTCAGTCCCTGTCTCTCATTTTCTGTGGGTGACCAAACCATCTCATCCTAATTCTTCTGTACTGCCCACACTCTTTTGTGTTAAAGTCACATTCATCCAGCACCCCCAAGTGCTTATTAAATAGCTCCTACCCATTCAACTTACCTTTTAAAATGTATCCTTACTTGCACAACCCTCACTTCCATATAACAACTTAGATAGAAGAATTTTGTTTCTTTCAACAAACATTCTTCCACATATTAATTATTATTTTTCAGCCAGTATTTACACATCTTAAAATATTTGCCTTTTTGGAAACATTCCACCAAGGGACATAAAATCATTTATTTACTCTAGGCGAATACCATTCATGTGTTACTTGCAATAATCCACTCCACTTTTTTCCATCAAGCACAAGTAATTTAGTATTTCATTAATTAATCAGTGAAACCATAGCAGCGGTGAAATCTGATTTTTTTTACTATCAGTTCTGTGGGCGTGGCTTGGTGGGCATGGTGTGGCTTGGTGGGCATGGCAGGGGAAGGAGACTGCAAAATCTCCATTCCCTCCCCACTCCTGGGGGAAGGATATTGCAAAATTCCCATTCCCACCCTACTCTGGGGCCAGCCAGAGGTGGTATTTGCCAGTTCTCCAAACTACTCAAAATTTCCGCTACCGGTTCTTCAAACTACTCAAAATTTCCACTACTGGTTCTCCAGAACCTGTCAGAACCTGCTGGATTTCACCCTTGAGCCATAGTATCTTTTTCATAATAACCTAACTAACATTTCCTGAAAATCATTTGAGTTCTTAGTCAACAGCATGGCCTCATTTGCATACATAAGTATATGGGTATTATTGTTTCCAACCAACCCTCTTCTTTCACTACAAGCATTCTTACATTTTTCTCCAGCTATCTTCGTTGAGATGTATTAGCCCTTTCTCTTAGTTTCACAGATACACAACATATCCATTTTTGTTTCTTGCATTTCGTTTGTTAATTTATTCTTTTTATATTCTAATTTGCAAACTTCCATGTGTCATGGTCATCACCAGATGAGTCCATTGATAATTGATTTCAGTTGCCAATGATTGCTTTGGTCAATGAGGCTTTCACTTCACATAATATTGAATCAGTCTGGTGCAGTAGCCAAAGTGCTGGGTTAGAAACCAGAAAACTGAGTTCTAGTTCTTCCTTAAGCATATATATCTTTACTGTTATTGTGGGGAAAATATGAGGATAAGGATGCTTGCAGGATTAAAATCCCTCTCCCTCCCTCCTTCCTTTAGTACTATAGAGCTGTAAACCTTATTATCAAATATGTTGGTTGTACTGTGACATGTACAACATTCCCTAATGATAGAATCTAAAATGAATGTGGCTTAAAAAAGAAATTGAATATGATGTAATGAATTAATATATTCATTTTTATCAAACTTATTACATCTCATGAAACCTTTGGTAAGCTAGGCTCAGGCTACCCAGTGCTGGGTGGGAAGGGGAGGGAATAAATTAAATTCACATTTACAAGTCAATGCTTTGACCATAGAAATCAATGGCAGCTACTTATTTATAGGAGCCAAGGAAAGGTATGTTTTTAATACATTTTTGAGGTAGCAGCTCTGTTCCTTGCATCTGCTGAATTTATAGATTTTTTAAAAAAATTCTTGACAACCATTTGAAACAAAGGGGGAATTTGTATTTAAATGGAGGCAAGGAATAGTGTGGGATATCAGATGAGGCCTTGTTGATAAGTGAAATATTTAACATTGAAAAAAAAAGATTGAAGCTATTTTATGGTGATTTTGCAACTCACCAGTAACTACTAATTGGTTTGGTTTTATATTGCTTGTTAAATAAAATATAGCTATGCTTTAGCTTTGAAAAAAAGAAAAGAAACGCATTATTTAATTTAGAATAAGATCTACCAATGTGGACAGACTGGTAGTAATGAGTTAAGTGGTGCCTGCCATCCCAGAGTTTTTCAATGAATACAAAACTAGCATATAATCTTTCCCCTGAAAGAACTTAGAGTTATATGTACTGGCCCTAAGTTTAAGCAAACCAAAAGCTTGCTAAAAGTATAGGTTTTGTATACCATCCATTGATGGCAGGTATTATCCAGTGAATTCTTAATGTTCTGTAGCTATGAGACCCCAGACCATTTTTGTGTTGCTCTTCATATAATGCCTTGGTAGCACTAAAATAACACAGGAGTCTCAAGATATGGTTTAATGAGGGACTAAATGCAATGTTGGCTAGGTTAGATATCTTTTCAAATTTAACTTGGGTTTGAGGTCATTTTGATAATAATGTAGGGACACATTCGCTATCTGCTTCCCAATGTTTTAACTGACTTATGGCACCAGCTAGTATAGTAACCATGGCTTTAGAAAGCTCTTATCTGCTTTTATTGCCTATTAGCTGCTGACATTTGTGAGCATGATCAAAACTGTCATTTGCTGGCAGTGAGGTCATCTTTTGGGGCTTATTTTCACAGAAGGTTATCTCCCCCCCACCCCAGAAAAAAAAATCAATGTAATTCCTTTAGTCTTCACTGAACTTTTATAAAAGCTTGAGCTAATATTTTGTGATTATAAATGTTGACCTCATGTTAAAACTATCTTACTACTTGGACAAGGTTCCACTGTAGGAATTTTGTGTACATTATGATTAAGAACTTCTAGGTTGGAAAGCATCAACCAACAATGCAAGAAGGAATAGAAGTGTGTTTGGATTAAATTATGTTAATCCTCTGGAAGTGACAAAACGTGATACAATTCCAGTGATGCATTTGTAGGGAAGGGTCTTTAAAGTTGTTGAAACACAAAAGTGGCAGACGAGAAATCTGTAAACTATGGGCCCTGCAGAACATTATTTAAGATGAGAAAAGAAATGTAACTTTGAGCTACCAAGATTTAATTTAATCAGTATGTTTTTATATGGTTGGTATTGGGGTGCCAAATAGCCATGTCACCATCATATTAATTATAAAGAACAAATATGGGTATACATTACAACATTTACTTTTTGAAACCTGGCAGTAAACTTCATGAATTTCTTTGACTCCTGCTTCCAAGTAAGTATAATGGGAATTGGTTGCTTTTTGAATTAGGTTAGAGTAGTGCCATCTAGTGGCAATGTTTTAGAATAGATATTTTAAAACTTGATCTCAGGATGTATTGATGTCACTTTGATTTGGCCAGGAGTTAATTTAATCAGCTTTTTCCTATAAGAGGCACTTCTACAAACTATACATTTGAAAAATTCCAAAATTTGATTTACCTATGCTTAAACTGCAACAGAGCACAAAATAGTAACAACAACAACAATAATAATAATATCACCTTACTCAGAACTGCCTATGCAGACGTTACCTTAGGAGCTCTTAGGTTCTTGATTAGGACTTGAACTGTTAAACTTTTACCAGTCCCAAACTGTGAATCGAATTGAAGATATTAAATCTGAAATAATAATAATGTCTATTGGTTCATCCATCAACACTTACTACTTTGCAAGGGTAAGAATCTTTTCATAAAGAAACATTTAATATATGAAAATTTAGCACAGAAGTATTCAATTTGATAAGATTATAAAAGGAACCCCCATCTTAAAAAAAGCAAATGCTTCTGCAATAAATTTATACATCATCATGACAGTGATAAAGTTCATGTCAATTGCAGTTGACATTTATAAAGAATTAGACTCGGTCTGCTTCCAGAATTTTCAAAGAAAGTCACAGTTAACTATGCTGAATTTTCACTGTCATCCATGGCCAAATTAACTATAATAAATTTCTCAATTCCTTGTTGTGCTGTCATTCAAATTCTTCTGATTCTTCATGATCCACAGACACAAGGATTATCGGTCAATAACTGATAATCCTATAAACTCATACTTGGTGATTGCTTATAGCCATCTTGTCTTTTATTTATCTCTTTTTCAATTGCCATTGATTTTTCCAAGCCTTGGTGTCTTCTTTAGTGATTCTTGTCTTTATATTATGTGTCCAAAATATCCAAGCTTCAGCTTCATTATTAATGCTTCCAATGATCAACTTCGTTTTACTTCATGTAGGACTGAATAATTTGTTAGTCTTGTGGTCCAAGCAATTCTCAATTACTTTTTCTAACACTCCACTTCAAGGCATACATTTTTTCTTTCTGATGATCTAACATTCACAGCCGTATGTTAAAACCAGGGATTCTATGATAAGTATCTTTGTTGTCAAGTTTAAAATCTCTACCAATTCATATTTTGTCTAATGTATTTTATCCAGTCATTTTACTAGATCCTAACAGCTCAGTCTGAAGCAAATCATACACACATATATGCTGCCTAAGCAAAAATAAGATAAATAAACCGAAATTGGAAAGCCTTAAGGAAAAGGAATCCTTTTTTCTTACCTATTGGTCAAGTCTCAGAATGAAAACATATATTTTAAAGTACATAAATATTTTCTTTAACTTCTTCATCAAATAGTATTCATGAAGAAAAAAGAGTTTTCTGAGAGCGGCTAATGCTATTATTTTCCTTCCTATTGCTAAAATTGAAGTTTTAAATTAGAGCTGGACAAAAATAAGTTTCCTGGTCAGATTTCTAGAACTAGCTCAATCCTGTTATTTCACTGAGAAAGTGGTTAGAGCCCAGCCACCGCCTCCTCCTGTTTCTGGAGTTTCTCTAGGACAACATTATATGAAGATGCTTAAAAAAGAGACTTTTTAAATCTGCTGCCTTCACCATAGATTATACAGACCTCCTAACTCTGTATTTCTAGAGAGGAATGGAATATTTGCAGGAGGAGAGAAAGGGCAACATTCTTCTCCCAAAGCCCCACTTGGATGTCCTCTTGGCTGTCTTTTCAGACAACACCAAACTTATCTTCCGAGCTGGACCACAATCCATTGACTGAATTTTAAGTGCGACTTGTCATCATAGCCAACTCATTCTGTCTTTTTGTTTTGTTCTTATTGTTTTTTTTTTCCCCATCTCAGGCAGTTTGCTCAGGCAATATTACCAAAGTTCCCAGTATTCCTTAGGGGGTCAATTTTGAATGAGACCTACCATACCCTGCCCATCCTTGATCACTCCAGCATGACTGTAAGTAAAAAAAGGAAACGGACCTCGCTTTCTGTCATTTTGCCACCCTCCTCCTTGAATATGCTACTCATCTGTGAAACTGCACTTAGGACAACTGAGGGTGATCTGATTGCAGGTTATTCGGTAGGACTGACCTATTCGTCACCTAATCCAGTACTCTTTCACTCCATCCCCTCCCCAAGTAATTTTATGCTTTTGAAGCTCCATAGGCTTAGGATGTATTCAACTAAAGATAAGCCAACATGCTCTCTTCTGCGCTACATTTTGCCCCAAATTAAAGCACAGAGCTATCTTAAATATTTTATTATAATTTGCTTTCAAGGCCAACAAAGGTAGATAATGTTTCATTCTTTGAAAAGAAGCTAGGTCTTAGATTCCCCCTCCCCCCCCCAAAAAATGCTGAAAACAAAAGCATTCATTCTTTATGTATTTATGTATTCAACTATTTATTTGAGTAGTGATTATCTGGGACATTACTGAATACCTTACACACACTGCCTATATTTAGAGGGTCTTAATCATCATGTCCCTTTTCAGTTTCCTGTGTGTGCATGGGATAAAGACCCAAAGAATAAATGTGAAGTCCACATAATACTGATCGTATTAAGCACAAGTAATATGTACACACCAATGTGTGGTTCTTCATTTTTCCCTAACATTCTCCTTACTCTGTTGATGAGCCATGGTGGCACAGTGGTTGGAATGCAGTACTGCAGGCTAACTCTGCGTTCCACTGCCAGGAGTTCGATATTAACTGGCTGAACGTAAACTCTGTAAACTGCTTAGAGGGGGCTGTAAAGCACTATAAAGCGGTATATAAGTCTGAGTGTTTTTGCTATTGATCATTGAGATGATAGGTGAGAACAAGACTTGACTATCTTCTGTGAAGATGCCCTGTTTTGCACAAGTGGAATGGATAATCCCTTTTTTAATATCTGAACACAAGGACAAATACTTTCTGGAGTGCTCCAGATTCTATTCTAGCAATCTTGATATATGCCACTTTGAAATATCTGTAACATGTTGGGATGGAGAAAAAAAGCGGTATGGGTCCTCATAAGCTTTCATGTTTTCCATGGTAACAGTTGTTGCTTACTATGCTTCTTTCCCCATTAGAGAGCATCGTCATTCATCAGGTGCGCATAAACTCAAGATGAGAAGCCACATCAACTCCACATCATGTTATTCTTGTGCACTTCTTCTCCACACCTCTGGGTTGATGACTGTGAAAGTTCCACCTCTATAATTCTGATCTCCGTGCTACTGATCACTTGTGGAAGTACATTTGCTGCTTCTGTTGGATTTTGATTTTTCTTTGTGTGTGTGTGTGCACCTTTTATTTTAATTCTCAAGAAACTGTGTTTGCTGTTGTTGTTTTTTTTAATTAGATGGTAAGAAAGAAAAACATGCTTTGCAAAGTGTCCAAACCAATTGATATTTGTCTGGTTTTGTTTGGTGTTTCCTACATAATTTATTTTTATAATACACTTTGTAATGCGGGATTTTGTTTTGCCAGACCTTCTGATTACCGTGTCCATGGCACATTAATTTTGTAGAATACACTGTTGAAATTGCAAGGTGCCAGTTTGTATATTTTCTATAGGTAGTGATAGGGATATGACCTCAATAAAGGCACCTTTTAAAGAAAACTTGTCACAAATGTTTCCAGCCAAAATGTGACACTCTGACTGAATTGCCCTGAAGACTGCTCTATAAGACAGTATTATAGAACTTTGCACTGTGCTATGATTTAATATAAAAATAATTGCCAACAAACCAAAGCCTTGAATTGCATTTGGCTTTTAGAAGTTTTTTAAAAATATTGTATGCCAATGTTTATTAAACAATGCTTATATGTGTGCTGTTACATATTCTTGTGCCAAACATTTTTCTTTTTATTGCACTGTGCCAAATAAATTTTCATAAGCGTGCAACAATATCATGGTAGCCCTTGAATTTAACAGACGGCAATTGTCAAAAATTTTTATTTTAACAGTTCATATTGAAAAAATATTATGCTATGTTAATTAAGGTCATTTTAACTAATTGGACAGAGAAATTAATTGCAATCTATTCAGATGTGGTATAAAATAGAATAGAATGAATGAGGTGGAAGGGACCTTGGAGGTCTTCTAGTCCAACCCCCTGCTCAAGCATAATATAAACTGGTTTGTATTAGGTTTGTATAGGTTTAGGTAGCAAATTATAAGTTAATTACTTCTACCTTTGTGTCACTGTGTCATAGTTTTCAATTTGCTGCAGACTGGCCTTGTTAAGTACGTACCAGGAAATTCAGCTCCGGAATAAACTGAATGGTGGAGGTTGTTATTCCAAACCATTTATGTAGGAATCTAAATTGCTTATGCACACACAGGTATTTTGGAAGTTTTTTCTTCCTAACTCCTCCTGTATCATTTATGAGCATCCCTCAATTCTTGGTCCATTTCTGAGTCAAGTGACAGGGTGACATAGCAAGGATGTGCCTGATTCATCTTTTGGTCCCCAATCCCTACACATGCAGATGCTGTGTTATCCTTCAGAACAACATATTTCAGAATTACAAAAGGGCAGGGCATCCGCTGAGCTTCAAAACTAGTTTCTACTACTGTTATCAGTTTGACTTCACCAGGAACCAAATATGTGATTTTTATGAAGGTATATTTGTGAAGGATTCGTAAATTAAAACAGATCCCCTAATTATATCTGAAGATTATATTTTAGCTGGAATTCAGAAATAATATACTGAGTTAGCAAAAGTGGCAAAGTATATTGGAAATTTTTGTATAATTCTTGTAGCAGATGCATATTAAGAAAATGGAAATTTAGTCATGATGATGAAATATTTATATTTTATAAAATATTGAGAAAAGGAAAAGGAATCATGATGAGCAAAAAATAATTGAAAGCAGGCATTTGAATGAGACTAAAGAATTAAAGTCACTTGTTGAGATGGAAATCAGCTATAGAAATCAAATAAATAAATAGAGAGCCAGCTTGGTGTAATGGATAAGATACCAAGCTAGAAACAAGGGGACAGTTCTAGTCCTGCCTTAGGGACAAAGCCAGCTTGGTTATCATGGGCCAGTCACTATATGTCAACTGTAGGAAGAAAACAAGGACAAGCTATTTATAAAAATCTTGCCAAGGAAACTGCCAGGCATCAACACTTACTAGAAGGAACATGCACACACCATGAATTAGTACTATATAGATGATAAAATATTTCCTCATGTATTACATAATCTGGGTTTTCTAAGTGTGGACGTAATCAGGAAGACTTTGCTGTTAATATATTGCTACGTCTGAATGACGTTCAGTACGTACATACCTAAGGTAGTATTTATGCAAGGTAAGATGAAAAAATGGCCCTCTAGCTATACAGATGATTGTAAATTCCAATGAAATCAAGGGGAATTTATCAATAAACCTGGATAAGATCAGTCAGCAGAAGTAATACAGAAGAGTTAATCATAGCTTACGACTTCCTTATGGGGTAACAACCAATTTATCTGACTTGAAATTTTCCTTTTAGATTGTGTGAAGGCTTTAGTAGATGTCAGAGATTTGATTTAGACAGGGATTTCTGTTTGTAAAGGTATGCTAACAGGAAAACTTTGAAAATTAAAAAAAAAATTATAGTGTCAATCAGATTTAGCTTTACAATTTCAGTAATTATCTCTAAAGCCTGCAAATCACATTCACTTGTGCCTTTTTACCCTATGCTAAACTCCAGCTTTTTAATACCGATACTTCCCACAAATATTTAATAGCAAACTGTTATTTATTTCAGAGGTGCACACTTTCTGTTGGGTTGAGGGACCACAAGGAATGTAGAATAGAATAGAATAGAATAGAATAGAATAGAATAGAATAGAATAGAATAGAATAGAATAGAATAGAATAGAATAGAATAGAATAGAATTCTTTATTGGCCAAGTGTCATTGGACACACAAGGAATTTGTCTCGGTGCATAAGCTCTCAGTATACATAAAAGAAAAGATACATTCACCAAGAATCATAAGGTACAACACTTAATGATAGTCATAAGATACAAATAAGCAATCAGGAAACAATATCAATATAAATCATAAGGATACAAGCAACAAAGTTACAGTCATACAGTCATAAGTGGAAGGAGATGGGTGGTGGGAACGATGAGAAGATTAATAGTAATGCAGATTTAGAAAATAGTTTGACAGTGTTGAGGGAATTATTTGTTTAGTAGAGTGATGGTGTTCGGGAAAAAACTGTTTATGCGGCTCTTTGAAGGCTGCACTGTAGAAGTGCCAAGGTCCATACTGTAAAGAGGTTCCCATAGTTTTAAGAGGATTAAAAGAAACGCTTAAGCGTGTGCATGGAATTGAGTTCTCATGTAGTTGTCCAAGCCACCAATACAAAAAATCCCCAACCTTCCCCCGCACACTCTGTGATAGAATTTCTGAGGTTCATTTTGTGAGTGGAACTGTTCGGTCCGAGTGCCCCAATGTTTTTTTTCAAAGATTCTCACAAGCTGAAAAGAAGAGCCTATTTTAGCTTTGATGAATTAATTGTAGCAGCAGCAAAACTGCTGAAACATTAAATACAGAAGTTGCAGAAATTAGGGCAGAACCGAGTGACTGGTTCCTGGTGTGCACCAGAGGGGAAAGACAAGGGCATGGCTTCTGTCTTTTTCCTGAATGCCATCAATGCTTGTAGGTGTTCTTGGCAGGTGATCTACAGTACTCTATTGTCTACTTTTTTGGTTCAGTGCCTACTGTTTTATCAGACTTCTTTCATATAGCAATCCAGTTAATTGAATCTCACATAATCCAGAACTCACAATAGCTGCCCTGTTATGGATTATGGGGATTGTATTTTAATACTTCTAAGAACTGCAGTTTTGGAATAAGCCATGTCATCTTATTCCTGAAGTGCCTATTTTTATTATCAAGACCTTTTTAAAAAAATGTTCAGCAGAAATTGCCAGAAACACCATGCAAACTGGTAGGCTTAAATGTAACTGCTGGCATAATTGTCTTTTTCTGTACCCAGTCCTCAGAAGCAAACTCCTTTTCCCCTAATATTTACTTAACTGCATCAAAAGAAAGCAATAGCAAAGCACTTCTGTACAAATTCCACAGAACTACAGAAAAGCACTCAGTAGGAATCTACTTGGCCTTTATCTTCACCACACTATCTGAATACATTGAATATATCTGCTTTTGAATACAGTATCAAATGAGTTTTCCACAATTACATTGGCCTTAATCATATAATTACAGAAAATATTGTGGTATTTCCAATAGAGACTTGGGTCATGACACACCAGAATGCAACTGTGGTTGAAGAGAAAAAAGTGTGGATAATTGATGTGACAATACCAGGGGAGAGAAAAATAGAACACAAAGAATTGGAAAAGATCACAAACGTATTGAGATCTGAGAATTGAAATTGAATGATTATGGCATAAACCAACTGTGTTGGTCCCAGTAGTTATTGGCCCACTGGATGGCACACCAAAAAATCTTGGGTGGCACTAAGAAAATCTGTGCATTGACAAAATTTCCAACTGCCCGTTGCAAAAGTCCTCAATGCTTGAATCTGCATATATACTACTCCGATAAATTACAACATCCTAGGTTCTCGGGAAGAACTACTGGATGCATATGAAAGCCAACACCAGCTAAAGAACCGGCAGCTGTAGTTTCACGTTTTTCTATGTATAATACTTTTATATACTAATAACAAATGCTGCTTCTGATCCAACCACGCACAGGCACCCACAGCGCCCCCAACGTTCTGCAACAGTTACGTCAAGCATGACAAACCTACGCCATTCTTTTTTTTCCCCCCCAACCCCTTGGCTGCGCACGCGTCTTTTTTGTTTTTTTTTCTTTTTCTTTTAAAGAACTTCTACCTGAGGCATTCCTCCCATTGGCTCTTTGAAGCGATTGAGGAGGAGCCGGAATCTATCGACGTCACGAAACCGGTCCTCACCCAAGGTCAAGTTATCGCCTGGCGCATGCGCACACCCGGGGAAGTGCCGGTGGGCGGGTGGGGGGGGGAAAGGCCGGAAAAAGCGCTCCGCTTCCTTTGTATTTATATCGGAGCGTTTGCGCAGGCGTGGTTGTATCACTCTTGCGGACCGAGAAGCAGAGACCGGTCGTTGTCTCGCAGCCGCTGCTTCTGCCTCTTCTCCGCCTCCTCCTCCCGTCTTTTCCGGGCCGTTTCCAGGCATCGAAGGCCCCCATGGCGATGAACTACAACGCCAAAGCGGACGGGCAGCCGGGAAGCAGCGGCCTCGGAGCCACCGGCGGGGCGTCCGGCGGAGCCGTCGCCAAGAGCCGCAAGCCGGACAACACGGCCTTCAAGCAGCAGCGCCTGCCGGCTTGGCAACCCATCCTCACCGCCGGCAGCGTCCTGCCGGCTTTCTTCGTCATAGGCCTCATCTTTATCCCCATCGGCATCGGCATCTTCGTCACCTCCAACAACATCCGCGAGTTCGAGGTGAGACCTGAAGGCGGAAAGGCCTAACCTGCCCGCTTTGCCTTGGCGGCACCCCCCCCTCCCACCTCCCCCGGGAACTGGCCTGCTGGAGTTCCTTGGAAACGAGGCCTGAAGCAAAACTTGGGACGCGGCCGCCCAGAGCCCGACCCCGGGAGCTCAGTTTTCTTCCCTTTCGGTCTCCCGGAATCGGTTTCCTCAGGGTCGTTTGGGGAAGAGGTCTTATTTTGGGGAAGTGGTGAGGGGGGGGTTAGGGTTGAGGGGGGAGGAGGAGGATTATAGGAGCCGTTCGGGAGTGGATGGATGCGGGGAGAAATGGGCCTCTCCGGGGGTGGGGTTGAGAATCCCCCTCTGGGCGGAGGCTTTGCTAAATAGCGGTTGTTGTTAGTTGCGAAGTCGTGTCCGACCCATCACAATCCCATGGACAACGTTCCTCCAGGCCTTCCTGTCCTCTACCATCCTCTGGAGTCCATTTAAGCTCACGCCGACTGCTTCAGTGACTCCATCCAGCCACCTCATTCTCTGTCATCCCTTTCTTCTTTTGCCCTCAACCTTTCCCAGCATTAGGCTCTTCTAAATAGCGATAGCCCTCCTTAGGCTTACATACCGCTTCGTGGTGCTTTTACAGCCCCTCTCTTAAAGCGGGTTTACAGAGTGCAGCCTATGGTTTCCCCCACCTCCCCCCCCCTCTCTCAAATCCTGGCTTTGTGAAGTTGCCTCACAACGTCGGTGTGTAAGTGATCAGGAGAAGTGTAGGTATGGAGGGGGAGGGGAGGACCTGTCAGGTGATACTGTCAGTGTTCAAGCTCCAGGTGTTCATGGAACATCTCTGGGTTTGGGAAGTCCTTGGGAAGGTTGTAGGATATGCAGCATGGGGGGTGGGGGGACGACCTATAGGAGTTTTTCGTATGTAGCACACTGGCAGAAAACGGCACTCCAGAGCCAGATCCTTCAACACACACACACACAAACACGCGCAGAGACACACCCTTCACGTGTAGCTTCGGATTGTTCCACCCAGCCCAAACATTGATGATATGAAAACAATTTAAACAAATACCACTTGAGTTAAGAAAGAATACAGGTAGTCCTCGAGTTACCAGGACACAAATGGAGCCCAGAATTTATGTGGCTAAAGGAAACGTTTCTTAAAGTTTTGCCCCATTTTACAGCTTTTCTTGCCGCAGTGGTTAAGTGAACCGTTGCGTTTGTGAAGTTAGTAACATGATTGTTAGGGGAATCTGTGTTCCCCTACTTGACTTGGCTTGTCAGAAGATCGCAAAAAAGGGGGGTCACGTGACTCCTGGAACACTGCAACAGTCGTAAATATGAAGTAGTTGCCCGGCATGTGAATTTTGATTGTGTGGCCGTGGGAAACTGCAAGAGTTGTGAGGGTGAAAAACAGTCATAAGTCACTTTCTTCACTGCCATTGTAACTTTGAACGGTCACTAAATGAACTGTTGTAAGTCGAGGAATATCTGTACTACAAATAACAGTCCCATTGCCCCTGTTGGGGGGGGGGGGAGGAATTGATATTGATCACTTTGGAGAACTGTGGTCTTAGACTGTTGCATGTTTTGGAGGAGCCAAATGGGTGGATGGTTGTTGTTCAAGTCTGAAAGAATTTAAGAAAGGGAAAATAAGTTAATTTCCCTCTAACCCAATTTTAGAAAAATAAACAAAATGCATTGAAGTAGAATTATCTGTTTGAGACTGTTTATTGTATTATAAAACTGTGTGTGTGAAACTGCAGCATTATATGTCAGCAATAAAAACATTTTTTTCACCATTTGATCTTTATTCTATGAGACTGAATGAGTTCATTTAGATAGTTCCCAGTAAAAATTTAAAAACTTGTACTTTTATGCTATTCTCTTGCTCTTCTTTCCTCTTCATATTGTGCACTTCAAATTCTAGCTTGAATTTGACTTCTTGATTTTTTTTCCCTTCGAAAGTGTTTTTGATTACTGGCAACTCCTGGATACGTTCCTGCAGTTTTCTTAGCAAGGTTTTTTTCTTTTTCTTTTTTTGGAAGAGGTTTACTATAGCCTCTTCTTGGGTTAAGAAAGAATGACTGGCACAAGATCAGTCAACTGGCTTTGTGCCTAAAGTGGTGGGATTAAAGCTCGCAGTCTCCCAATTTCTAACCTGTTGCTTTAACCACTACACCAAACTAGCTCTGGTTATTAAAATAAAAAGTGGAAAAAGAATCAGTTGCTACAGTTTCAAAAGTTGTTATTTCTCATTGGAATGTCTTCATCTTAAAGAGAATGGCATGTTAGCAATAATTGCAATCATGACAAAGGTACTTATGACAGATCTTGTTTGTTTTATACGGTGTCGAGATTTTGATGATTAATAATGTAGAGAACATTGTATTCAGTACAACTTATTCAAAGTATGATTGCAATTTTAAAGAGTTTTAGAACAAACTGGCATCTATCATTCATCATTTTAGGATTTTCTTTTATACTATTGACTACCCTCCCTGAGTCCAATTACGTATATGTGTGTTTTCTTGATGGCTAATGTACCTTGTGTGAAGTCCAGAGGATATTAGCCAGCTAAAGTGTTATTTTTACAACACTTATTGCAATTATTGTCGTCAGGGAGATTAGGGATTATTGTTTTTATTATTTGTCTATAGGGTTTTTATTTTTGTAAGCTGCCCAGAGTCACTGAGGGTGAATGGGTGGCCATATGAATTTTCATAAATAAATAAAGTATTATTTTCTTCTACTTTTTTCAGTGCTTATAGCATTGTATTTAATTTTAGGATTATGAATTTTATGACCTCTGGTTTTTCCGTTTATTTTTTTAAAATGCTGATTTAGCAAGCTGTTATTGGTAAAAAAAATTGATTGTTATTTGAGAGGACATACAGTTTAAGCCAGCAAGAAATATTAAAGATGTGTATAAATATGAAGAGATGAAAGAACATATTTGGAAGTAAAACGATTATAAAAACAAATGAGCAAATTCAGCTTTTTTTATCACTGGATAACAAAGTACAATATAACAGGGAAGAGAGGATGAATAGGATGAAATTAACAGTGCAAAGAAATTTGTGATCATGAAGTAAAGCCTTTGGGAATATTATTTATTAAATTTATATTTATAATTATAATATATTTATAAAATATAGTGGATTGCTGGTGGATTTCCTTTCATATAGCAGGCAGAACAAATTCAGAAATAAAATTAAGAGAAGAAGCTATTCTCAAAGGTCATCCTGGACTTTTATTTTTATTTTAGATGGAAAACAAGAAAATAAATGAAAGTCTTAAATAATATGTTTTCTTATCTTTTACATAATAGAAATCTGATACATAAGCAAAATGGAATAAGTTCATCAGAACTCTGATGTTTAGATCTTATGAGTATTAACAGGTGACAGAAAACAATGCTATGTTTGTGGGGATTAGCAGTTACATGCTAGAGCATCTGATTTTTTTTCCTGCACTTGTGTTTTTGAGAGACAAATAGTTCAATAGACTTGATGTTACCCAAAATGTATTTGAGAGTGACATCTGTGAAAGGAGAATGTACTTGACAACACCATATGTTTTTGTGCAAAACCACTAATTAGTCATGGTGGTATTTCAGTCTAATAGTTCTGAGGGCATCAGATGAACAACTGTGTTAAATTGTGGAGAAAATTTCACTCTTGACAGTGACTTGCTTCCCATTTTCCAATGGCTATTATTTTTGAAGTTTTTAATTATCTTTACTATTTCTCTTGTTTGTACTCCTATTTTAACCATGAAAGCAGACCTGAATTGCAAATAATGATAAAACAGAAGAAAGATTCTCAAATTTCACATATCACTAAATATAAAGCAAGTGCTTTACCATATCAACAAGAATGAGTTAGGAATTGCTTTTTGTGTACTTTTAAATTATATAAAATAGGCATTCATGTGTCACGTGAAGGATTTTTCAGAGGACTGAAATCTGGCTTACATAATTCATTAGTTGCTGGTATTTTTTGATAGGGATGCTGTAGTGCTAATGTACAGATCTGATATACAGATACAACTTTACCACCTCGGACAATATGTGTATCATGTGTATTCTGGAAGAAACTCAAAGGGTTAAAGCAACTGCACCCAAGTCCTAATATGACATGGAGTTACCAGTAAAATGGTTGTATGTGCACACATACTGCAAAACAGCAACATGAGCTTGCAGAAAACAGGCATAAAGGTGTTTGTTATTGCTCCCATATATAATGGAATACGTCTTTGAGGGCTTTGTGTAGCCATATAAAATAAGACTGATATTGAGTAAATGTTAGATGGTAGCATCCAATTAAAGAAATTGTTCTTTTTCAGCGTAAACCTTTTGAATTCCAAAGGTCAGTTTGAAATGTATGTCTCATTGGTGCACTCTGTTCCATTAATCATTTTCTATAAATACACAGCTTTTTGATGTCTAAGAACAAAAACCTCCTTCTTAAACTGTCAATGCAGAGAAATTTGGTCCATTACTGTTGCTGTAATAAAAAAGATTCCGAGAGATAATATTCATTCATCAGTTCGTATTTGTTGTTCTCTTAATCTCAGTAAACATTGTATATGCTTTTCCTTATTTTCCAGTAGCATCTGTTAACTCTTAACCCTAATTATTATTATAATAAGGTGAATTAATGATAATCTGTCAGTAGTTAGGCTACATTTGAGTGTGAGTGCTTTATTTAGCTCATTGTTCCTAGGATACTACCATTTTAAGTGAGTATTGGAATACATGAATTGGTATTGAACAGTGACAAATCTATGTTATATTCTGACTTGTCTAAGAAGATTCCTGTACATAAGTGTACAGATTTCATTATAATTCAATCCGTTGAAAATATATACTGCATGTGTGTGTGTATTGTTTAATGTTAAAAATGACATAGAAAACCATATATTTTATGGTGATCTAAATAGGCAAGGTTTCACTTAGCATCCTCTTTTCTAATAATAGTTCACTACCCCAAGAACACTATAGAAACTGTGAGATTAGCAGTGACTTAGATATGTACATATGCTATATATTGTGATTTAATATTAGTTTTATAATCTTTCTTTCCCTGCCCCTTCTTTCTGTCTTCCTTTTTTTATTACAGATTGACTACACAGGAATAGATCCAAATAGTCCCTGCAATAAATGTTTAAATGTATCTTGGAATGCCCCATCCTGCAACTGCATCATTAACTTCACATTGGATCAGTCATTTGAGGTATATTATACCCTTCTCTGTCTAGTTTTGTCTAGTATTGCCTTGCACTCTTTCATTCTAGCAAAATAAATCAAGGAACAGCTGAAAAAGAAAAAGACAAATGGAGGGTTCTTGAATGGCCAAGACAAATTCCGGATCTAAATCCCCTTGAGATTTGGATTGGGCTATGCATGCAAGAAACTCCTCAAACATCAGATGGCTGAAATCTGCATCCAGGAATAGGAAAAAATTCCTCCCGGTCAATTTCAAAGTCTGGTAGACAATTATAAGAAATAACTACTTGAGGTTGTTTATGTTAAATGGGACAATGTCAGATATTAGAGCCAAGGGTGTACTTATTTTCCCCACAGAAGGAAATGGCATATCTCTTAATTTCTTCTTGAATAAATGATTGCAAAATCAGTTTTTCCTAGCTTTTTTGTTCAATTACATCACTTTTATTTAGCAAAGATAAAATATTGACAGGCCTACCACTTATGCTAAAAAAACCCTTTACTTTTCACATGACTGTAAATATATGGCTGAAGGAAAATGATCCTTCTGTTCTTGGTGTAGCTCCAAAGTGGAATGCCTTTCATAATAAATCTAAAGCATACAGGAATGGGCAGTATACAAGCAGCATAACTTGATTAAATAATTGAATCTAAAGTGAGTGGGTATATGGTACATTTATGTCATTTTAGTTGAACCTAATAAGAGTGTGGAAACTTGTTTTTTACAATGGTTACCTTTCTTCGTCAAGAAATCTTTATGCGCTGAACCTACATGAACTATTCTGATTTATTAATTTATTGTAATAAAAATTAGGTCTAGAGCAGAGGTATCAAACTCAAGGCCCGGGGCCCAGATCCGGCCCGCGGGATGCTTAGATCTGGCCTGCGGGGCTGCCCTGAAACCAGTGAAGGACTGCCCTGTGGTTCCTCTGCCAGTGAAAACGGAGCTCAGAATTCGTTTTCACTGGCAGAGGGTTGCAGGAGGCAATTGCAGCCAAAAATGGAGCCAGCGAGGGCCGCATGTGGCCCTCCTGGGCTCTGTTTTCACTGGCAGAGGGCTGCAGGAGTCACAGCCAAAATAGGAGCTCGGGAGCCACATTCACCCCAGCCCCCTGAGGTCAAACACAACCCTGATGCGGCCCTTAATGAAATTGAGTTTGACACCCCTGGTCTAGAGTAATGTTAAATGCATGTGCTTTTCACTGTTGCTTTGCTTTCTTTATAGCAAAGCAGAAGGGGGGGGGGGTCTGCACGCATATTTGCAGAGATAGCCAGAAATAGGTTCCAAGGTATCCAGGTGGGCCTTGTAAAAAAGGCAACTGTTTTAACAGTCAGAAATATTTTGTGTTTGTTTACATTAAAACATCTCTTTCAAAGGATTTGCACAGCCCATAACATTTAGCATCAATGGAATTTAGACACTATTGAAAATAGAAGAGCTTTATTATTTTTCTTATCCCTGTATTTTTATGGGTAGTGCCCAGTGTAGAAGGTGCCAGAAAAATCATACCAAAAAAATCCTGCTTTATATATTTTATATTAAACTATCCACACAAATTTTCTTCGCCCTGGTGGATACATATTCTACAGCTTAGTGATCTCCTGTTACCACCAAAATCAGAGTTTTAAGTTGGAGAACAGACTTAAAAAATCCTACAGAGATGAATAAATAAGGCATGAATTCTGAAAACCTAGTGAAACTACTGCTATACCTAACTACATGAATGTTATAGTCAGTGAAACATCCTATCTTATTTTTTTTAGGGCAATGTGTTTATGTATTATGGATTATCCAACTTTTACCAAAACCACCGTCGCTATGTAAAGTCTCGGGATGATAGTCAGCTAAATGGAAATAACATTTCTTTACATGTAAGTAAAATTCTTTGCATATGTTTTCATGATGATTTTCCAAAAATGTGTTTTTAAATATGCATGTATCTGCGTGTATTACAGATTGCTACATTGTCTTCTCATATATCTTCCTTTTGTTCTAAATATTTATTTATTGAATTTTTACTTGGTTTTCTACCTAAGAATCGTGCTCTAGTTATACATTTAAGTAGGTTCCCCATTACTGTAAAGAGAATAATGAATTGTGAATAGGTCTAGATTTTCAAGAGAAGGTTTAGAATATGCACAGAAGAGTGCAATAATAGGAAAAAGCCTTGCTGAAGAAGTGAAGTCTGTTAGTATAAATTTGAACATGGGTTGAAATAAATTACTTTAGCTCTGTGTATTAGTCATTTGGCTTTGGAAGCTCTAGCCCAAGCTTACCATAAGAAATTATTATAATACAAACAAACATTACCCCATTGATTAGTGGCAAGATGTAAATTTAATGACAAATCTTTTAACTTGAAAACATGTTACAAAAAGTATTCTTGAACTTTAGATTTAATGTGATGATTATATTGAGCAGCTTTACTTTCATGATATCAAAATTGACTTTCTTTTTTTTTAATCACTTAGAAACCTAGTAAGGAGTGTGAACCTTACCATACGAGTGAGAATAAACCTATTGCTCCTTGTGGAGCTATTGCCAACAGCATGTTCAATGGTATGATATTTTTAAAAGTATATTATGACACATTATACTTCTAAATTGTGTTCTGTTTAAATCAAAACAAAGAATGTTCATGAAATCCATATAGTTCTTCTCTACACCAACTGAACACTCATTCAGTTCAGAGAGTATTAAGTTAGACAGGCCATTAGCCAGACTTGGTATAAGTCATACCGAACCTTATATACTGGCATGTTAATTTCACCAAAGTGAAGGCTAATGGAATCACCCCCTCCTTCAATGAAGCCAATAGTATTTTATACATGTTCAATCACATGTCACTTTCCAGAAGATCTGCCCACTTTTTCAGTTGTTTCAAACCATGCAAGATCATACTTCCCTTCCAATGGCCTTGAAGTTCGTTTATTTGAGATATTCACATTTCTGTATATTCTGTACTTTGGTCATTTATTTTGATAGCCACAATATGCCTATGACAAAGTTTGCAGAATCACTTGGAAATACATCACCATTTCATTTCAAAACCAATGTACTTATACTTTTGCATAAAACAGAACTATATACAAATTATTAATAAAACCTAGATGCTGATTAGATTTTAATTATTTTTCTTTTTAGATACATTGACGCTTGTTCATTATGACCACAATACCTCTAAGCCCGTGAAAATTTCTTTGTTGAGAAAAGGCATTGCTTGGTGGACAGACAAAAATGTTAAGTTCAGGAATCCTACTGGTGAAACAAATAACTTGACAATACTTTTTCAAGGTAAAAATATAATCAGTGGCTAATTGCTTATATATTATTGTGCAACAGTTCTCATTCGGAATTTGGAATGGTGCCATTAAAATGGCTGAAATTAATTTTATTTCCGTTATGTTTTTTTTAAATATGATTTTAAAGTGCAAGTAGGTAAAGTATGTATGACTATTGAAACAACGCAGTTATTTTTAAATGTTCTTCTTAGACTTCCATGTGCATTCCTCCACATTCACAACTATTTCATAACTCTTCCTTTAATCTGCTGTTTCCAATAATTACGGAAGAATAATTTTTGATGGAAGGAGTCAAATGTACTTGGCCAAGCATGTCTGCTTCTTAAAATTACAGAATATGTCCTCAAAGGAGGGTGGGAATGAACATACATAATATTGAATTATAACTCCTAGTATCTCTTACAAGGCTATAAGGAGCCGAAAAAAATGTAGTTTGTAAAACTCTAGGGTGCCCCCTGGCTTTGTAAAAGAAGTTATTCTTATTTACTGCGTTGCTGTTTCTGTTCTAAAAGATTATGTTGGAAACAAGACTGGTCACACATGGTTTGAACGAGTTTTTACAAGAGTAACTTGAAAAATGTTTTAGTGAAATGAGGAAGCATCTTTTTCTGAAGATAAATTATCTTGACTAATTTCAATGTTTGCATTTTTTTGAAGGAACATCAAAACCTGTCAACTGGCGCAAACCAGTGTATTTGTTAGATGTTGATGATCTGGATAACAATGGATTCATCAATGAAGACTTTATTGTATGGATGCGTACTGCAGCACTGCCTACATTCCGGAAGCTGTATCGTCTTATAGAGGCGAAGAAAGATAACTTACAACCTACTCTGCCAGCTGGGAAATATTCTTTGGAAATAGAATATAGTATCCTTTATTGAACATTGTATGGGATGGCAGTTGATAAGGTTTCTTTAATGTCATTAAATAGTCAATCCTTGGTAAAGTAAGACCGCAAGCTAAGCATACAATACAGATTTTTTAAAATTGTGTGACCCAGAACTAGACCAATTTTACAAAACCACTATAGTAGAGTGCTCCAAATTTATATTGATATGCAATTGGTATTTGAAATGGAATATTCTTCAGTGTTTTCAGTCTTAATGCTGTCTATAGCAGCCTTACTTTCCTATTGCCTTCTACAGAAATGTGTAGATGGCGCTGTCTAGCACTAAAACAGTTCCCACAGTAGGATAAACGGACTAAGTGGATTTATTTATCATTCACCTAAAGAGACAGAGTGAGTGTGAAAAGGTTGTAGGACTACATGGTAGAGTATTTGTCTAAATGTGGTATATTTCATTCTAATATTTGGTTGTGTGGCATGGAAATAGTGCAGATAATTCCCTGGTTTTAGAATCATGCATATTTTCAACCAAGGAAAGCCTACATATATGGAAGATTGCAATAATATTTTTGTTATTGTGTGAATACATTCATAATGCTAGGAAAAGCCAGAAGTTACTTGGTGGCTATAGTGGTCCACTCCTTTGTATTGTTATTGTAAGAGGTGAATAGTGCAGAGGTAGTGTTTAGAAGCTAATTCGTTCAAGGACCAACTCCATACAGTATTGGGTTTAAAAGCCATTGGAGATTTTCTTTAATTAACATTTTTAAGATTGGATGTTGCTCATTCATAAAGCGATCCACTAGCCCCCCAATCTAAAATCTCAAATGCTCCCCAATTTCCATTAGATTCAAATTCAATTATTGCTGTCCTAATGAGGATATAGCTACATAATTGAAACAATCCTTGAGTACTACCTCACTTTTTAAAAATTTCCGCAACTAATAAATTTGGTTTTGCTTTTTTAAAAAAAGAAATCATTAGTTAGCCTACAATACTTTGTGTAGCAGAATAGCTTCATAATAAATAGATTGGTTATACCATTTTGTATTGCTACCCTTTTTTGTTTAGGCTGATGTTTAGTATTATGCAACTTCAATATTTCTGTGTGCTTTTCCTATGCGTATGTCAGATTATCCTGTGCACAGCTTTGATGGGCGGAAACGGATGATCCTGAGCACAATTTCTTGGATGGGAGGCAAAAATCCTTTCCTGGGAATAGCGTACATAACAGTCGGCTCCATTTGTTTCTTTCTTGGAGTAGTGCTGCTTGTCATTCATCACAAATACGGAAACCGGAACAATAGTGCAGACATTCCCAATTAATCTAAGCGCTCCAAACCACATGTACTGCATGTGCATCAAGGCGAGTCCAGAGTGGACACAGCTTTTGAAAGCTAGATCCCTGGTAGTTGCTTCTGAGACAGAATACATA
Organism: Pantherophis guttatus; assembly: GCF_059756535.1. Taxonomy (NCBI): domain Eukaryota; kingdom Metazoa; phylum Chordata; class Lepidosauria; order Squamata; family Colubridae; genus Pantherophis; species Pantherophis guttatus. The sequence continues at coordinate 231,044,317 of NC_142063.1, read as the reverse complement.
ACCATATTTGAAGCCTTCATTTCCCTCACGGTGGATTAACCTGAAGATAAGAGCTGTAAAACAGTGTTGACGAGGGGCTTTTTGAAATTTGCTTCTTGCTGGACAGGTGCCATGATGTGCATATAGTCTTTCCCTCACCTAATGCATCTGCTGCTGATTTGTATGCTTTACATGTCAATACTGTATAGCAAGAATGTGTTTAGAATAGCTTCTTAGCATTTTAAGGACCGATGGTGTGCTGGTTTTTAGAAGGAACAAAAGCCCGTCTACGTTTTGTCAACCAAAGTATTTTACACATGAGCTTTGTAACTCGTGTACAACTCAATAAGAATTAAGCCCAACTTCCTACTTAAATGTTCACAATTCCAGTAAGTGTGTTTTGACATGTGAATTGGTTCAACTAAAAGCTTACTTTTTGCCCAGTGACACGAAAGCTGCTTTAACATAGAAGTAACTGTGGCATAGAAAACTCTTCCATTAAGTTCTGCTCAAATATCAATCTTACGTTCAGCACCCTATGTGGCTGAAATCACTGAGCTTATTCCAATAGAAGTAAAGAGATTTATTTACTGTGTCAGTAAATAAAAATAATTTCTTTTGGTTACAAAAAGCAAGGCTTTAAGAATGTATTATAAGCTTGAAGCAGTCTGCTTGTTTCAGAAGATGCTACAGTTCCTTCATTCAAAGCTCTTGTGTTCCTCAAATATTCCATAAAAATAAGCTAAAAGTTGCTGTGGTGGGATGTGGGAACTTTTGCATCTTGCACACTTTAAGTCCAATCTGTCCACATTGTAAGAAAACAGACTAGGGACTTTAAAACTATGTATATATACATATATATGTATCTATATATGTATATATACATATGCATATATATATATATATACATAATAATATATTAAATTGCTATGTACATAGATGTTGTTTTACATGAAATTTGCTTGTCAATCTGAATGTTTGCTATTTAATAAATGGTATCATTTGTTTTATGAAATAATGTGGTTATCTGAAATGTATCTCCTTAAAGCAGCTTTATCTCTGGTGGCTGTCAAAAACTACTTGAGCAGAGTAACTTTGGAAGTTGCAATACATCACAAATCTGGAATTTAACAACCAGAAGTAAAATCTAATAGATTTTTCCCCTATTCAAGCATTTCCATGGACAAAATGTTTTCTATCCCCAAAATACTTCTTGCATGCAAATGTTTTTTCTAGCTCCTATAATATACAAATTAATACCTAGTACCACCAGACTATGGATTCCGAATGAGTATTCATCAATGAGAGTTATCATTTTACTGGCAAAGGATAGTCATACTAATTACAGTATTCCCTTTAAATTATAGAAGAAAGCAGGCAGTATGGGCTTTTAAAACTGTATTACTGTATTATATACCATATTTTTCAGAGTATAAGTCGCTCTGGAGTATAAGACTCACCTTAGTTTTTGGGGAGGAAAATAGAGGAAAAAAATTCTGCCTCTGCCTACCAGGTATTCATCTGGCTAGCGTCCTTAGCCTGGTCAGCTTCAGCACATTAGTTTGCTGGTTGTGAGCGTGTGTGTTGGGGCTGATGAGCAGCTTCAAAAGCACAGTTGATCATTGGAGGGAGCTCCAGTGAATAAAACAGGCGAAGCGTGGAAGTGGTAAGACAAAGCAGCAACTGTTCCAGGTTGCCATTTTGGGCTCCACGCCTCATATTTTCAGCCTCCAAAACGCTCCATTTGAGAGACTCCGGGGATCACCAAAGCACATCACCGCTAATCACTGCCTGAAAATGCGATGCGCAGAAACATGCCAAAAACAGGGTGTGTAGAGGCCGAAAATACAATGCGCAGAGGCGGCGACTGGCGGCAATGTGTTTTGGTGATTCCCGCAGCCTTGAACGCCTCTCAAACGGGAGTGTTTGGAGGCTGAAAACGCGAGCCACAGAGCCCAAAATGCAAGCCATTATCTGGCAATCTCTGCAGCCAGGATGAGGATGCGTGGAGGCCGCTGGGTGGGGGTCAGGTGGGCGGGGCTACATTCGGAGTATAAGATGTGGCCAATTTTCAGCCTCTTGGGGGGGGGAATGTGTCTTATACTCGAAAAATATAGTAACTGGTTTCACACAAAGTAAATGGATTTAATATGAATTAGCTCCATGTGTATTGATAAAACTAGCTTGATTGAAGTATTCACCTCTAAAACTTACATTTTTTTCAGTCCAACCCTCTGGAACAGCCACCTAATTGTAAATATCTAAAGTACTTGAAATCAACTTGTATTCCCCCACTACCATCACCAACTTCGTTGTTTTTGATGTTGGTAGTGGGCGAAATAAGTTTATCTACTTACTAGTCCAGGGGTCAGCAACCTGCGGCTCTGGAGCCGCATGTGGCTCTTTAACCCCTTTTCTGCGGCTCCCTGTCACTCAAAATATGCATCACAACTGCCAATGTGTGACACCCGCCGGCATGCGATTTATTGAGCTTTTCAACCCCCAGTAGGCCAACCATGGATACATCCAAGAAAAGAAAAGTTTCAGAAGAAAACAGAACATTTAATTCTACTACATATGCTAGTTTTGTGGTCGCTCAAGAAATATTCAGGCACAGGAAGGGTTTTGTAGCTTCCAGTGTTTTATTTTCTTTGGGAAACGGGTCCAAATGACTCTTCGAGTGTTTAAGGTTGCAGACCTCTGTACTAGCCTATCTTAACAGGTAAGAAATCTCTTACCTTCACATAAAATAATCTTCATTGATTGTGTCAGCTTCAATTGTCTTAATCCTCTTAAAGTTGACAGCTGTTTCAAACATGCTTGTTAAAAACTGATGCCTTCTATTAATTACCGTTTCCTACAGTAAGAAAAGTAATTATCTTAAAAGCTTGTTGTAAATACAGTCAAATTTACAGCCCCTGAAGGACTTTTATTTTTAGAAAAAAATATTTTTACAGAGAATAAAAACTTCTAACTTGACCCCCCCCCCCAAAAAAAAAAAAAAAAAGATTTTGTATTAACTGATCTTTCTCTTGTAGCTATGGTCAACTGGCAGTCATGGTTACAACTGGTAGAAAAAACTGCAAAGAATGAATTCCAGCAGAACAAGATAAGAATTTCATATAAAACTAGTACAATTTGATCACTGTATTCACAACTTGGCTACTTTGTCACCTATCACATACTTAAACACTTACCATGTTTACATTAAGCATAGTTTGACTGTTGGGCACTGCCAGGACAATAAGATTACCCATTCACAATATCGGTAGAGGAGTTTTTATGCCTTGCAGGAATTGGGGTTGGTGCTATGCAACAGTGTGATTCAAAGGGGAAAAGACAATTTGGAGTACATGAGTGTTGATATAGCACATATTGGCAACTCATGAGGCCTTGAAAAAGTCATTTTGATTTAAGGAAGTAGCAACAGTAACTGCAATCCCACAGCATTGTGTAACCCTTAAAGAGTCTGGATCATTGCAATCCTTTATTATTAAGGAAATATTCCATTCAACAAAAAAAAATCATGCTAAATTATTAAAGTGTTGGTCATGACAGTTGAAAAATAATGCCTTTGACCCAAATCTTGCATTTTTTGCTTTGCATATCTAAAGGCAGGTGGTTCTCGATTTATGACCATTTGTTTAACAATGTTTAAAGTTACAACAGCCTGAGAAAAAAGTGATTCACAACTTAAGCTTGAAGTTATGACTCTTGTACCACCCTTGTGGTCACATGATTATATTTTGGGTGCTTGGCAACTGGCTCACGTTTATGACCAGTTACAGCATTCTGCAGTCATGTGATCATGATTTGCAATCTGCCTAGCTGGTTTCTGGCAAGCAACTTCAATTGTGGAAGCCAGATTTGCATTATGCATATCTGTATAATAACCATATGATTTACTTCACAACTGCAGTAAAAATGATCATAAAATTGAGTCCTGTGACATAATGACTTACTGACCACGTTGCTCAGCAACCAAAATTCTGGTCCCAACTGGTACATCGAGAACTATTTGTAAGAAATAAATATAAACTCTATTCAGCCAGATGAAATCTGTTGAATTAAGTAACTATTTCAACTTGTCTTTTACTGAATATTAACAAAAAGCAGTAAGATATATCTGGATTTACAAATTTAGATTAATCTGCTTAGTGTGGAAAAGAAGGCATCTATTTCCTTTTTGTATGCCACCCACAGTTGCTTGACTGTGATGAGCAGTGTATAAATTTAATAAGTAAAAATAAAAGAAGATGAAAGAAGAATGAAAGTTGCTTGTATAAAAGAAACAACCACTAAAATGGGCGAGTTAAGCAGTGACAACTAATATTGTATTTTTGAACTAAAAAAATTTGGCACAAGGCAGATTCTTCTAATAATGAGGCAACATTAAAAATTAGCCTTTGGAAATGTTGCTAGTTCCTACAATAGAATTAACTGGATTATTTTATTCTAAAACAAGCTCTATATAGCAAGTTATGTTATAAGACAATTTCCTTGAACTGTAAGAGTTCAAGAAATCACCAACTGAGTAATGACAGAACTAATAGGTTGGATGCTAAGTGCAACATTGGGAGAAAGTCATTCCTGTTAAAATGAGTACATGAAGGATGAATATACAAGGAGGTTATGGAATGATTTAAGGCACTTAAATGTGTTCAATAATTTAAGATTTTCCAGAGTGCTGCTCCCACTGTCCATGGCTGGGTAGTACATTCAGATCTTGACAGTAACTGAGTGAGAGCTGTTAACTCTCCCTGTTAGGACACGCCTCCAGTCCCATGGTCCTTCAGTCTATCACTCAGTTACTGGCAAGAACTGACGTGATTTTCAGAGCTGTGCCATTTTAGGCCTGATTCTTTAAAACTTTTTCTCTCCCTGTTCCTTTTCGTTAGGCTTTTCTTTCTTTATTTTTGATTATTTCACCTTTTTTCCGGGACTCCTATATATCTGGCTGCTGGTGCGTGCGGTGAGTCTGCTTCGGGCCGCCCACGCCGGGAGCGTCGCAGCCGCCGGATTCCGACTCTTCGGGGCGGATCCGGCAAACTACTGTGGCCGTGAGTGAGGGGCTGAGCGTGCAGGCTTGTCGCTCTCCCCTCTTCCCTCTGAGCATCGGCGACGGCCTCGGGGCAGCGTCACGCTGAGAGTGCGCTCCCCGTTCTCCTGATCCCGGGCGGCAACGTGTGAGAGGAATTCTGCGCGCAGGCTTGCCGCCAGCTCCGTTTCGCCGCTCAATTTCGTTGTCGGAGGAGCGCCACCTTAGAGTGCGCCCTCCGCTCGACTGTGCCCCGCCGATCAGGTCAGGACAGTTCCGGTGGGTTGTTTGCCGGCGAGTGGACCATTTGGAGGGTCTGGAGACAGCGGCGGGCGCCATTTTGGAGACCCGGTGGAGCGCCCGCCATTTTCCCCTGAGTATTCGAGCCCGCCGTTTTTCCTGTGGTTAGAGGGGCGGAGTTTGGCCTTTGCTGACGTCTGGAGCCTTGCAGCAGGCAATTTCCATCACCACCTCGGGCCTGCAATCTCCTCTTGGCCTGAGGCCCTTGGCCTTCACTGGACTTCCTTGTACTCTTTGTATATAGTTATATTCAAAAAAAAAAAAAAAAATCCTTATAAAGAAGTTGTTAGAGTTAATCTTACTATTGACTTTTCTCTATATATATTGCCCTTAAAAAAAAAAAAAAAAAAAAAAAAAACAACCTTCAAGTAAAGGGCTGTTGGCATCTGTGGCCTTCGCTTGGGTCCCAGACCTCCTGAATTCACCTGCCAGTCCCGTGCCTCCTTGGTCGGTCTGAGCGGTTTGTCAAAATGGCTGACCTTGCTTTTTCTTCGGACTCTGAACCGGCCCACAGTCCGCCTCACAGCCCAGCCAAAAGGGCCAGGAAGGCGTCCAAGAAGCGCTCCTTGCCGTCCAGCCACACTTCCCGGAAGTCAAAGGCTTCCAAGGGCCTGGACAGAGATGCTCAACGCCGCCACAATGCACTTGAAAAACAGTGGGACAAGGCAAGGTTGGCAGCTGTGGCAGAAGTGGGCCTGGGCACTAGCGCAACTCCACATGAACCGGTCGTCCAGGAATCTTTGTCTTCAGGTTCCCCGACTTCATCTCCAGAGAGAAATGTCATCTCGTCTGCGCATCAGGCCCAGCAGTTACATCTCGTCAAAGGTGTCTCCCAATCTCTGCCAGATGTTTCTAGAGCGGGGATCAACCCCTCCCAGAGGCCTGTTTGTCACCCACCTGAGGCCACGTTTACCCCTACTGCAGCTGGTCTTCGAGGTCCTGATGGAGCGCTTACCCCGTCACCTATGGACATGCAAGCCTTCTTCGCCTCTGCCTTTTCCTCGTTTTTGTCTGCCGGGATGCAACATGCGCCCCTGCCCCCTCCAGCACCTTCCTCGGCTCAACCCGCTCAGCTGAGTCATCAGGTGGCCTCGGCCCGAGCTGATAGGAAACACTCTACACCTTCCTCCAGGGCTGACTCTGACCATGGTGAGGAATGCCCAGAGGATATCGAATTTTCGGAAGATGAAGACATGCCACAAGATTCTCCGGCCTTCACGGGGTTGTTTCGCCCGTCGATGTTTAAGTCGCTACTTCACAAGGCTCGGCTTACCACCAATTTCACCAACCCTACTGTGGATCCTTCTGGCGCTGGCGCGTCCGCGGGCCCTCATGACGCCTTGTTTATGTCCGCTAAACAGGACAAGGAGGTGATTCCGTGCCCCCGCCTATTTCTGGACGTCCTCCAGTCACCTTGGGGGCAACCCGGATCCCTGACATCGCCCAGTACTCTGGACAGGAAGCTGTACTGCTCAGCACCCGAATTGGAGGAACTCCTGGCGCTCCCTGCTGTAGACCCACCTGTGGCATCTTTGGCCTCCAACTCCTTAGTATCTACTGACTCTCTAGATGGTCTTAAGTCTGAAGACCGCAGAGCTGAGCTAGCCTTCAGGAGGTCTCACCAAGCAGTCGCCTGGGCAATAAGGACGGCGACCGCCACCTCCTTCTTCAATAGGGCCACACTGATTTGGCTGAAGCAACTCCAACAGAGGCTGCCTCCGGAAGAGACTAGGGTACACCAGGACATAAATAAGATCGTAGCTGCCACCGAGTATTCAGCGGATGCCTCGCTTAATTCGGTGAAGTTTGCGTCCAGGGCCCTAGTCTCATCTGTCTCTTCCAGACGTCTATTCTGGCTCCGCCATTGGAGGGCGGACCTCAAGGCCAAATGGAGGCTGGCATCAGCCTCATATAAGACACCGAATTTGTTCGGTCCTGCCCTGGACCCGCTTCTGGTAGAGGATCGTGACAAACGCAAGATCCTCCCGACGGCATACCGACGCACAGAAAGGAGGTACACTCCCTACAGCCAGCGCCCTTCCTTTCGTCCCTTTCAAGGTTCGGGAGGCTCGTTCTCCCGCAGGCCCCCATTCACCGGCCAGGACAGGGCACAAGGGAGGGACTCCTTTCGTGACCGGAGCAAGTTCCAGCCTCAATCTAAATGTCCCTTTCGTGGCTCCAACTTTCGACAGTCTCGCAGGGGCAAATGACTCGCCCCTTCCAGGGCCCATAGGAGGGAGACTTCAACTGTTCCATCACCAGTGGGCCTCTTCCACCAAGGACTCCTGGGTACTCCGTACCATCTCTTCTGGTCTTTTTATCGACTTTATCGGGACTCCGCCGAGTCGCTTCGTTCCCTGCCCAGTTCCAACGTCGGTGGAGCGACACCATCTGATGCTGCAGGAGATAGACCACTTGTTGGACATCGATGCAATAGAACCAGTCTCCCCGTCGGATCAACGATTGGGTTTCTATTCGACCTTCTTTCTTGTCCCCAAAAACTCGGGGGGCTGGCGCGGTATCCTGAACTTAAAGCTCTTGAACCTGTCGGTGAAATACCGCAGGTTCAAAATGCATTCGCTTCGGTCGATACTGGCGGGGGTTCGGTCTGGGGACTTGCTCCAATTGGTGGACCTGAAAGAGGCCTACCTACATGTTCCGGTTCACCCTCTCCACAGACGCTTCCTGAGGTTCGAGTACGGAGGGAGGCACTTCCAGTACCGGGCGATGCCTTTCGGCCTCTCCTCCGCTCCTCGCACCTTCACCAAACTCGTGGCCGTGGTGGCTGCCTCACTCCGTATTCAATCGGTGCGAGTGATGTGCTATCTCGACGATGTCTTGATTCTATCTTCCTCTCCAGACCAAGCATCATACGACCGGGCTCTAGTCCTGGACACATTTCAACGCCACGGGTTCTCGATAAATCTGGAGAAGAGCCACCTCGTTCCAACTACAAGGCTACTTCACCTCGGAGCCCTGATCGACTCGATCAACGGACAGGTTTTCCTCTCCCCAGACAGGGCTCAAAGCATCACCAACCTGATCCGACAAATCCTACCGCTGGAGAAGGTACCGCTGACGCTCCTATCTCAACTACTGGGGAAGATGGTGTCCTGCTACAACGTCGTTCCGTGGGCACGCAGACACTCCCGTGCGTTGCAGTGGTTTCTTCTCCCCTTCCAGCGTTCGGGCTCTGCCAGCTCGAGTCACCGAGTGTTCCTGCCTCCTCAGACCCGACTGTCGATGTCTTGGTGGCTGTCCCCTGCACTTCTACAGGGTTGCGACTTCACGGAGCCGGACAGGCTGACCTTAACATCGTACGCCAGCCTACGAGGTTGGGGAGCACATCCGGGCAACCTTGTGACTCAAGGCCTGTGGTCCACGACGGAGAGCCGCTGCAGCATAAATCTGCTCGAGCTGCGAGTGGTGAGGTTGGCGCTTTGTCACTTCCAGACGTCGGTGGAGGGTCGACACATATTGATCCTCACCGACAACACGGCGGCAAAGGCGCATATAAACAAGGAAGGGGGCACAAGGTCAAAGTCGCTAATGTTCGAGGCGGAGCATCTGTTCCACTGGGCAGAAAGTCATCTGAGGTCGATAAAAGCGGACCACATCTCAGGAGTGGACAATGTCCGAGCCGACTGGCTAAGCAGGGAACAGATAGACCCAGCAGAATGGCAACTCCACCCCCGCCTGTTTCAGGAAATCTGTCAGAGGTTCGGAACTCCGGTGATGGACCTGTTTGCCTCACGACAGAACGCTCAACTGCCACGCTTCATGTCCCGCTACCCAGAACCATCGGCAGAGGACCGCGACGCCCTGAGGAGCCGGTGGCCGGAAGGCCTCCTATATGCATTTCCCCCCATCCCTCTGCTGTCACGAGTCGTGAGGAAATTGCTGAAAGAACAGGCGGACCTGATCCTGGTGGCGCCCGATTGGCCACGCAGGGCCTGGTACGCAGACCTTCTCTCTCTCTCTGTGTCTCTGCCCTGGGTGATCCCACCCGCTCAAGTGGTTCTGCTCCAAGGGGCCGTTTGTCATCCCGAGCCCCAATGGCTCCACTTGGCCGTTTGGCGTTTGAGCGCGTCCTCCTGAAGAAGTCCCATCTGTCGGACGGAGTGGTCAAGATTATACAAGCGGCCAGACGTCCGTCGACTTGCCGTATTTACGAGGCTTCCTGGAAAGCATTCTGCACCTGGGGGGCTTCGAGGCATGTGGATCCCACCTCGGTGTCGGTGGAGGAGGTCTTGGAATTCCTGCATTCCGGTCTTCAGAAAGGCCTGGCCCCCGCCACGCTGAGGCGACAGACAGCGGCCTTATCCACCGTTCTGAAGTGTCCTCCCTACGATTCTCTTTCTCGGCACCCGCTCATTAGGGGCTTCCTTCACGGAGCGACCAATCTCTGTCCACCACAGATCCACCGGTACCCTACCTGGGACCTCCCTCTGGTTCTTCGGGCCCTGACGGCTTCTCCATTTGAACCTATTAGGACAGCTACGCTAAAACATCTGTCATTTAAAATCACATTCCTGTTGGCTATCACTTCCGCCCGTCGGGTGTCGGAGATTTCAGCGCGCTCTATTCGGGAGGACCTTTGTCTTTTCCGCGACAGTGTGGTGGTTCTCAGGCTTGACCCTGCGTTCCTTCCGAAAGTGAATACTCCTTTTCACAGAGCCCAGGAGTTGTCCTTGCCGGACTTCTGTCCAGATCCGAGGAACTCTGCGGAACGGCGATGGCACAAACTTGACGTTAAGCGGGCTCTACGTATCTATCTACGTCGGACTTCTTCGTTTCGTAAAACGGAGGCCCTGCTGGTCTCTTTCCACCCTGCCTCGATGGGGCAAAAGATTTCTGCAGCTACAGTCAGCAGGTGGCTCAAGGCCTGTATCTCCTTGGCATATGAGCTGTCGGGGAGGCCTGTTCCGGGCAGGATCCTACCACACTCCACCCGCAGCGCGGCCACCTCCGCTGCATGGGCGACACAAGCCTCGGTGGAAGAGATTTGCAGGGCTGCGACGTGGTCCTCTATGTCGCAGTTTATTCGTCATTATCGGATTGACTCATATGCTTCTTCGGATGCTGCCTTCGGACGCCGAGTACTACAAAGGGTGGCCTTGGACACGGGTTTGGGGCATCCAGTCTCCCACCCTGGTTCTTGAGCTTGGGTATGTCCCAGCCATGGACAGTGGGAGCAGCACTCTGGAAAACGGACGTTGTCTTACCTGAACGTCCCTTTTAGGAGTGCTGCGACCACTGTCCATTCCCTCCCTTGTTGTGTGTTATTCTGCTGTTGCAGTTTCTTTCAGACTGTCTGCCGTGATTCCAGTTCCCGTGTTTGGATTTGCTGTTGGACCTTTCTCCTGGAGTCTTGCTGTGTCTTCGTGATAGACTGAAGGACCATGGGACTGGAGGCGTGTCCTAACAGGGAGAGTTAACAGCTCTCACTCAGTTACTGTCAAGATCTGAATGTACTACCCAGCCATGGACAGTGGTCGCAGCACTCCTAAAAGGGACGTTCAGGTAAGACAACGTCCGTTCTGCTGTCAGTTACAGAATCAGGCTTTTCTAATGCTGTAATCTGAAACACTAAATTTAAAAAATAGCTTTGAATTTCACAGCATGATGCATCCTTATATAATACACAGCTGAAACCACCTTCACCACTAATCCTTTCACACATTTTTTTTTAATCTTGTTCTAGAACAGGGGTGTCAAACTCACGGCCCACGGGCTAGATGTGTCATGTGCTGGCCCCGCCCCCACCGGTTTAGCGAAGGAAAAGTCCCAATACGTCACATGATACAAATTTGATACCCGTTCTAGAAGAACTTGTAGGGACAATTCAGTGAGAAGCATGCACAACGGTATGCACATTATATGGGTACTTCTTTATTCAAAGGGACATGTGCTTCAGATTTGGTGGCAAAGAATGTGGGGCACATGGAGATGCAAGCATAGGAATTGGTCTGCAACTCTTTACCCTACACATCTTTTCCCAGTTAATGTAGCTGCTGTAGGTAAGCTAATGCTGGTGCATTCTTTAAGAAAACAGTTTGTGCTTTAAGGAGTAGCAGGCAACTGCTGTTCTTGGGTCCTGCGAACTCCAACCCACCCTTTTGCCTTCATATTTGAAACACTGAATAGCCCTAGTAAGTACAGCTAGGATTATAATGTGTATCTCTAGTCTTGGGAAAATGGCATTGTGAATGAATTTGAATAATTCTGTGCATTACCGTTTGGCAAAGTTATGTATGATCTTAATTTTTTAATGAATGTCCTGATTTTAGGTCTGAAATGGCTACCTGTATATGCAGTTTAGTAACCTTATGGAAATGCTGGTTTCATATTTGCTTTCATGCTGGATTACCAAGAACTGGACAGGAACAGATCTGATGTAGTTACATTCTCAACTCTCTTCACATACCCCAACTTCAGAGGTTGGCCCTCCAAACCCGACAGCTTTCCTTTAGAAGCTCACAGATGTCACAAAAAAGAAACTGTTAGATGTTGACTGGTGGATGCTGGTAGAAGTGAGCCTTGGAAAGCCAGAGTTATATTGATATTCATAGACTGAAACTGAAAAGGATGAATGGATCCAAAAGGGCAGCCAGAGTGGGCATTCGTTTGGGAATGCCCCACCTCACTCAGGGTCCTTTCACAGTACATTTTTTCAACGTGGTCAAGGCAAGTAGGTGATGTAGTTGCAAACTGAGATGTCTAGCATTCTGCACATGCTACTTCCTTCAAATTCTCCAAACTGAGAAGGTTGGGTGCATTCACATGTGCTATAATTTCAATTGTGAGGAATGTTTTAGTCTCCAAGGCACTATAGCCCAAACTGAGTTTCAAAATGAGACATTATAAAACAGCTTTATAGGATTTTAAAATGTAGCCATTATATGTGAGGATTAGTATTTTTTCTCCATATACATATAGCATTTGCCATAAGAGGTAAATTGCATTTATGCTACCATACTTTGCAGAGGGAGGGGGATGGAAAGGCAGCATAATACCGCTAGATTCTGTTGCTGCCCACCAAACCCACAACTTTTAAAAAAGGTTATAAATCATGAGGAAATGGCATTATGTTCATATATACAAAAGTCCCAGTGTGACCAATAAACATATCTAAAAAATGAAAATAGTGGATGGATGGAACCAAGTATTTCCCTGAAGTTTAGGCCATCAATCCAGGAAAAAGCTGGCATTTAGGCATAAAATCTTGTCTATCTGCATTCTAGGTAAATATATATTCTCTACTGAGCTGAGCCAAGCTCAGCATAGCAACCACTTTTATAAAGATAGTTCTTGGCAGTCATTCTATTTTTTTTAATAATAATTATTAATCTGTTTTTTGAATGGTGTATACTGCCCAGATTAAATTTTAATGGGAGAGACTTACAAATGTTAGAAATTACAATTAAACTCATGCCAGGCATGATCAATCTGGCCATGAGCTTTTTTTTCAGGCAAGGCTATGAGAAATGCAGTCATAAGATTTCCCAGTTTGGGATGCAGAAGCTTTTTAGTACTCCCCAAGGGGGAAATGATTACTTTTTCTCCGTCGTGAAAAGCTGACAGCGACGTTAGCATTTTCTAAAGAATTCTTTTAAAGATTCTAAAGAATACAATACTTTTTTTTTATTTTATTTAAAAAGGCATCTCCGCATAGCTGGCAGCTTTTAAGAAGCAGCATTTTTGCCAGATTAAAAGGAAATATCGCTGGATAAAGCAACGCAAATTCGGCCAGACGTGGTTTTGACCCGGTGAAGCCGGATGCTCGATCCCAAGAAAAATCCGGAGCCGATTCTTCTGACGGGTCCCCAATAGTTGTTCTACGTTTCTTCGGGTTTCTTCTCCCAGTTACAGGTACCAGAGGATTAAAAGAAACTCCCTTCTGAAGCAGGAGTTTCAGACTCAATGGCCTCCTTCAAATTTCAGAAAAAAGCCGAGGCTTCATCAAACGCAAGAAGGCGCCTTTCGGCTTCTATATTAATATATTAATAAATATATTAATATATTAATATATTAATATTTATAGTCCAAATGGCCTCTCGTTTGGCCCCCGAAATTACACTCGTGCAAAAAAGAAAAAAAAAAGAGAGAAAAAAAAACTCCCTTTTAAAAAAATCTCTTTCAGAGGCCCCCAAAATTGCACTCGTGCAAAAAAAGAAAAAAAAAGAGAAAAAAAAAAATAAAAACTCCCTTTTAAAAAAAATCTCTTTCAGGCCGCTCCCTCCCTCCCTCCCTATCTATAAAGTCCAACAACACGGCACGGGCAACCCATCCTCGTTCACTTCACTAACCACCGATATCCCCGAAGCTAGAGCGACGCTCCTTTGCCAAGGGACGCTTCCGTCTTTTAAGCGGAAGTTTGGCCGCGTGACGTCGCGCCGCACTTCCCTTTGCCCGTGTCCTTGGTGGTTCTCGGCGGAGGCCAGGAAGCGATTGGTGGAGCCGTCAAGATGTTTCGAACCCTTTTGGTACGTTGGCGGGGGCGGGGGGGGGAAGAGTGGGGACACAAACGTTCTCTTGGGGAACCGTTGAGAGGAGAGCAGCCGTTGGCTAGGAAGAGCGGTTGGGGTTTGTGTGTGTGTGTTTAAATATTCCGCCTTTCGTTGGGGCCCGAGGGCCAGGATTGCTCCTCTCTGGTCCCCCGCTTGATTATAACCGTATGAAGCCTCAGTGAGGACAGCTGGCTTGAAGGTGACTGAGGCGATGGCGGATTTTTTATGGTGGCTTCCCGGTCTTGGAGCCAGCGCTAATGTTTGGCGAGCACCGCTGTGGGACCCTTGTCTTGTGGGGGTGCGGCGTGAAAGAAGAGCGCCCCGGTGAGGGTGGTTGAAGGGAGCGCAGCGCGAATCAAGCCTCTCTCTCCCATTCAGGGAGGTACAAGGAAGTCCTCTGATTTACCAGGGTTCGGTCAGTGACCGCTCGAGGTTACAAAGGCACTGGAAAAAGTGACTTACGACCGTTTTTCACGTTGCCGCATTCCCCATGGTCACGTGGGTTACCCTCGGATGTTTTGACAGCTGGTTCACATGACGGTCGCAGCGTCCCGGGGTCACGTGATCCGCCTTTTTGCGACCCTCCGACAAGCAGAGTCAATGTTAAGGGAAGCTAGATTCACTTAAGGATGGTGTGGCAAATTTAACAACGGCAGCGATCCACTGGACAAACGCGGCAAGAGAAAAGGGGGCAAAACTCGCTTAACAAATTCCTCACTCCGGGACATAAATTCTAGGCTCAGTTGTGGTCGAGGACTACCTGTACTTTCCTATCCCTTGGTTAGGCTGATACAGATTTAGATGTGGTTTGAAATTTAACAGGATTCTGAGGGCTAGTAAAATTTAAGAAGCAACAGTAAGGCCAAATGTAAGATAAGAATGATTATCTCCAGCAATAAAAGTAATTGGTGATCCTATTTTTTTCAAATGATGCTATGCTAATTTAGAAAATTTAGTATAAACTGTAATATTCACAGAGGCAGTCTATAGACCCTTTATAAATGATGACAGTAGAGATGAACATTATGTTGGTGTTGATAGACCGTAACCACTTCGAGCCTTCCTACTATTGTTTTTGCTGTGACCACTAACTCAATCTGCATATGCTATAACAGGTAGATTTTGGAGGGAGAGTGTTTGTACTTCTGCAGATGTGGCTTTTTTTGAATTCTGTAATAAATATAGTATCATCCTTTGTATATTAATGCTGTCATTAATTATGGTGGGTTCATGCTGGAGTCTCTGCATTGATTTTGTTACACAAAATATATATTTGTATTTCTGTTGTAGACTGTACGGCAAGTAGCACAAAGCCCCATAAACTTCGCCTCTCGCAGGCAGCTTGCAAACAGGATTGCGGAGAAGCAGAAACATTTCCAGGTACCAGCTTCCTACTCTGAGAACAGATAAATTTAATGGAGCATTGATATCATTCCTGCACATTTTTAAATAAAATGAGCTGATTCAAGATATTTTATCAGTAATAATATTATTGGGTAATAAAGCTATCATGGCTTTTTTCTTAAATTTCATTCTTATGCTATTCCAAAATCTAGAATTGTATGGAGATGAATATACGGTATGTATAACTATCAGCGTATATGCATGTCTTGGTATGTATAAATAAAAATTACCACTTTTAGGTAAGAAAAGTTCAGGCTTCTAAATTATAAAGGCACCCATTAAAATAGTTTATAACAATTTAATTCATTGTTTTATGGTTACTAGGTATCATAACCAGGAATTAAAACTAAGCTTGTTTACTGAGTTTAGTAGATAGCTATACTTCAATGTTGGGTCATTCTGAATGTCTACATTGCTATTAAGTAACTGAAATATTAATGCTGTTTATTCTAAGATTTACACTCTAGTATTGACAGCGACGTCACTTTGTCACAGTATGAATATTGGCAGCTGGATGTATTTTTACCATTAAAAACCATTTTTCTGTATCCTTAATATTTTAGTCTCAATTGACACTCCATAATTACAATCATACAGTGTCTCACATTACCTCTTTGTTTTGTAAAATCCACCAATTGTCTATGTTAGATCAAAACTTATCTTTTGGAAAAATACTTGCTGTATATCAGTTCCTCAGGCATTCTTAATTCAAGTTAAGATTTTGAAATTGCAGGATTTGCTATGCTATAATGACAGGTGCAAAGAAGGAGACAGTGCTTTTGTATTTTAAGCCTATTTTCAACAGATCAAGATTTCATTTTGGATGTTATAACTACGGCTGCAGAAATTTAATTTTCTTGTTGAGGAGAAACTTGATTTGTAGAAGCTAATCCAAAACTAATATATGAATACTGAGTTTTGTGTCATTGATTTTAGGAAGATAATGGCCTTCCAGTGCATTTGAAAAATGGAATGCCAGATGCTCTGCTGTATCGATCTACCATGGCTCTTTGTCTTGTTGGTAAGTTTTAAGTATAAGCTAAGCTGTCTTAGCCTCCTAAAATTTTCAAAAGAATCTACCCGTCTCTATTTAAATCCAAAGTAGATAGAAATGTTCTAGGTTTTTTTTAGTTGAACAAATACAATTTAAGTATTGTAATTAATAATTAATTAAAATATTTAATGTCAAAATTATTTTGTAAAGTATTCCCCTGATATTGATACTGTATTTATATAACAGCCTTTTGTTATGTAAAATCTTTCATATTATTCAGTGTAATATGAGAGAGAATGTATTACCTCGTCCTTTTAATCTGATTTTAAAATTGTTTTCAGAAAAAAACTATATTATAAATATTTGACTGGGTTGCCTTTTCGGGATGTTCTTCATCTGAATGTTTGTCTTACAGGACATAATTCAGATATGTAACTATTCCTACTACAGAAGATTTAAGTCTCCTTTTGTTCAATAGGAAAAAAATGAATACCATTTTTAAAAAATTTAGACTTATTTGCTGTTGGCAGTATTTGACCCAATCTCTCTCTATCAATTTTGAAATGTACTTCTGTTTTGACATTTAAATTTTAAAATGCTTGGTTTTAATTGCTTAGTGCCTATTGTGCTGCTTTTAAATAACAATAAAAGTGTAATTAGCAAAACCAACAAATATTCAGTGTTTTAAAATACTGTTTTAAAGCTTAAAGGTTTGGGTAATTAATTTTTTAAATAATGTGCTTTAAGCTTTATTGAGATTGGACCCTTTAAAACCGACCTTTAAAATGTGAGAAATAATGGAATGAATAACTTTTCTAAAACCTTTTAATCTGGCATCTCTGCCTTTAAAACAACAGTGAAAGGGTCTGTGTACATCTCTGTTGTATTTTAAGAGAACTACAATTGAGCATAATATATTGTCTTTCTTATCTTCAGGAATTGGCTATGTCTTCTATAATTTGTACGAAATAGGAAAGCCAAAGAAATAATTCCAGTTCAGAAGATGCATCCTGGAATAGCATCGCTCTGTTCCATTCCATTACACTCATCAGGGACTTGTCCTTGTCATAAATACTTGATTTTGTGTTTGGGAACAATATTTGTTAAAAATGTAGTAACTGCTGTCGGTAAACTAGTTTGGCCTGAAGGATATATTTGCAACTGTTAAAAGTTTATTTGTTGAATTTTGTATTTGTTGCAATTGCTACTGTTTGGTTGCAAAAATAACGAATAAATATGTGATAATTTAACTTCTTGCCTAGTTTGTAGTTAAAAATATATATCAAAATGTAAATAAAAAATGTCCTAATAATGTAAGAAAAACATAATCTGAGGATCAAGCTAATTCGCTACTGCTAATGGAAAAATGCTATCAGTGGAATATGTAGTGGCTGCCATTTTTAGCAGTTTCCTCTTTGACCTCAAATCGGCTCTGCGGGTAGACTAGAAGACGAGCAGCTGTACTTGTAAGAGGAGAAATTTGATCTACCTGTCCTAGTTTGGATGGGACAATTTGGTTAGAGCAGACCTGGACATTTTACAGCCCACGGACCACATCCAGTGTTTCAGCTATCCCTGTCTGGCCCGTGGCGCCGGGGGGAGGGGGGGCACCAGGGGTATGGGTAGGGGCATGTGTGTGTGTGTGTGTTTGCAGGGGTGTGTGGAAGTCCCAGTTTCCCATGTGGTCTTTGGGAAAATTTCCCTACCTCCGGGTTAGAGGATAGCAATGTATTAGACTTCGTCTGGAATCTTGGTTTGAAAAGTATTATTAAGATCACTGAAAATATATTGAAACTGAACTCTGCATGTATTATTTCAGTTTTGTTTATTTGTAGGCTAAGAGCATAAAAGAAAATATTTTATTGCCTATTAGTTATATCTGTCGCTAATGGTATAGCATTTAGAAATTGTGAAAGCTTTATATTTAGACATAAGCATGTATTGAAATGTATGCTTCCTGCTATAATTTATAAAACACCTCACAGATACACATTTGATTGGGACAATTGTGACCCAGAATGTAGCATGAACTTGCTAACTCAGACACTGCTATTGCAAGAAAGGGGCAGTTGTAATTTAAAATTGCTTGGCAAATTATGAGTTTATAGAAAACTGGACAATGTCTTAGCCTTAGACCTTCAACAACGTGGGACAAGCATAGAAGTTCTTCATTGCAAAGGAGAACTTATTACCAATTGCGCTTTCTAAACACTTTCTGGCTGTAATGGCTGAACAATACCCGATGTTGCTCCCTGACTAGTAGAGGAAGAGATTACTTCAATGAAATACCTGTTGCAGAGGAAGTGGGATATCAGAAGAAAGTAGGTAGGAACTCTAGTTCCCTAAAATGGTATACATATCAATACCAATATACATATGGTATACATATCAATACCAATATATGAACAACTATGATGTTTTTGGCTCATTTGTTTAATTAGGTTATCATTAATTTTATGATTTGTGCAGAGAACATACACTTTTAGGTCATATTTATGCAAAAATATTGCAAATTCAAAATGGTTCACAAACGTTTAAATAACATATAAATACCTGCCATCTGCTTTTCAAATAAGAGATAAGAGTTTAAGTAAATAACTTTGCTATCTTCTTGGTTTTAATCCCCCCCCCCTTTTGTACATACTGATAAAGAATGTAGGTTATGGGGTCATCTTTTGCAAAGAGATTAAGAATGATACTGAGGAAAGGCATTACCATAGAAGACAGGTGATGGTTGCTGTAAGTAACCATGTAGTCGGGGGGAGGGGGCATATGCTTGGGGTTTCTGGAATAGGATACATTCAACGTTTCAACTTTTGGATTAAGTCTTGTCAAATATACATTTTCTCAAAAACAAATCTTATTGTTCAAAATAATTTGCATCCCGGTATAACCATATAATAGTCAGTATAACCATATATTGTAAATCATAGAGATATCACAAAGACAAAACTTCCAGGCAGATTAGATTTTAAAAGGAAAAAAAATGTTTTTAATTTTACAATATGACTCCTACATACAAATTTAAATTTTAAAATTCTCTTAAACTGTTAACTTTTCAGAGAATGGGGAAAGGCAAAAAGACTTTCTCCTCTATTGCTTGAAAGGAAATAATAATCTGTTCAATGATATCTAAACACATGTGCAAACAGCTGCTCAAATGGTATTTTCTATGTTTTTCCTATAGCTTGTTTTCCAGGGTTATATTCCAGGCTTTTCGTTATATTAATATGTTGACATAATGTTTTTAAATTTTCATGTAAAGGTAACATCAAATAAAGAAACCAATGCTATGATAAATTGTTATTTAGTTCCACTTAAAAAATTAATCCCATGTCTACTATTCATCACTATTTTAATGTTTTATCTTTGGAATGCTAAAACATTAAATTAGTTCTGAAACTTGTTCTGAGCTTAGTTATTGTATTTGTTTTTGTTAAAACAAAATTTAAATTGCTTAAACTAACCACTTTCATTTAGAGATGGAATGAAAAGATTAAAAATATTACACATTATAATGTAGCAGTTACCAGTTTCATTTTTTTCCTTATAACACAAAAGCACAAATTACTCACCATCAAAAGAAGAAGGACATCTAAAAGTATTGTTTTAGTCCTCAGGCAGTGGCTGTAAAGAGGATATGCTTGCAATTAGAAACACTTGCAGAAATTATTTTTTCTTTGCTTGGTCTAAAAGACAAAATGCAATAATAAATTACTCATATCTTTTCAAGTAATTACTTAAGAACTCTTTGTCAAATTTGGATTAGGAAATAATTCAAGGTAGGAACAAATTACAACTAAAATGTTTCACTAAACTGCACAGGAGGCCTAACATACAAGCCTTTCTTATGCTTGAAATAAATGCCTACTTAAATATGTAAGCTTTGTATGTCATTCTGAGAAAGTAAAACATTTTGTCATGAACAAAAACATCAATATTGATTGTGATTCAAAATTAAGAATATGACACGTGCTAAAATCATAGATTTTATATAAAAAGAAATGTTCTTAAATTATTTACTGTTTAGAAAGGAAAAGATTAGAACTGTGCTGTTCCCTTCTCGGTATTTTACAGCCATTCACTGCAATAAATATATTTTTTGGGGAGGCAAAATTCACTGCGTTTAATCAAAGCATGTAATAGAGGAAATGAAAAGAACATTGCAGGGAAATAGGCTCTCAAGTGACAAAAGCACAGTGTGATATCCTTCATTATTTTCAGTGCACTATGATGAGAAAAAACACAACCACTGTATCTAAAAACAAAAGTCTCAATGATGTCGTTTTGGAATTGCACAACCATTGATGGAAGAAGTTATTGAGATGTATTGGAAGACAAAAGGTAAAGTCACAGCACTTTTTGAACAGCAAATTTGTAGAGATTGGACACATTAGGAAAAATTATACTGTAGTTTAATGTAGTAATTTATATTACAGCATAATAATTGTTTATTGGTAAAAAATGAAGATTAAATGTGTGACCAAGATAATACTTCATCATTTTCTTAGAAAATATTCTAGACTTTTTGAAGTCAGAAAGCTTATTTTGCAGAACTGAAGAATATTCCTCCCAAATAAATACATTTCCAGTAAACATATCATTCAAATGTTTCCTCTTTGTCTAATTTTCTCTAAAATTAAACTAAATTTCAACTATATTTCAATATCAGTGACTAGAATAATTGTCTTCTATTCTTTTTATTTCACTTCTTTTATTTGCTCTTCATATTCATCTTTTCCATGAAGTCTTCATCCAACTTTCCATGTTTTTGTTTTCCAGATTAATGGTTTGAGTCCCTGTTTATACTCATGTGGATGAATGCAGCTTTTCATTTCTGAATTCTGAGTATTGGAATTCAGGAAAAGCATTGTTTCCCTTTCAAGCTTTCTGAATTTTTGTATACGGTTGCCTTTGAATGTTGTCAGAGCTTCATGTGAATCTTGGTGATATAAGAGAGTCCTGAGTGAACAAATAACACAAAGCTTGGTGCTTGTTTCATTTCTTTCATAAACAGAATAATCTAACATGTTCTAGAGTGTAAAAGTAATTGCCCTTCTGTTTTAATAAACTCAATTAAGCATACAACTTAGTCTGGTTATATGTGTTCTTCATTAAATAATCAGAGATGATTTGGCCACCTTTATATGAATCTCACAACTATTGATTTCACTTATATGATGTGCTCACCACATAGATTCTAGAGGTATGATCTGCTCAAAAGACATTACAGAAGTCCTCCAATTTTTTTTTTTTTAAAAGGCACTCATGTCTCTCAGTTTGGGATAGGCTACAATGGAGAGTCAGAAATATAATCTTGAAATGGAGATTTGGATAACTTCAAAATAAATGTACCCAGGAAGTCACAAAAGCTCTAGAAAAACAACCAGGGATCTACAAACTCTTTTACCTTGTCTGTCAATAATTCTACCATTAAAAAAGTGGTAGGCAAAATGAAATTCATGAGACCAAGGCAAGATACAAATGATGGTTCCTTAAGAGGAAGAACTTGGTCATCTCAGTTTTGCCAAAAAGCATTTGAATGAATCCTCCAAACCTCTAGAGGAACATTTTATAGAGAAGCCCTAGTGGCCCAATGGTTAGAATGCAGTATTGCAGGCAAACTCTGCCCACAGTCCGGAGTTCAATCCTGATGGGCTCAAGGTTGACTCAGCCTTCCATCCTTACGAGGTCGGTAAAATGAGGATCCAGATTGTTGGGGGCAATGTGCTGAGATCGTAAACAAAGCACTGTGGAACAGTATATAAATCTTAAGTGCTATTGCTATTAAAGAAAGATATACTTTTAGGCTACATGGATGTCAATATATAAGAAACCAAGAGCCACACACCAATTGCAAAGAATGGAGATGATAGCGCCATGGTTTTGTTGATTGGACAACCTGCCATTGCTGCAGGAAGCATTATTTCTAGTTTGTATCAGGTAATTGGGTAGAAGAGTATCAGGGCATTTGTCTACCAAAGCTGAAGAGTGAGTGGATCATCTAGCAATGATCTCAAACTACACTGACTTCAGTGGAATTTACTTCCAAATTAGTTGAATTAGCATCCCATTGGAATCTATGCCATGAGTTTATTTTGGCTTTGAATTTTGAATTCAGTGCACTGCAAACTAAATGCAGCTAAGAAATTTAGATAGCTAATAACCTCGTTAGTTATTCCTTTGGTTTTTGACCTTTTAACTTACAAGGAAGGCAAACTTCACTGATTGGCTCCTGTGTGGCTATGGGTGCACCCTGCTTTTTAGAGATGGTTTAGAGAGAGTCCATGTTATTCAAGATATTTGCACACAAGGACATCTTCACACCTCTTTCTCAGATTAGCTTCTTTGACACTAAAGCACACCTTTTCTTTTAATTTCTTATCCTTATGATATCTTTGTAGCTTTGATGCTTCAACGATCAAAGCAATAGGGATCATGTTGCTCTTTTGTTCCTGGATTCCTACCTTAGAATTTAAAGACGTTTACAAATTAAAGCAAAGGGAAAGGAAGCATTGTCATACTGTGGGCAGAGAGTGAAAGAGCAGGAGAAACATGCTTCACGCAGCCTAGACAGAAATGGAAAGATTGCTTACTGGGAGATGTAAGGGTGAGAGGGAACATAACACCTCATTGCATGAGCTGCTTTGGATGCCAGTCTGCTTCTGGGTCCAATTCAAGATGGATCCAGGTACGAAACGATCTTTGTCCCATTACATCAGCCCGTCCCACCTGGTCAGGCAGGGAAGGCATGTTGTGGACCCCATCAGCCAAATAATTCTGACCAGCAGGATCCAGGAAGAGAGCTTTCTCTGCTGTTTCTCTTGTCCTGTGGAGCATTTTTCCCCCAGAGGTGAGGCAGGACCCGCTCTCCTGGCCTTCTGGAAAGTTGTGAACCATAGCTCTGTAGCCTTGCTTTGTACACACAGAGTAGCATGCAGCTATGGGGATACCGTGTTTCCCTGAAAATAAGACATGTCCCGAAAATAAGGCCAAGCCTGATTTGTGGGGTGGGCATAAATATATGCCCTCCCCCGAAAATAAGACCTAGTGACGGGTTGGGCGTGGCCAGCAGCCCTTCCCCGGTCACCTCAGGGCTTCTCAGCCCCTTAATCCGATCAGCTGAGCCGCTCAGCCATTCACAGCTGATTCGCGGGTGCTGCTCTGGCCGGTGCCTCCAGCAAGTGCGGCCACTTTTGCCATCGATTGTGGCCACTTCTGCAACACGAGGCCAAGCGATGCGCCCCATGTGCCTAGCCTTCTGAAGGGTACTGTAGCAGCAGCTATCCACAATTTTTTAATCCTTATTTCGTCCCAACTGTACTGGGCCATGTGGGTCGGGACAACATAAGGGTTAAAAAATTGTGGATAGTTGCTGCTACCCTTCAGAAGCCCGGTGTGAGGCACGAGTCTCCTGCTGCAGAAGTGGCTGCGCCCGAGGAGTGCTTTTGGGAGAGAAGGCAAAAGGGAAGCGATTGTTTGCAAACTCCCGCCCCACTTCTGCCTCTCTGCCGGGTGACCTCAGCAGCCCCAGACACCCAAAGTCCATACCTGCCCAGTTCCCTTTTCCACAGTAGATGCGAGATGTGTCTTACCTGCCTTGTAGCTCCATCGTGTATCTCGGCATTGTCTGCAGGCAAACACGTTGTAGAGTAAAAAAACCCTTGCGAGTTCAATCAAACTTCTCGAATTCGTGAGAAGTTTGGTTTTACCCTACAACATGTTTGCCTGCAGACAACAGCGAGACATGCGACAGAGCTGCAAGGCAGGTAAGACACACATCTCGCATCTCCCCAGTCCCTGGCGAGGGAGGGGGAGAAGAGACAGCAAGAGGAGTGAGCCCCATCTTGCTCCATGCATCTTACTTCTCCCCTGCCCCACATGCTACCCCCCTCGATAAAGAGCCAGGTGCTGTGGAAAAGGGAGCTGGCAGGCGCAGGCTTTGGGTATCTGGGGCTGCCGGGGGTCGCCCGGCAGAGAGGTGGAAGCAGGCAGCGGGGCGGGAGTTTGCAGGCAAGGGAGATGGATGAATGG
Organism: Pantherophis guttatus; assembly: GCF_059756535.1. NCBI lineage: Eukaryota > Metazoa > Chordata > Lepidosauria > Squamata > Colubridae > Pantherophis > Pantherophis guttatus. The sequence goes on along the minus strand of NC_142063.1, from coordinate 231,020,058 downwards.
GAGGTGGGCGAGTACCAAGAATATCAGGGAAGATTCCTACCTTTGGTTGCCCCAGCGAACAGCTGACGAGCGGCTGTGTTGCGTTGTCACAGCAGCGCAACACAGCAGCAGCCATGAGGTGGCCACGTTCACCACCTCCTGCATCCCCAAAATAATAAGACCTCCCCAATAATAAGGCCAAGCCCTTATTTCAGGGTTCAAAAAAATATAAGACAGGGTCTTATTTTGGGGGAAACACGGTAGTTACTGCCCCGAAAGCCCTCCCCTACCCTTTTAATTATTTTTTTAAAACATTGCTTAACTCTTTTAAATTTTATATATTGTTTTTATGCTTTTAATATTTTATTTGTATACCATCCAGAGTCGCTATGTGAGGGAGATTGGTGGTTCCTAGATATGATTGATAAATCAATCAGTTATGTGCTTCTAAGTTTGAGAATGATTTATTGACTTAATGGGCCACCATTGGATCAATTAAAGGATGTATATGAAGTAACTGCTGATCAGCAGAAAGCGTCCTGGAAGTCCAGGATGAAATGGCTGCCCAGGACAGTGCTGAAGGGCCACAGGAACTACAGGGAATGAGAATGGGAGCTGCTATTAGAAAGGAACAAAGCCTGGAAATCATCTGCTTTCCAAGGTTCTGGTTGGAAAAACAGCTGTTATAAATCAAACCTAGAAAACATTTGTGTGAAGTCTTTCATTAATGGGCTAGGAATGGGACAAGGATGACTTTTGTTTAGACCTTGAGGAAGTGGTGAGTGATCCATATTCTTATGGGTAAAACAGAAGGTTTGCACATGCCAGGTAGAGGTTGGACATGTACAGCCAGGTAGAGGGTAGACAGTCTGGAGCTCCGGCAGACAGTTACACTAGTGTATCTTCCCTTTACAGTTGTACTTTTTATTAATATATGTATATTTTTCTGGCAATTTCACTTAGCCCTAATGTATCAAGAACATCAATGTATCAAAGTGCTTTCAAAAAGCACTTAACTGTTGTTTCCACAACTATCAGATAATACAAATATACTAATATGCCATATTATGTTATTATTGTTATTGTTATTATTATACACTTTATTCATTAAACATGAAACTCAGTCAACTGAACATTCAAAAATGCATCACAAATACCATTGACTGGCGCTAATGGTTGATATGGGTTGCTGCCAGCGTCCTAGATATCAACCAAGTACCTTCTTAAGATGTACAATGTTCCAAGTAGCACAGTTTTTTGCAGTTCCGCTGGTGTTATTGCAAGAAGCTGCAATTTGTTTATGTCTCTTATAAAATTCTTAGACATGGTACCAAGTGCCCCAATGACAATGGGTATCACTGTTACATGTTTCATCCATGATCACGTAGTTTCAATGGACAGATGGTGATATTTCGTGATTTTTTCCAGTTCTTTTTCTTCGACTCTTGCGTCTCCTGGTACCGCGATGTCAATAAATTGTACGTTTCAGTTTTCAACAACTGTGATATCTGGCGTGTTGTGTTCCAAATGATGATCCGTCTGTATTCAAAAGTCCCACAAGATCTTCACCTTCCCATTTTCTATAACTTCTTCCACATCATCACCCTTCCTAATTCAATGCAAAAAAATGAGTGAATGCAATAGCAATTAACAGCGCTAGGGTGCGCTATTGGACAACAAATTACCCTTCTTCGAATTCCCTACACCCTCCTACTCCAATTCTTTTGTGGAAAGGTCGCGCAGAGGAGGGTTAAAAAAAACCCCTTCTGAATGGTGGGAAGAATCCAGCAAGAAAACGCGTGCTTAGCTACGAGAGTTCCCTGGATATAGCCGTGTCGGGAAGTTGGGACCTTTTGTTCTCCTGCGGGCGGGCTGTTTCTGAAGCTGAACCCCATAAGCCCATCTCTCGGAAGATGCAGGAGCGCGGCTGGGACTGACCGCCTCCAGGTGCCACCGCAGGGACCGCCAAGAAGCGGCGCCGAGGATCTAATACTCGGAGGGGCGAGGGCCATCATGTACGTTGGTTTTGTGAATGTCTAGGCAGGAGACGAAAGTCTTGGGAGGGACGAGGCTTGCCTCCCCAAAGGCTAGCTTTTCTTTCTTTACCCCTCTCCCCATTCCCGTTCCTCCCGTTTTACACACCCTTTTTAAAAACTCTCATCCCCATTCCCCCTGCAAACTATTCTGCCCCCTTTCTTCTCCTACCCCCTTCCTAACCAGTGTGGGTTTAGCTGAAGGTATCATTTGCCTTGCGTTGCTGGATTGATACGCATCCCCGCCAAACCTTCGGGTAAGGGTCTCTTATCCTGGGAGGGGGGTGTTAAAGGAGCGAGGACCGTATCAAGAACAGAGCCTAAGCCGATTTTCGCCGCACGCCTTGAAGCTCGGCCATCCCAAGCAGGTAAGGGAGGGGCGCCTATGGGGGGGGGGTCTCTGGGGGCGCGCCGCCTTTGGACCACGGGCTGAAGGACTCGCCTGATTTCCTAGAGAAGAGCGGAGGTTGGGGGAGCTGCTGATAGGCCGGCGGGGGGGGGGGGGGGCAAAGCAGAGCTAGGGATTGTCACAACTCCCGGTCGGTAAAAGAGACGAGAGATGATGGCGGTAGGACGGGGCATACCTTACTGGTCCCCTCCCGCCTTCCTTTCTGGCTAACCGAGAACGTGGACATTTTCCTCTTTCCCCACAATCTAGGCGGGGTAGCAGACTATCGGATTTGTTCTCAGCCGCCCTACCGTCTTTTTGTGACTGGGTGGCAGCCCGATTGTGTGACTGCGCGCACGCTCACAACCTTGGAGGAGAGGGGCATTCCGATACCTATGAAGTGCCTATGAAGGTATCCCGCAAACCCCAAGTTGCTGTAACCGTAATTGGAATCAGAACGTCTAAATGCTTAATCTGAAACTTTTCCACGGGGATTAGCGATGGCGATTACCCGCTGATCGATTGTTCTTGAATTTAGTCCTGCAGTTTGTCTAGGTGTTCATAGAATCATATAGTGCAGAGAGAGACCTTGGAGGTCTTCTAATTCGACCCCCTACGCAAAGCAGTACTTATGTTATCGCGGACAAATGGTTGTCAAATCTTTTTTTTTAAAAAAACACCTTAGTTTGTGATTTGATATTGGCCGTGTGTTTTGTCTTGCTTCAAAATGTGGTGAATTCGTGCTACTCCGTTATAGGAGTGCCTCCGTTTTGGAATCTGTCCAAACGCCCTTAGTGACACTCCTGTCCAAAGACCATCGCTCTCTGCTAGGATGCTGCGTCGTGTCTTAGCAAGAGATAAGGAAGTCCAGCCTAGATTTCTAAATTAGGAGATATCGTTGTGATTGGGTTGCCAAACGCTTTAGCATCAAAACTTCCAGGCAACCTCACAACAGCCTTTCCCTGTGCATTGAGCTGCAACTCCCACAACTCCGTACCACAATTAGGAATTATGGGAGTTGCAGTCCAGGCGTAGCGGCAGTTAGTAATTTGGGTAAAACTGGGAAAGAGGAATCTCTACATCCAGGTGTTCCATCACTGTCTCGACTCTTTCAAAGGCCCCAGTTGGTGCTGAAGGCGATCCTCGCAGGGCTTAGTCCTCCTTTTCAAATACATCGAATCGCTGGGCGTTTCTTTCGAATCTCGTTGTCCTCCATGGCTGTTTAGTCCTTTTGGGGAGCCGGTACTAGTGTATCCCACTTGTCTTTGCGTTAGCACTAGTATTTACTGTCTATAGGACGAGAGTAAATTGAATAGAGATACTTTTCTTGCAGTGAGTGTGTCAGTACCGGGTGCATTGGCAGGAAATGCATACACCCAGCTTTGGACGCTGCCGTGGATTTTTAAGCCTGGGTTAGTTTTGCACATTTTTGGCTTTCCTTAGGCAAAGATAGCAGACCGGTTCTGCAGCGCACTTATTATAATTAATATAATTTCCGAATCGATTGCTGTCACATTCCGACTTTTTTTTTGGTCTTTTCTGGTGGGCGTGCTGCACGAAAAGTAAACTCTGCGGGTGTTAGCAACCAACGGTAATTGATTGATGGTGGAACAGAGGAATTCTGGAAATGTACTTGTCTTTCAAGCACCGCCCTCTGCTTTTCCCGCTCAATTCCTCTTCCAGCCACGTGCTAACGAGAAGAACGCGCGGTGGGCGAGTGAACCGCCTCACGGCCTACCTTGGTCCAAGCTCTCCCTTTAGAATCAAATGCTGCGGCTCTTTCTGCTCACCACCTCCTACCCCAAACCCTTAGACGAACCTCCCTGAGGATTTGATCCCAGATCTCACCACCGGTTTTTCTTTTTGTGAATCTGCGGGAATCTGTACTCTTGAGTAAAAATTTGGAAAGTTGGAAGAACGCGTGTAGTGGAGTTCTTATACGTCTAGGCATGAATGGACGGAGAGGGAACGGGATAGAAATTGCAGTGGAAGCAAAGGATGGGAGGGAGGGAGGGAAAGTTTAGATCCCGAGAAGAGGAAAGCCACGTTTCTTAGTTCCTAGGTCACCTGGGCGCTTAATTATTCTTCGAAGGCTTTCTACATATCCCCTGTACGACTTGGGGGTTCTTTTCAGTATCGAGGCAAAGATGGAACATTATATTAGCATTATATTCGTCGTTCTGTTTCCATCTCTGGATCTTAATTTCCGAAACGCCAGTAAAGACTTTGAAGTTTTCAGGAAGCGCGCGCGCGTGATTATGGGTTTCGATTTCGGAAAACGGTCCCAAACTAGGGGTTTTTTTCCCCCCGCCTTAAAAGGCGCCATTTGAGTTATCGCCCAATGAAGGGGTATTTATCCAACAAAAAACGGAGGTTTTCCCCAACAGTCTTCTGTTTCATGCCGTCCCGGGTACCACCGAAACATACCCAGGATTTTCGCCTTGGAGCTCCCTGTCTGTCTGGCAGTGGTCTCGGCCAAGGGACTGCCGCGCCGGCTGCCGCTTGGCTCGGGAGCAGAGAAGAGCCAGAGGGCTACGTGTGTTCTTGGCAGGCCAGACGCTGCCCCCTCGCCGCCCTCTTTCTCTCTGTCTCTCCCCCCCCCCGGCGCTCATTCCTCTGTTTTTCTCCCCCCCCGCCCCCGCCAGCTCGACCTTCCGTGGCGGGCCAGGCAATTCCTGCGCTCGCGCGGGCCTCCTCATGCCTCAGGAATGCGGAGAGGTATGCGCAACTTTCCAGAAGGCGAAGACCGGCGCTTCCCTTAGCCCCGCTGGAAGGAGCGAAGAGAGCACAGTCATAGATCATCCCATGGCACCGATCCACCTTTCCCGCCGTTTCGTAACCGCGGAGACTTGGGAACAGCCCTCTATTAAGTAGCAAGATTGGGGAGAGGCTCTTCCCACTTGGTGAAGGCAAGGCTTCCCTGACGGAGCGACCCCATCGCAGCCGCAGCCTCGCCAAACCGACCGAACGAGGCGGCTCCTCTCAACCGCAGCCGCCGCTGCTACTGCTACTGCTGCTACTAGCCGCGCCTTAGCCCAAGGTGCTTGGAGCTCTTCTGGTTCCTGGCCTCTCCAAAAGCGGCAGTGCAGCAGGGCTCCTCCTCGGGCAGCTGCCATCCCTGCTTAGTCCCATCGCCGCCCTCTTTTAAGGTCTGTGCGCCCGGCGGAGTCGAGGAATCCCGTCTCTCCATCCGCTGGCAAATCCCTTCTGGGCAGCCCCAAAGCAAGCCTGCCAGGATGTGTGGACGCGACCCACGCGCGCCTTGCACACGCTTGGCGCGTGCGATCCGACATTCGCAGACGGGTCGAGCCTACGCGTGAGAAAGATTTGCCCGTCGGGTTCTCCTGCGGTTGATGTTCTTAAAAAGCCTGGGAATCCGGCATTTCATGCTAGACGCGCCAAGTTGCATGCTGGTGTCTTGTTTGGGGAGCGCGTTCGGATCGAACAAATCAGGGGACTCATAGGCATTTTATTGGCTTTGCTTCCCCCTCCACCTTTCAAAGAGCCGCGGACTATATCAGAAGCGGGTGGCGAGAATAAAGGCGGGAGTCTTCCCGTGTGAGGTCTTTATTCTCCTACAGCCCCCTTTGCCTTAGGCTTTTGAGAAGTCTGCCCCGAATGGGTTGCTTTCTCCCGCTGGTGCTGCCAAAATCTCCTTTGGCGATCGCCTGTAATTTCATACGGAAGCTCTGAATTAATTTCATTTCCAGAGAGAGAGAGTTCAGATATGATGTCACTTTCCTCTACTTTATTTTATTCGTTTGATCGGTTGGTGTATGTGTGGGGGCGCGGGGGGGGGACTAATTATTTTCCTGTAAATCCTGCAAGAACTATGCAGAATTGCAATACAATTTTCTTCTTCGTGCTATATTTCCTAAGGAGCTGCTTTCTCTTGCCTCTCGTTGCGGTCCTCTACCCGCCCCCCCCCCCCACCCTCCGGGGCTATGCAACAGCTCCTTATATGTAAATTTCTGGTGATGCCCAGTTGTTTGGCTTGCTGGAGCAAAGTAGCACGTTTACTGTATTTGGCTTTGGATTTTATGCCATGTAATGTTTATTGACGTACTTTTGATTGCCTCCAAAATGCGTTGAACTAGCTTTGATCAACCAGCGAGGTCTGCTTTTGTTTTGAGTGACGGTGCGAAACCAGAACTGTGCCTTCCCCGTTTCCGAAAGAAAGATCATTCATAAAATTTGCAACGGAAAGCAGAACCATTAATAATAAAAAAAAAAACAACCCGTTGTTAGGGTACGAGGTAGAGGTTTATATACTCTGAGGGTTGGAAGTTCCAGGAGGAAAGTAGCTGGGAGAAAAAATTGAAGTATTCTCAGCGTCTTTCTTCCTTGGTTTTGTTTGGTCTTTGCGGAGGGTTTGCACGAGAGGGGGCGCTCTAAGCCTGGAAACACGTCTTCGTCAGACGCGTAGATTCTCCTGTCCCTTCGTTTAAATGTATTTTTAAGCAAATCTGGGAGCGAAGTCCATTTTTCCGCCCGCGGTTTAAGTGTGTGTGCGTCTCTGCGCGTGTCTGTCTGTATATGTCTTTTTTGTGTGCATAAGGGATAGTGATGATCCAAAATAATAACCTGGTTGATCGTCTGGTTTTGTACCAAAGCAGCAGTGTGTGTGTGTGTGTAATATGGAAGTGGAACTGTTGACAAAGCATTTCATCTTGGCACTTAAAAAGATGCTGTGTGCTTGCTTCCTCTTTGGAGTGTCAGCTCTTGGCTCGGATCCAGCAAAGTATTGGTAAATTGTGCCAGTTTGGTTGGGCGATTTAATACAATGCTGCTTTTTCATTGTACAACATAAAGCTATTTTTTCCCTTCATGTGGTAATCACTTAATGATTTATGCCAACTGCTTGGCCTTGGGTAGTTTGGGCGTGGTATTAGTCTGATGATTAATATGTGTACTGCTTAATGAATAGAGCAGAAGCCAGAGAATGTTAAAAAATCAATTAAATTCCAGAGCACAGGTTAATTCTCTAAATTAACAGTATGAAAGTCTCAGCTTCAGTTTAGAGAGTCTCAACTTCAGTTAAAAGAGGCAAGTTTTGTGCTGTGGTTATTGAATCAGGCTTGAAATCAAGAGACTCTGAATTTTAGTTCTGCCTTAGGTATAAAAGTCAGCTGTGTGATTTTGGGTCAGTCACTCTTTCTCAGCTATAGGAAGCAGGCAAGGGCAAACTACTTCTGAAATCTTGCCAAGAAAAGTGCAGGGACTTGTCCAGGTAGTTTCCCAGAGTCAACACTGATCGAAGGCAACAAAAATAAACACACTTAAGTAGGTAATATTTATATCCAAAGGCTGCTACTAGCTCTATCTTCTGGGGCAGAACACAGTCTGAGGCTCATCCAGTACTCAACAAGAATTAAAGTTAATTAGATTTGAGTATCCTTGTCAAAAGTACTTGAATCATTGTCAAAAAGGAAGGTTGCAATCTAGGGAAAAATCTATATGAGCCTATTCATTTCTTCAGAAATAAAATCTGTTGATGTGTATGGAACTTACTCTCTAATAAACAATAAAAAGTTCATTTAGTTTTAGATTTAGTCATACAAATTAAGGGTGCCCAAATGTATGTTAATTATAGCCCAAGACTCTTGAGCAGGAGTATATTTTTAAAATTCCACCCAGATAGCTGTCACAATTAGAATTACTAAATCCATCTGATGCCCCAAATTTTCCTTTTCTACTCTACTAATTTTTGACAAGGATTAATTGCTGTTTAATCTAGATCAAACAATGGTTAAAAATGGAGTGTCTGGAAAAAAGAGTAGAAGATTTAAAAATCTCTTTAATTCACAGTGCAAATTATTTAAGTTCATAATACTGAATTCTACAACTTGGGTTAAATTATGTAAACCTTACACATTGGCAAATGTTTTCTAGTTGTGAATCTTTCTTTCCTTCCATGACTGAATCAAATAAACAATGCCTTAAGCATCCATCTTGTTTTTCCTTTATGTTAGGATATTTTAATAGAACCCAGACATATCCTTCGATTCATATCTATAAAGCCCTCAAACCTCATTACATTATTAGTAAAAAAAAATGTATTCTGAGATTTGTAAAGATGCAGAATTCTAGAAGGCTGCTTTAGAGCTCACTTGAAATTTAGTGCCTAACATTACCAATAGATTGTTCTGTCAGACAGATAAAAATTAATCAGGATTGCTGACTTCAGAAGAGATGTCAGTTTAAAGATTTGCAGGCAACAGTATATTTCTGGCCTGATGATGTAATGGGCTACCTCCTCCCCACCATTCATCTTTCATTTTGGAGTTGTTCTTTCTCTGGGTGTATGTGAAGAAAAATGATCTGGTTGAGTCTGGGGCTGTTCAATGTGGGTGTCAGATTTCAAGGATATGTTACATCCCCTTGTGTATAATTAGTGGGAGTAAAAAGGCAGAAAAGTACAAGTAGGGGGAGCAATTTTTATTACCCTTTCCAAACTACTGTGAATCTTTCAAAGGTTTTGAAAGGTTGTGAAACTGTTTTAACAGTTGTGAAAAGGAAGCCAAACTCCCAGTTGAAAGAGGCACTGGAAGCTTTTCTCTTGAAAAGAATCTAATTTGTTACCATCACTGGAGCTCATGCCTGTATTTTCTCAAGGGTAGCAGGGTGGACAGGAGCATAAAGAGGGAGATATGGCTTCCTTTTCTGCTTGAATTGTTTATCATTCTTCTACTATCACTGTGCATGTGTGAAATGCAGAATTTTAAATGCACTAGTATTTTTTAAAAAATACTGATGGTCATGCAGGAAAGGGGGTTGGCAATTTTATTCTAGATCAGAGGTCTGCAACTTTAAACACTCAAAGAGCCATTTGGACCCATTTCCCACAGAAAAGAAAATACCGGGAGCCACAAAACCTGGGTGGGTGTGGCCAACTCGACATCACTCCCTCCCTCCCACCCAGTCACATGACACCCCCCCCCACATCTACCCAGGTTTTGTGGCTCCCAGTGTTTTTTGTGGGAAACAGGTATCTCTCTGTCTCTGTCTCTGTCTCTTTCTCTCCTCTCTCTCTCCTCTCTCCTCTCTCTCAGGCCAGGCAAGGAGTGACTGGGAGGGGAGGGCGATGGGTGGGGCCAGCCAATGGTGGGTTCAGCTGATAGGGAGCCACAGCAGGGGGGCGAAAGAGCCACATGCGGCTCCGGAGCCGTGGGTTGCTGACACCCGTTCTAGATTATAGGTAGTCTACGTTTAATGACCAGTCACTTAGTGACACTTCAAAGTTACAACAGATCCCAAAAAGGTAATTGCAACCTGGATTCAAAATTCTGATGTTCGGCTGCCCCTTCACAATAATGTGATCACATTTTTTGGCACTTGGCAACTGGTCTGCATTTATGGCCATTTGCAGTATGGCACAGATGTGACCATGATTTATGATGCCCCCTCCCCGCCCCGAAACTGGCATTTATTGTTTACTTCTGACTTCCTGCAAAAAAATGCCTATTGCAAACAGTAGGTTTAATGACCTCAGTGTTTGTTTAACGACCATAGTGTTTGCTTTACAACTGTCGCAAAAAAATGGGTCAATCATGTGATGTCCTGCTTAATTACATTTGTATGTCAAGGACTACATGTTCTAGGGAAATAGGCAATGCCTGTTCTTATTTTTAGTATTCTATGTATTTCTTGAAATAGAACTGTATAGATTTGGGGATTCTCCAGGATTACAGTTAGTGGGTAGAGATTCTATCCACACCGGGAAAAAGAAGAGGATGACTTCGTGAAGAGGATGGGACTTCTGCCCATTTACTGCAATTTCAGAATGTTGTGTATATTAGCTCAGTGCTCTTAGGAGAAGATAGGAGATTTGCCAGGCAATTTTGAAGGGTGAGGCTATTCATTGTACAATTGGCCACACACTGAAGCGAGTTATGCAAGGCATCTTGGAACAGCATTTAAGATAGGCAACTGTGGACTGATTTTTTTCCCTTCATTAACTGGTATAGCATGTGATAATATTTAAAGAAATATATGGTGAATTATGCTATCATATTTAGAAAAAAAATAATGTGAATTACGCATTAATTTAAAAGACTCATATAATTACATTGCTTTGCTGCTATTATCTTACTCCATATACCTCATGATAGCACAGGTATTCCTCACTAACAGCAATTGGTTTATTAGTAATTTTCATTGAAACTTACAATTATGTGATAAAAAAAACTACTACAAACTAAAAAGATAAAAAAATAAAAAAATAAGTGCAGAAAATAAAAATAAATATGTATATAGTAAAGAAAATAAATATATGTATAATTTCTCCTTCTGGGTCTGTTTCTGCCACTCAAAACTGCTGTCTTCACTCTTTGCTTCCCTCTAGACGGCCGCCATTGCTCCTATCCGCCTTAAAGGACCGACTTCCTCTCCACCAGCTTTAAAGGGGTTTTTCCTTTATCCTCCCTAGCGATAGCGCGTCACCCGGGGGCTTCGGAACTTTCCCTTTTATTTCCCGATCCCTACAGGCTCGTGAATGCCATGTAAGAACTTCTAACAGAGAGTTTTTTGGGTTCCAGAAATGGCGCCCCGTTTCTTCACCCTCTCCACAATGACGTCACCGCCGGAAGTCAGCAATTCTTCAAGCCTCATCATTTCAGGCTTGATGTCAGCAAAATTCCATTAAGTGTTACCAGAGATAACAATTTATCTATTTTATCTTGATCAAATAAACCAACTTTACATTACTTTATTTTTTTTTAATAATTTCTTGATCTTTAGTCCATTTAAATAATGTTCTAGAACTTGATTTTTATTCATTTTCTTTGTCCCTTCTCACAAAGTTCAAAAAAGTTTAAAGTAAAAATTTAACCACACCCCTTTTATAAATCCAGTATAAGAAGATTATCCAGGTCACTGTCTTGGGTTGTTGTATATCCCTTCTAATTATTTAGATATCAGTTGGTTTCTTATATATGCCCAGTGTAGTATATTTTTCTTTATCAATGTTGTAATTTTTTTGTTTTAAAATCCATTTTCAGATCCCTCTCAGTTTTTATCCAGTAATCCTTGTTCCTCTTCTGTCATATTTTTTGAAACAGAATCTGTCCATAAAGGCAGATAGTCTTAAAAATAAATTCTCAGTCCAATTTCTGAAAGTGATTAGAAAAGGAAATATGTAAATTCAATGTCCTTTTAGCGGATAGATATCACTATCTTGTGGTCTCATGAGGAGCTACTTTCTGGGGTGCTTGTGAGCAATCCAAGGTTCTCTTCTTGTCTGGAGAGGAAATCCAAAAAGCCAGTCTACTCACTGGCTCTTCATTCCTCTGTGGTTGTTAGCTCTGCTTTTAATGAAACTCTTTTCAGTTTATCATTTCTTCTGCAGAAGTCCACTTACTGACTGCAATTGGAATTGGCAACTTCATTGCTAAGCCACACAGTTGTAAAGTGAAATGTAATATGAATGTACCATTTTACAGTGTCATTTCCAGATATGTTTGTTAACTCATCCTCCACATCATCCATGATTGCTAAGCAACATGTCACATGATCACGACTTGTGACTTCCTGCTGGTTTCCCCATTGACTTCATTTGTAGGAAGCTGGCTGTGAAGATCACAAATCCTGATCATATGACTGTGGGAAGCTGCAACCATCATAAATGGGAGAGGGAGATGGGCAATCTAAAAGATAGATAGATAGATAGATAGATAGATAGATAGATAGATAGATAGATGATAGATGGATGGATGGATGGATGGATGGATGGGTGGGTGCACCAGTTGCCAAACACCCAAATCATGTGATTGCAGGGATGTTGTCTGGTTGATCTTTTTCAGCACTGTTATAGCTTTGAACAGTTGCTGAATGGATGGTTGGTAAGCAAGAACTATCTGTGTACCTATATATTTGTCAATTTATTCCTAGATCTGGAAGAGCAAGTGATGAGTTTTGGTGAGGGTGGGAAAGTTCCTCGTCAAAAAATTCGGACTTGGTGCAAGAAGGGGGGGGAAGGAAGGTTTCTTTTTCTGGAACAGAAAGTTGACTGTGGTGAAGAAAGTGATGTAAAAGATTCTTTTCTATTCTGATAGACCCGAGTAGAGTAAGGGGAATGAAGGAAGGTCCTACCTATCACAAATGAGTGAAAGCTGATCTTGAACTTTCCTTCCTTCCTTGCTATTTGATTTCCTTTCTTCTCCACTCCCATCTGCTTAACACCCCCCCCCCCCCCGGTATTAAGTCTCTATTTTTTCTTTTCGTTTTTTCAGAATTATTCATGTGGTTGTGATACACAACAGCAGCCATGAAGATAAGGCTCCGTGCAACAGCTGTAGCAGTCCTATGTGCAGCTCTCCTCTTTTGCACAATTGAGGCGCAAGGTAAATAACTCTGTCCTTTATTCCATGAAAGTGATGGTGCAGAATTAAACAATGGCAACAGTTGCTCTCTGAGGGTGACTTGTTGTTTCATATCCTCTTTTCTCTCTCTCTGTTCTCTTTCTTTCCGTAGTTTGTTTATTTCTATAGAGCAACTCCAGCAGAGTCGCTCTTCTCTTCTCTTCGTTTTGTTGTCTTTCTGGTGTGCTGTCCACACTAGATTTTCGTTGTGATCTTGGCCCTCCACTGCTGTTCCTTTTCTCTCCACCTTTCTTTTGAAGAATTATTAGGGGGAAAGAAGATGCCTGTGCCAACTTGAAACTTCTCCTTAGTAGCAGGAGAAAGCCCGAAGCACTTGTCCACACCCTCTCAATGCTTAATTGCTCTGCTTTGTACTGCAAATATATACACAAGATACATGTGTCTGCTTTTTTTTTTAAAAAGTATTATTTTGAAGTGTTTATAAAATAAAGGACTCCAACAAAATCTGGCTGCCTGTGTGTTTTGTTTGGAATGAAAGGGGGAGGAAAGTCCTTTTCTTGGTGAGTCAGTTCATTTGGGACAGAGCAGGGAATGAGCAATCCTGGCTCCTGTTTTTGGAGCAAGACCAGGGTCCCTTGGGACACTCAAAACTTTCCTGCCTGGGCTCCCACACAGACTGAGTCTCATTTAGCATATTGGATTAACCATTTGGAAACACCATACAATAGATTTGTGAGTTTCTCTCTCTCTCTCTTTCTCTTTTAATCACACAAATTAAATATACTTTCTCATCTACTTCAAATGTAATGCCTCTTTCCTATCACTTTTAAACATATGCCCTGCAAAATCATTCCTACGCTGTTTCCCCCAAAATAAGACATCCCTGATAATAAGCCCAATCAGGCTTTTGAGTGCATGGCAATAAGGCCAAGCGCTTATTTCAGGGTTCAAAAAAATATAAAACAGAATCTTATTTTCGGGGAAACATGGTAGCTGGAGAAGTAGTGACAAAACAAAGACATTCTGCTATTTCAGCTATACTCCCCAACCCCAACCATCTCATTCTTCCTTGAAAATGATGGATTGCCAAATTTGTCATTGCACTGCACTGACCTCTTTTGTACATGAAAAGAGATAATCTTGTGATTTGGATGGAGCTCTTGATTTGTGTTGTGTAAGTATTCTTATATATTGGAGAAATAATGCTCCTAATTAACAATATGTACGAAGGAACAAATTTACTCTTGTTGTTTTATCCATGGGAAGGCAGCAATTAGCTCATAGTTCTATAGAGTAATACAAAAATATTTTTATCCAGTATCTGTTCTTCTATTGTTGGCCTTTCTTTTCATCATTTCTTAATTTTGGAAATCAGCTCTTATGTCTAGCCCTGTTTGCTGCATCGTTCCCATTATTTTATTTAAGAATTTGCTATTTAACTTTCCCACCTTTTTTTCCTTTTACATTCAATTTTTTTTATTGCAAGGAGATACATTATTTTGAAAGGAGTGGATTTGTGAATCTAATATTTAAGTATTAGATTCCTTAATAGTCCTGTATACATTATTGCATAATTAATGTTTAAGGATGGAGCAGTAGCATTCAATATGTTTCAGAACCCCAGCTATCTAGAGTACATTGAAAAATCAGAATCTAGTCCTTTGGTTAAAAGGCACTGCAAGACAGTGTTTCCATTTGTTTATCATAAATGATCAGTAACCTCAGTTCACTGTTCATCTGCAGCCTGGTATTTTAAATCCCTTGTTTGTGTTTCTGTGATAACAGATACGTTATTGAAAAAGACATACCTCTAAACTGCAGGAACATGCGTAGCATTCACAATGGCAATTGAGTCATCAACTTCAAAGAAAAGAATTATGTAAATTAGCATATGAAAATTAGTATATCCTGTTGCCTTTCACCTTCAGGCAGGAGCACAAAATGACACATGTCTGTGCCTCCCAAAGAATGAATATGGTAGTTCTCAAAAAGAAACCCATGCCATAATTCCTAGCCACATATCCTCTTAAATGATGGACAAACATGTAGTTGATTTTTACTTGTGGCCACATTTTTCAAATTGCTGCCTGCAGAAACTGACAGGACTTATACTTTTCTTTATATGCAGAGAGGCTTGATGTCATCAATCATTTCCAATTTTTTGCTAGCTTCTGTTTTTATTATATGTTCCAGAAAAACCAAAAACAATACTGGAATCAAAATCCCCCCCCCCCCCGCCCACTATAGACACTGGTACAGATTTAAGTGAAAAACTCTGAAAAACTGCAGAGCAATTTCTTAGTTTGCAACTCTTTTAAAGGAGATATTTAAAATTGAATAGGTGAGAAAAATGTGCCTTGTAAATGTCATTTCCTTTTCAATTTTTCCCAAAATGCCTCAGATTAAGTTATTAAACCCATTAGCAATAGCACTTAGACTTCACAGTGCTTTGCAGCCCTCTCTAAGCAGTTTATAGAGTCAGCATATTGCCCCCAATAGTCTGGGTCCTCATTTTACCCACCTCAGAAGGATGGAAGGCTGAGTCAACCTTGAGCCAGTGAGGATCGAATTCCTGGCAGTCAGCAGAATTAGCCTGCAGTACTGCACTCTAACCACTGCGCCACCGCGGCTTGTTAAGTATCATTTCTAAAATATTTTAAAAGAGTCACCTGCGTAATATGAAATAAACAAGTGAAGGCCCCCAAAGCAAAAATTAAAAAAAGCAGAAAACATCTTGGCCTTTTCCTCAATGTATCAAATATTGTTTGAAGAATAATGATAAATTCTGACAATTGGTTTTAAACCATTCTTTCATAAGTATCTTCTTTGATAGGCTGTGATAGGCATAGATTACTATGTCTGGCTGTAGTTTGAAGAATGAAGAACTATAAACATAAATTATATAGTGCTGTAAATATTTTCAAAATCCTGCAGACTAATTGGGATGGGCTTCAAAATTTCTGAGGATTTCATTGAACAGGGTGTCTTTGATTATTTTCTTCACTGACGTCCTCAGTTACATTTTCATGGGCTAAGTGCGGTTTGAATCCTATAGTTAACCTATAAAACTCTGTGAGAACATTTAGCAAGTACTACTTATTAATTTCTACATGGGAAATCACAAAAGTTGAGTTCAACTTAGAGGAGACCTCTAGAGGAGACCTCATTTTAATTACTATTACTCTATTTTTTTTAGTTACATAATCCCAAACCATATTCATTGTTTCTTAGTCACACTGAAGTTGAAGTTCTGATAATTCTGTAAAAAAACAAAAACCAACCTCAAGGATGAGCTATATCAATTTAGACTGCAGATACAGGCCTTATACTACTAGTCCATCAATCTCTTGTACACAGTGAATGAATGAGCAAATGAATGGGTAAAATTTCCAAATCTAGCTTCTCATTGATGTCTTTAATTCCTACGTTTGGGGAGATGATATTACCCTATGTGAAACATTCTCAAGAGACAATTCACTTAAAATATGAACAAATATAATCCTGAAATGTATTTATTAATAAAGATACTGGAAAGACTAAAGATCAGATGTTCTGATGTATTACTTCATTGGATTATAATCGAACAGAGAAAAGGATTAAGATGATAGCTACAGGCTTTGCCACCACAATCATGTATGGATGGATCCTGTTTGGAGAGTAGAGAAAGTTTGAAGATTACATGGAGTTGGTTTTATCCCCCTACTGCAGGCCTTCCCAACTTGTCAATTTTAAGACATGTGGCCCTCAATTTCCAGAATTCCCCAGTCAACATGGGGAATGGCTCAGGAATTCTGGGAATTGAAGTTTATGCTTGTTAAAGTTGCCAGATTTGGGAAACCCTGCCCTAGTAATTCAGAATTCTGATTTGGTTGAGGATGGAGCTAAAGAGAACGTTAGGAATAAAGTTGACCCTTCATTCAACATGCCTACATGCAATCATCAAACCAACATAGCATGTACTCAGCACTAGTAACTATTTTTTTATATATAAATAGTCTTTAGAAGAATTTAGTGAAGGTATTCTTTTTAATTTTACAAATTAAATTTACAATACTATAATTATCTTTCTCTCTGGATGTTTTAAAGTGGATGTTTTCATTTTACATTTTTCTACATATTAAATCATGTCCCAAATTTTTCTCTTGAATTACTGCTGCTCCATTCTCATTTCTCATATTTCATTTGTAAACTATTTATTTATAATATATCATAATCTTGGTGCCACTGCCGTATCTCTTGTTTTGTCTGCCTTCATCCCAAATACTGGAAAGAAAAATCTGGTAACTTTCCAAAACACAATATTACAAACCATACATCTTGCTTTATTGGCTCTTTGATGCCTTATAATATACATTACTTATAATCTCTGATTTCCAGATTTCTAATTTGATTGTACTTTTTGTCATTTATGACTGCAGGACTTCAGTTCTTGGTATAGTAAGTTTATTTTGATTCTTTTCTCTGAGTAGTTTTCATGAAATGTCTGGAAGGAACGCTGCTTTTAGGCAGAAACAATTACAAAAAATCCACATCTAAGCATGTTTTATGTCCCATTGATTTTCATATCAACTGAAACTCCCTTATGAATGATAGTCAGGTTTTTTCCCCCTCTATTTTTAATTTTTTTTAATAAAAGTCTTTAAATAAAAGACAGTTTTCAGGGGTTGCCCTGAGTCACAATTAGGGCTGCTTTTTCTCCACGTAATATGTACTTCCATTACAATAGCTCAAACTTCAAATTTAAATATACTGAGAAATGAGCCAGAGATCAGCAGTGGATATGAATATATCTGGTCTACATATGCCAGTGTGACACATTCCATTTATTTTTAATTTCAATGAGAAGTACTTAATGAAAGCAATAAAAATATATTAAGAAATGTACTAGAATGTTACAATCCCATATATAATAAAATACTAAGAAATATCAGAATTAACATGAATACATAAAACTATAAGCATAGTCCACTGAAGATTTGTGTCATGGGAGTAAAATTTGCAATTTCAATCTACTCTTCTGTTCATTATTTTTGAACCTTGCTATCTACTTTGTGAAGACTACTTAAAAAGCCGCTATTAACTACTGTTGAATTAAATGTTAAATCTGTTAACCTCTTATTCAACTGCATTTATTTATCAAAACAATTGCAGATAGGCAATCTAAAAATAGAATCTGTTTTCTTTTTAGTTATGATAAAACAATTGCGTGAACAGGTTATATAATAACTATTACGTTTTTTATTTTGGTTGAAGTACTAATAGATAACGATAATTAATTGCATATGTGCACACAAATACACCCCCACACACATTTTAAATTTGTGGTGTAATATTCTGGATGCTGCATATAATGATTTATTAGCAGTCATCTTCTAAGATCTTAAAGTACATACTTTATAATCTGGTATAGATACCTGAGAAGAAAAATCATGAATGCTTTGAAGGATACACGTATTGGCTCTCAAACTGAATATATATATCACACACACGCACACGCACAGGATATCCCTTGTGATAAAATTATGATAAAATTTAACTTTCATTGTTGAGATAGACACATAGAAATTACTTGAAAATTTAATGTCACTGGCAACAATATAATCAAAATGGAAGCTTATTGGACTACCTTTTATTGAGCAGATCTTGTTTTCTTACACAATTCTGAAAACAGCTTTCTTTAATCACCATGTTATTGTGATTGGGAGACAGCCTAAGATCCAAAGAATTAGTTTATGCATAACCAAGGACTTGTGCATGCTAAGTGGGATTTGTACAACTTTTTTCTTTCTACATAAAAAGTATCCATGCCCTGTCAGAGAAATTTGCTTTATAAACATCTAGTTTAAAAAGCAGTTTGTGCAGTGGATAAGCAAATTTGCTTTGGAAGGAAAATCCCCAAAGTCTATTTGGGTAACCAAATAAGATGCATGATTCTTTGGATCCAGGATTTACATTCTAAAGCTGCCCTGTTAGAGGAAAACAATAGGCATTTAATTCAATGGGAGTGAAGTTAGAAAAAGACTAGGCTAAGCAGAAAAAGTTTCAGTCTTCTATATGCTGAACTTAGATGTAAGTTGCCCTTGATTCAGTGATTGGACTTCCATTTATTTTGAACTTGAATTTGATTATTGTGGAAGTGGGTGCTGCCATATCTAGGAACCTGAAATGCATTTCTCATGAACTTCTATGGAAAAGTTGCACCGTTTCCTTTATAGCAGATAACCAGATAATCTCGTATGAGATAGAAGTGACATTCATGAAGAAAAGCTAAGTGCCACATTTGAGGTTTATTTTTGTAAATCAGGTTACAGATTTTTTTTAAATGTTGAAGACTTTTTCCCACAGTTGGCCTTTTCAGTTTATCTGGAATCCGGTCATTGGATCACATCAAGATAGGCTGCTGCTGTCCTTCAGCAGTTACAGCCTAAGGCCTCTGCTGCTTCAGGTCAAATTTCCTTCAAGGTTGGTGGTGCTATTTTTTTTCCCATGTACTCATTTTTTTTAAAAAAGAAAAAGCATGCTCAGGTCATTTGTCTCTGCCTTTGCATTAAATTTGTCCTGAGCCATTGGTTTGGAAAGAATATTTTATAATGGTATTCTTTAAAATGTTAATGTTACTATTAACACGTGTTGCATGTGTTAGATACTACCTAATTTTTTTTTTGTGTGTGTGGCATTAGTATGAGTGCCTTAAATTGAATGAAGAATCAGTTGTGCATGCAGATTAATATTCTAATCTCACTGCCTGTGTATGGACAATAGGAGAAAAATAACATTTGTTCTTGTACTACTATTACTTGTGGTAGCATCAATGCCAAGCCATGTAATCCTATCTCATTGGAAATGGCAATTCATTAAGAAGCAGACAGTATTGTAAAAATCTTGAAATGGCCAACTCACAAGTGCATTAAACTATTTAGTTTTTAAAGAGTTAATCACTTGCAAAGCACCGTGCCCTTACAATCAACAGAGCTATATTAATATGATTGTTACCATAGCAGTATTTAACATTCATTTATTGGTTTCTAAATAGTCCACTGTTAAATAGTTTTTTGAAAAAAACATTTTTAATTTTGCAGAGGTGGACATCTTTCAAGAAAATCCTGATATATCTATATACCTACGTATGCTATAATCTATATCAATATTGATTGGTGTTTGCCAATCCGAAGTGTCAAGAAAAGTATGACTGAATCTCATATGCCTTTATTAAACCTTATGTACAGTAGTTAAAACTTACCTTTTTGTAGTACGCATACCATGCACTGACAGTGAATCAGTAGAGGACTGCATGACTTTGCATGACTGATTTAACATGAGAATATCATTATAAAATATTATTATGTAATGTCTTTGGCAATGATCCTTGTACATGGAGGCTTTTGCCCACTATGGAAACTATAGTAAATTAAAATAATAAAATTGACTTTCATATATCTATCTATAGATAGATGGATATCATATATCATATACCTATATATCTATCTATAGATAGATAGAAACACAAATGCATGATGCTGCTAGATAGCATTTGTAAACTCTTTCTTTCTATACTACATTCAGTTCATTTTCTTGCTGGTTCCCACAGATTGATACATAATCATTTGTTTGGATCACTGATGCCTTTTTCCTTGTTTTCCTCTCTACATCCTGTAAATAAATGTCTATACATATATCTTGATGTTGTCTTTCCATAATTAACAATTGTTGTGTGAAATACCATACTGGCATTTTGTTTTAAAATGCCATTTCTTAGTATGGGAACACCTGCTACACACAGAGCATAAAAATGCTAAAGATAGTTTACACCTCAGGATTGGTATAGCAGAGTGGTGTAAACAGTCAGAAAACTTAGTTTTGTGCACCAATACATTCAACTGTGACAGAAAATATCAAATACTTTCTTAGTAATATCTTATTTCCCATTTTACGTATCAGCAGCATATACAAGATAAGCTACTTAGGTGGCTTTTTGGAAATGAGGGGTTATATTTGGGTATGATGTAAATTGAGCAAAGAGCCACTTAACTCTTACCATATTTCCCACAATACACTTATCTCTGCATACTACCTATAAAGATTCAGTGAAGTACAAATATGCAGAGATGGATTTCAAAGAGTTATATATTCTTTGATGATCTGCTGAAAGGGATTTTATGTTCTTGTCAAATGATCTCATGGTGTTATAAGCAGGTTGTGATTTGGCATGCTTTTATGAATTGCATCCAGCATGTTAAGAACGTTCTTTTAATTGTTTTGTGAAAACGTTTGCATATGTGATTATTATCTGTGAACTCATTGTACATGTATTGAAATGTGTTTTCTATTGTGCTTGATTCTGCTGGCCATTCTTGAATGACTTGGCAATTCAAGAAACAAATGTTCTGTTGCTGTCCTCTGTAATGCATATTTTCTTTGATGTGTTTTGTCATGTTCATCAGCTTGCAACCTCCCTTTTGCCAACAGCATACCTTTATATGTGTTGGAAACAAATTTATGCAAAGACATATCTTAGCAAGCTTTGCTTAACATATTTTAAAATTATCATGAAATTAATTTCTTCAACGTTTAAACACACTTTGCTTGATGTAAATCTTTTGCAGTTAATCCACCTTCAGACTTGAAATTTAAAATTATAGATGAAAATACCGTTCAAATGTCATGGGCAAGTCCATCTGATGCAATAGAAGGTTATAGGATAACTCTGAGGTCTGCAGCTGGTAAGATTTAATGTTCTTTTTTTAGAAAAAAAAATGCTGAACTCTGAATTAATGTGCCTTTGTGAAAGTGTCTCTTTCTTCCTGGTTGATTTTCAGCGTAGAGAATGTCTAAATATAGCATGAAAAATTTAAAAGGAACATCTTTAATTTGTCGAAAATTGTACTGAAAATTACATTACAATTTTATTCAGGTCTAGGCAGCAGAAAGATCCCCTGAGTTTAGTGATTTTTATGTTTTAATAAGCATGAATGGTATTGTAGTCTTAATTAATTAGGAAAAAGCCAATAGATTCAGCAAGTTGAAATTTCAGAAATGTAAAAAAAACTTGTAATGTCACATTTGTACGTGATACTTTCATGTAAGTATGAAAGGAACAATATTTCTATCACAATACTTGTTTTATCATGTGTATCTGCAATAAGTATCTGCAGATATTTATTACATTTTTATATTGCCTTAGCTTTGATTGCTAAGGCAGCTTCAATGGGGACCTTCCTTCATTGTATCTGAATGACAAAATCCAGTGGGTTTTGTGGTCAACTAGAGACTTGAACCTGAATCACAATAGTTTAAACACTGTAACTATTATAATACAATATATGTAACACGCAGTACTGTATGGATAAATTCCTTGCTATGAGTTATAATAACCTGGGCCACATTTTGGGAGGCAGTTTTCCCTTTTTTGTTAATCTCATCTATCCCCTACTATTTCCTTTCCTGGACACTTTAGATCCGTGATGGCAAACCTATGGCATGCGTGCCACAGGTGGCACGCGTAGCCATATCGGTGGGCATGCGAACTCAGCTCTGGTGCACATGCAACTGATTTACAGGCCTTCTGGGCCCACCAGAAGTAGGGAAACAGGCTGTTTCCTGCCTCTGGAGGACCTCAGTGGGTGGTGGTGAAGGCCCGTTTCTCTCTCTCCCCAGGCTCCAGAGCCTTTCTAGGAGCCTGGGGAGGGCGAAAACGGCCTTCCCCACCACCCCTGGAGGCCCTCCGGAGGCTGGAAATGGCCCGTTTGCCAACGTCCAGTGGGACTTAGAAAGGCTCTGGAGAGCAAAAAATGGGCCTTCCAGTCCCACCGGAAGTTGGCAAACGGGCCGTTTTTGGCCTCCGGGGGGGGGAGGGGCCTACCTAAGTGATTAATAACAAGAATATATTTAGGGGATGGAATGCTGGTTTTATACATCACTATGGTCTAATTTGGTTTGTTTGACTTTGGCTAAATATATTGTGTGAGCCCATTCATTGCGTTTTGTAAACCATGCTTTATAATGTATTCTGTGAAACCAGATAATTCTGGTTTATTCAGTATGAATCATATAGTTAGGCAGATGTGTGAACCAGATCATACTGTGTATAGTGGCAGTTGAATTCAGTGTCTAAATATGTTTGATCGATATCCTCATGTTTAAATTATTTTTACTAATATATTATTATTATAGTATTCCTGGTCATGGTCATGGTTATTAAAGCCATGAATTTTTTAAAAAGATATTTCAAGACCTTAAAGACTTCCTAGTTTTCTTGCCTTAAGAAATGGAATAAGAACTTTATTTGAATGGCTACTTACCAACATTAGAATATGTTCATTCTTTTCGTGCATGATGATGCTCAACGCATATGCACCTTGAATGGATTATTAAATGCCTGTGAGCTTTTAACATTTGTTTCTTGATATATAATTTTTGAATAAGTGGTTATTATGTGATTTAGAAGTTCTGATTATGAAAATATTCTTTATGTATCATTGCAGATGATTCAAGTAGAGAATTTACCTTAGCACATACGGCTACCCAAACTTTGTTAACAGACCTCATACCTGATACTGAATATATTGTAACAATAAATTCATATGATACTGTAGATGAAAGTTTACCTGTCATTGGACAACTTACAAGTAAGTTTGCAAAATTGACCCAGATGTTGCTTGGAATATAGTTTCAATATTGCTACTAAGTTATATTTACTATATTTTAATTTATCATTTGTCTAATTTATATGGTGCTTAGCTTGAGATATGAGGTGACACTGAGCAACTTACATATGTAATACATGTAGACATTTGACGTCTACCTTTTAAGGTTGGACTTAACTTGTTTTAATTAACAAATAAGTAGACTGAATGTAGATTTCAAAAAATCCATGTGATATTTGTAGCACTAGCAATAGCATTTAGAGTTACATACCATTAGGACCTTAGCACTTTACAGCACTCTCTGGGCAGTTTACAATATAGCAGCATTATTTGCATATTGCCCCCAACAATCTGGCTCCTCATTTTACCGACCTGGGAAGGATGGAAGGCTGAGTCAATCTTGAGCCGGTCAGGATCGAACTCGAGACTGTGGGCAGAGTATATCTGCAATACAGTATTCTAACCACTGCACCACCAGAGCTCTGTAGTAGTAGTAGTAATATTTTTATATAATTTGCAGCTTTATTCAGCATTTTATTCTCTCATTACCGTTTCAGAGATCCATTAAAAAGTAGACAAATGAAAAGCAACCCTTTGATACTGAGAATATTTTCTTTTCTTTTTTTTATTCTGTTCTAGTTCAAACAGGTGGCTTTGTAACAACAGAAGTAAAGAAGACTGAAGAAATTAATTTGCAAAGTAAGTAATTTTGTAATGTTGCTGCTTCTGGTATATGGCAAAACAAGGCATCTATTTCTAAACCAGCATAACCAGACTGCCTAGAGATACACAAATGTGTTTTTGCTCTTCCCAATGCATTTTTATTGCTTGGGGAAAAAGCATTTTTTTAAAAAAACCTAGGACCTTTAGGTATGCTTTCATTCAATTCCTATAATCTACATTGTTCTGACTGGGAAATCCAGAAGTTAAAGTCCAACGAATGTGAAAGCATCACAGACTGAAACAGAAGATCCCTTTTCATGTCAGGCAAATTCTACAGTATATAAAATTTATGTGCATCATTTTTTGGTTCATGCTTATTCTTGATGGCCAAAGAGGTGAACTTTTATTTTATAAAAACTTTTGTTGCCCATGCTTTGGGCATTTTCAAATATATTCTTTCCCCTATCCAACTATCTGCATACTGTGAACAACAGTAAGCCTTTTGTTTGGCTCAGGAGTTATGCCAACCATTTTAGATATGATTCAAAATAACCCTTTTGTCAATAAACAGGGTGGAAACTGATTCCGATTTCAAAAAGTCATCAAATGTACTTTCTTTACCTTATTCATATAATAGGAGATGAATATGACAATTATATATCATATTTTTCGGAGTATAAGACGCACCTTTTTCCCCCAAAAAAGAAGGTGAAAATCTGGGTGCATCTTATACTCCGAATGTAGACCCGCCCAGCTTCTGAAACAGGTTTCAGAGGCTGAAAAAAGCATCAGAAACGAAGGATACATGGATACATGCATTGATACATGGATAAATATCTTTTAGCTATCTGATTCATGTGCATGGACCCCAAATAAATTAAACATTTAGAATATGTGAGTATATATCTGAAGGTTAATTATTAACTGTTCCATTATGTTTCAGAGTGTTCCATTAGTGCTGTTACAGATCTAGTTTTTCTTGTCGATGGCTCTTGGAGTGTGGGTAGAAATAACTTTAAGTACATATTGGACTTCATCGTTACTCTTGTATCAGCATTTGATATTGGAGAAGATAAGACAAGAGTTGGAATAGTCCAGTACAGCACTGACACAAGGACTGAATTCAATTTAAATCAGTATTTCAGAAAAAGAGATCTCATTGAGGCAATAAGAAGAATACCATATAAAGGAGGCAATACAATGACAGGTATGAATTTCGCTCTGATCACATAGAAATCCTGAATGATCATGAGATATCAGCCATATTTTTGGTTGGTGGGTGGTGCTGTCTTTTATGACTTTGTAATTTTGAATTTGATCTTAACATTAATGGTTTTGATTTTAAAAAAATCAATTTGTTTTGTGATTTTAGGAGAAGCTATTGATTATCTGATTAGAAATGCTTTTACGGAATCTGCTGGAGCAAGAAATGGCTTTCCCAAAGTGGCAATTATCATTACGGATGGAAAATCTCAGGATGAAGTAGAAATTCCTGCGAGAGAACTTCGTAGCAGTGGAGTTGAAGTCTTTTCTTTGGGTATGTTCGATTCTATATTGTTGGTGATTACTGTAATTTATCCACAGAGAGAAAATTTAAAGCTGTGTATTTTGCTTGTTATAAAAATGCACTTCCCCCATGAAACTATAACTAATAGTTTCTAGAAGTTAGAATGCCAAGTATACCATAAAAGGATCCTTTAGAGAGATTAAAATAATCTCCAAATACTTTTATTTTATATAATTTCAGTAATATCAACAAAAGTAGAATGCTTTAAAACATTGCTTTGCTGAATAAATAGTTTAAACCTGATTGCCCAAAAGGCAAAAAAATGTATTTTTCTACAGTCGTGCTCTTCTCTTAATCTACTGTGCAGATTTAGTATAATGGTAGTACAATACAGTCCTGTTGCTGCATGGCTATGGATGTCCATGTACAATAAAGAGAAGAACTGTATCTAACAATTTGTGGGCTGAGAAAACAATAAGAGATTGTTTCATTTCCCAGTATAAATCATCGTACAGTCAAACTGGGAAAATAAGAGTAGTGGACATTTTATCTCAGCAATGACAGGGAGTTTGAAGTATTGATATAGAAAACTTTCATTATATCAAGAGTAATGGAGCCACCCAGAGTCATTTGGATACAAGATGGGTGGCAAATAAATTATACAAATAAATAAATATAGGAAAAAGACAGAAGTGGGAGTCAGGTTTTCTGTCTTGGAATTCCCACCACAATGTGAAATGGATAGTCTCAAATACAAGAACGACTATGTGCCGCATGATTGGACAAACTTGTTTAGTATTGCTATCTCTACCATTTTCTAGGAATCAAAGCTGCAGATGCCAAAGAGCTGAAGTTAATGGCATCCCAACCTTCGTTGAATCATGTTTTTAATGTGGCCAACTTTGATGGCATTGCGGATATTCAGAATGAAATTGTCTCACAGGTGTGCTCGGGAGTTGATGAACAGTTGGGTGACTTGGTTAGCGGAGAAGAAGGTATTTTTTTTGAAGTATCACTGTAATTAACTTCATCCTTAGATAAATATATATCTGTAATAATGGGACAGCAAAAGTATCGCTTTCTTTTTCCTGACTAATATTTCTGGTTAACCAGGCAAAGAGGATTTGGTCTCCCATAAAGCACTTTTGAAAGAGTAAGGTAAGGTAGATCTTGAGGCTCCAAGTCTGCCTGAAGTTTTTAAAATATATAACAATTATATAATATTTGTTACCTATTGTAGGGAAAAATAATTAAATACAGTAGAATAATCATACCACTTAATTAGCTTTAATTTTAAATTAACCCAGATTAATTTCAAAACCTTGACTGGTTTTGAAACTTAATTTATCATGCTCAGTGGTTGGTTGGTTTCTTCAGTTGATCTCTGACCACAGTGCCATTAAGGAAACCATCAATGAACCCAACCATATTGGATACTTTTTGTTCTGTATCCAGCCTTTTTTAGGGAAGGTAATTGAGGTTGCGCTACAGTTACAGAGAATCCTGGAGGGTATAGATTTTCTGGACCACTTCCAGTGAGGTTTCAAGTCTAGGTATGGGACTGGGATTGATCACACTTGTGGATTACTTCTGTCAGAAATGGGATAGGTGCAATGTGTCCATTGTAGCTGCACTTGATATCTCATTGGCTTCTGGTACCACTGAATACAATACCATTGTCTTCAGGCCAGTCAGCTAGCAAAAAAAAAAAAGTGGTTGAATATCATTCCTGAAAATATCCAATTGGAAGTTTTTTGTTTCTTTCTGGGATTTGTATATTCACTTTCCAAATTTATACTCATTTAGAAAGCCATGTGGCAGCGATTAAACTTAATGATCAGCCAAGGAGGGTTCCTTTTAATTATGCAGACAAAGAGACCAGTGAAAGATTATTATTATTATTATATTACTACAGTTCCATGCATATCTGCTCAGAATTAAGTCCCATTGTGTTTAATTGAACTTTATGAAGATGTGTTAAGTAGTCAGGATTGTTTTCTTGGGAATAAGTTGCACTGAACTCAGCATTGCTAACTTCTGAGTAAATACAGAGAGGCTGACTTCTTTTTCACCATCTATGATGTTCTAATGTCTTTCCATCTGTATAGGACAATAAATAGTCATCATTAGTCTACATTTATTTGTAACTTTCATTCAGCTGATAGATAAATTCTATAATCAGATTGACTAGAAAAATAATATCATTTGCTCTAGTATTTATTTACCCATGGACTATTTTGGGGGTAGGTATATTTAGCATTAATCTCTTTGCTCAAGGAGGACGTATTTATGGCTGCATTTTTGTTCATTTTACAGCTTTAGAACCTCCTTCAAATTTGGCAGCCTCACAAATCTCATCAAGATCTATCAAAATCACTTGGGATCCATCTCCTAGTGACATAACTGGTTATAAGGTGGATATTATTCCAATGATACCTGATGCCAAACAATTCTCAATGAACGTGGGACCACAAACTACTGCTTTTAATGTAAAAGATCTTTTAGCAGACACAGAATACCAAATTAATGTGTATTCCATGAAAGGACTGACTTCAAGTGAACCAGTGTCTATAATGAAAAAAACACAGCCAGTGAAAGTTCGAACTGGTGAGTCATTGTCATTGAAATGATCTATTGTATGTCAATGGCCAAGTCATGCAAAATTACAATACTACAGAGAAAAATAATAAATTTTTTAAAAAGCTTGTTGCATGGATTTTTGATAAGCTGATAAAAACATTTGAGACCCAGCATTCTGAAATGAAACAAGAAATAAATAAAACCTTCTTCATCGTGGATGGGCAATTCCATTCTTGGGGAAAAGAACCTATTCAATTCTTATGGCCTATTGAGGCCTACACCCAAACTGTCACAATAGCAATTTTAATAAGTGTTTATAGAGTCAAAAAGGACCAGCGTAAAAAGTGTCGAAGGTAAATTAAGTTTTAATAAATTAGAATATGTGTTACAATGAATTTATGGAGTTGACTCTACAAAATACGGTGATGGTGCTATAGTCAATAAAAAAGAATATACACAGTTGTATAAAGAATGAGTCAAGGCCCAACCTATGTTTGAAGTAAAAGATAAATGTCAGGAAATTTAGGGCTCTCTCACATCCCTCTATTTAAGGTGCAAATGTATTCCCATAACTGGTTTTTTTTTTTTTTGTGTGTGTGTACCATGTCCTCATGATGTTGCTTTTGTCTCACCCAAAATCACAAGCTGGGACAGCTTTTTAACTGTTCTGCTTTTAAAGAGGCTTTTTCCTCGTTTGCTGCACACTTCAATAATAATGTGGTTACAGAAGTTTTGAGCTTCCTAAAACCTATTGACCATTTTTGCCTTTTGTGGGCACACCTTCTTTCCTCTGGTCACTGTGAACTGGTTTTGATCCTTTTTAGCTTTGGCTGTAAACAAAGACCTTTATGCTTGTCAGGTCTTAAACAGGCTCCTTATATACACAAACAGACGGCTCTTTTGAAAGTATTTTAATGTGGTTGATTGGCTGTGACCTCTGCCTGTTATTTTCCTCTCGCTATGGAACATCTCTTACTCCAATCTCGTTTAGATTGGAAAGAAATAGATCCAAGCAGAGTGTGGTAGAAACCCTGGAAGACAGAAAGGTGGGGAAGTTACCAGTGAGTAACAGAAAATCAACACTGGACTCTCCAAAGTCATAGAGGACCTATGCTTGGACCTCCCAGGCTTTTTAACATTCAGATTGAAGATCATGAACAAAAACGAGCGTTCTAGAGTCTTAGCAATCCAAGGACTGAAAGTAATTCTCAAAATAAATTTTCACACTTAAGAAAGTATACAAGTTCGGCAAGCAGTAGTTTGAAGCTTGTTCCCCTGCTCTCAGGCCAACAGTCTCCATAAGCCTTACAATTTCAGCTGTGAGCATATGGGCAACTCCTTACTTGAAAAGTCTCTGGCCCCCCTCCCCCACCAGGAAGATTTTCCAACACAGGGAACAGCTAGCTCTCTTCTCAACTTAGCAAAATGCAAAGAGATACTTTTGCAAAGCAAATCATAACAACATAATTGTAACTTCTTGGCTTAAAACCAATTTACTGAAATTTCATCCAGAAAACAAATAAGCATACTTTTGGTAAGAATTAATTTAAGACCTACTGAAAAAGTTAAGTTAATGCCTGTTCAGTTATATCTTACAAGAATCCAAGTGAAGAGAGATTTGCTTTTGAACGGAAATTCTTAGAACTGTTCTGCCTAGTACCAGCTCATATTCTATGGAAGCTGCCAAGACTCTTCTGATTGCAGTGGGCTAGAAAAGTGTAAGATAAATAAATAAAAATAAATATAACTTCCTTTTGGTTGTTTACAGTAACATCAAGGAACTTAATTGAGACCCTGAGTTTAAGCTGTTTGGCACTCTTCTGCAGCCCTGTTCTGAATCAGGCTTCTTATATATTGTAAAAATGGATTCTCATTATAACAGTGGATTACTTTTTGGCACTGCAAGGGAGATATGCTCACAGATGTAATTATTTAATTTTGGAGCGTCCAATCTGAAATGGAAATGAAATAGCCGAAAATTCTCCTGCCTGTTATCATATCCCAACCTCGATCAGCTAAAAACATCTACCAGCAGCTGCATCTTTGAAAGAATATGCGAGTTCACCTTCAATACAAACTCTTACCTGCCAACTGTTCAATCTGTTGCTACGCACCCTGTGATAAGTGTGTGCAGTGAACAAGATTTGAAGGAGAATAGCTGATTTGGGATTGTGTGGGTTACCTGTTGGCAACCCCTTAAAGAAATAGCATCTTTTTCTTCCCAGTTACAGGAAGACATGCCTTAAATTTAAAGAGGTTCAGACAGTTGTTATGTGCATACCCACCTACATTCCAAATTGCCTTTTGCCCTTTGAATCTAGACCAGGGGTCTCCAACCTTGGCAACTTTTAAGACTTATGGACTTCAACTCCCAGAAACTTTGCTGGCTGTGGAATTCTGGGAGTTGAAGTCCACAAGTCTTAAAGCTGCTAAGGTTGGAGACCGCTGATCTAGACTGTGTAATCATACAAACAATAGGAAAGGGCCATAGGTTGTGCTTAGCAGTTGAGCTGTGATGGTTCTCTTGTGAGTTTCCTTCACACAGCCTGTGATATTTTCTCTTTTTTTCTTCTTCATTGAATTAATTCTGCGCTGTTGGAAACGGGATGCTGGAATATATATACAGGTAGTCCTCGACTTACAACCATTCGTTTAGTGACTGTGTGAAGTTATAATCTCACTGGAAAAAGTGACTTGTCACAGTGTACCCATGGGCATGTGATCAAAATTCGAGCGTTTGGCAAATGGCATGTATTTACGACATTGCAGCACCCTGGGGTCATTTGTCGGCAAGCAAATCACACTGGTCGCCATTTTACCTTCCCAGCTTTAACAAGCAAAATCAGTGGGGGAAGTTTCATGTGGTTTGCTTAACAACTGCTGTGATTCACTTAACAGCTGTAGCAAAAAGAGTTGTAAAATTGGTCGTGACTCAGTCAACCACCACCATGCTTAGCAACAGAAATTTTGGTCCCAATTATGGGCATAAGTTGAGGACCACCTGTATTTCAGATAATTTAAGAGTTCTTACTTTCTAACAAACAGCGACAACTACATACTGTTACGTTCCAGAAAAATCAAAAGTGGTTAAAGTGTCAAATACGTATTTACAGTAGCATTGTAATATTAATGGAATACAGTCGATGACATATGAAGACCTAGAAAAAAAACAATGTTGTCATTTTAAAAGCCAGGTGAAAGAAACAAACGTTGCATTTTTTCCCTTCTAAAATACTATATTGATACTAAATACCCTATTTCTTTTTACAGAATGCGCACAAGGAATAGATGTAAAAGCCGATATTGTGCTTTTGGTTGATGGCTCCTACAGTATTGGTATTGCCAATTTTGCTAAAGTGAAAGCATTTTTAGAAGTGTTCGTTAAAAGCTTCGAGATTTCACCTGAAAAAGTCCAAATAAGCCTTGTGCAGTACAGCAGGGATCCATATACGGAATTTCCTTTGAACAAATTCAACAGAATTTACGATATAATTCGAGCTATTAACACCTTCCCTTACAGAGGTGGATCTACCAACACAGGCAAAGCTATGACCTATGTAAGGGAAAAAGTCCTCATCCCAAGCAGGGGTGCAAGACCAAATGTGGCAAGAGTCATGATTCTCATTACTGACGGAAAATCATCCGATGCTTTTAAAGACCCAGCCATAAAACTGAGGAACGCAAATGTAGAGATATTTGCAGTCGGTGTTAAGGATGCTGTACGGTCTGAGTTGGAAGCAATTGCTACACCCCCTGCAGAAACCCATGTCTACACTGTGGAGGATTTTGATGCTTTTCAGAAAATATCACTTGAACTTACACAGTCCGTCTGTTTGCAAATTGAACAGGAACTTGAAGTGATTAAAAGAAAAGGTAGGCGGTGGTTCTTTCCACATAGACCAGAGGTGGGTTTCAGCAGGTTCTGACCAGTTCTGGAGAACCGGTAGCGGAAATTTTGAGTAGTTCGGGGAACTGGTAGTAAAAATTCTGACTGGCCCTGCCCCCATCTATTCTCTGCCTCCCAAGTCTCTGCTGATCGGGAGGAAATGGGGATTTTGCAGTAACCTTCCCTGGATTGGGGAGGGAATGGAGATTTTACAGTATCGATCCCCTGGAGTGGGGTGGGATTGAAGATTTTACAGTATACTTCCCCTGCCATGCCCACCAAGCCCATAGAACCGGTAGTAAAAAAATTTGAAACCCACCACTGATGTAGACCTGTGTGATGAAAATACTTACTGAAGAGCGGGAACAAAAGATAAATAGCAGCATGCTTTACTACTACTCTGAGGGAAATTAAATGCTTAAAGCACAGTTTATGGATTGTTGTGAACATTATTTGATCATATCTATTGGATACCTTCCACATCTCTATGTAGCTCACCAAAAGCTTGTTTAAAGTTTAAGGTGCTTTCTGGCGATGACTTCTGATCATGTTCCTCTGATAAACAAACCTAAAATAACTCATGACTTGTTTTAGGTTTGTTTCTTTTTCTAGCAATGGGTGAAAGTCATTGTCAGATGACACGAGAACTTAAAAGCTAAGCTGTATGGAGCTACGGGGAAAATTACTATGTGCAATCAGATGTGTTCCCAACCAATCATAAATAACCCTCTCCGTAAATAAAAATGGGGAAAACATTATATTTTGGTCAGTAATGTTTTTGAAATATTGAATGGTATCATTTAAAAGAGTCAAAAATTAAGCATGGAAAGGAAAGGTGGGGGGGAATTAATAGAGCAATTTACAGGTAGTCTATGCTTAATTACCAACTATTTGAAGTTACAGTGGCATTGAACAAATAGTAGTTACGGATGGTCCTTGGAGTCAAATCTGCAGTATCCCTATGGTCAAGTGATCAAAATTTGGGCGCTTGGCAACCTGCCTGCATTTGCAAACACAGCATGTGTTTCACCTCCTTCGACCTGACTATCTCTCCATCATCCCAATCCCTTTGATTGCTCTGCATTCTGCCTCCCACCCCACCCCAGCTGATCTGTGCCATCTCCTTCCTCTCACTGCTGATGAGGGGTGCCCAAATGAGGCAGCTGCTGGCATTTGCAAGGCCTCAGGGCTGCAACTTGATACCACCTTGAAGAAAATAAGATTTTATAGAATATTCCTAAATGGAATTGGATTGTGTATACAAATGGCAAATCCTCCACTTTGCACTGACTATATGAAAAAAAAAACAAAAAAACTTTTTAACTCAATGGATCTTTGCCATAGAAACCAGTGGGGATTAATTTTGGTATGTTAACTCTAGTATGAAATACCTAAAAGGTTCAGTTTGGGTAACTCAGTTAATATTATTATCCTTCAGTTGGAAGGAATGTTCTATGAGTGGAAAAATCATCTCCATGATGGAGATTTAATAGGATTCATGATACTATCTTTAGAAAAAACAAATAAAATAATTTTTAATTTTAATTTAATTTATGCTGTTCCAAGTAAATTATTATTATTGGTTTATTGTGTAGTCAGATGTTTAGACTGGATTTGGCATTTTTATCCACCTATTTACTGCTTTTCAAAGAGTTGGAATAGACAGAGGTGGATGTTTGTTGGTATTAAATAAAGGTATCATTGCAGGATGGAAGCTGTTCCAAGCAAAACTGCCTTTTGCAATTGACTAATGGTGATTTTGACAATGAAGATGGTGTTTAAGTAGTATTGGAATTAGTATATTTATTATATTTGTGTGTTTTTTACATTTTGATAAGTAGGTTCTATTTTTATTTTATACTTTAATGTGGATGTTTTAACTTTGGTTCTGTTCTCTGACTGTTTTTATTGCTGATTTTTGTTATAAAGCAGCATGAGTCTATGGTTGATTTGGAGACCTATAAGTGAAATAAATACATAAGTTGTTATTAATGTTGCCTGTGCAGTAGATGTGGAGTCTGTGGTGTGAACCGACAGCCAAAAGACAAATGCAGTTTTAGGTTGCCTCAGCTAAAATATAGCTTTCAAGTGATAAGTTACAATCATTCTATTGCATTCTAGTTTGGCCAAACCTCTGTTTGGGTATTTTGCCTGATTCTGGGCACTCCACTTTAAAGATACAAGGAAACTGAGATGGAGTTCAGAGAGGTAATGAGAATTATCAGGAGACTAGAAAACAGACTGAAGGAGCTAGGTGTGCTGAGTTTTGAGAAAAGAAGATTGGGTGTGGAGAATGGAATATAGCAGCACCCTCTAAATTCCAGAAGGCATATCACACAAAAGAAAGTAAATACTTCTTTACCTGTTCTTTATAGTCCAGAGGGCAGGGTGTGGAGTAATATGATTTAAGTTTCTAGAAGGCGGTAGGAATAGTTTGAGAGTGAAGCCATTTTCTCAGGGAAATAATGGGCTCACCTTCCCCTCTAGGTGTTCACGTACAAAATAATCAGACATCTATTGAGGAGGCTTTAAATTTTATCCTTGGCACTGAATAAAGGGTT
Organism: Pantherophis guttatus; assembly: GCF_059756535.1. Lineage (NCBI taxonomy): Eukaryota > Metazoa > Chordata > Lepidosauria > Squamata > Colubridae > Pantherophis > Pantherophis guttatus. Next base: position 230,985,499 of record NC_142063.1, on the reverse strand, counting down.
GGACTTGGTGGCCTAAATGCTTCTTCCAACTCTGTTATTCTATGACCTTCAGGCTTAGCTACCAAAGACACCTAGCCAAGTGACAGAAGAGCAGGCTCTGGATGAGAGTTTTCCTGTCCTCCTTCTCCAATTAAATTGTTACTATTTAAATCTTACTATTATCTTCTTTGATTTGAAATCAGAATTGTATAGATTCATATTAGCACTGTGCTAGCTGGTTTGATTCTTCATTACTGTGCTACTGTTGGTTTCAAATAATTGGATTTTTTTGTGGGGGAAGGGGGGGTTTACTGTTATTTATTTAAGTAAAATATGCTGTGCCTCTTTCATAGTAAATATTACTCTGTGGGTAGTTTAGCAAGCAAGCTCAACAAGACTTTACTACATAAAGCAGGGGCGTCAAACTCAATTTTGTTGAGGGCCGCATAAGGGTTGTGTTGGATCTCGGGTGGGCGTGGCCAGCTGTACGTCACTTGTGTCGGGGGTGCCTGTGGTGGCCCGAGTGCTCTGCCAGCGAAAATGGGCTCCCAATCTCCGTTTTTGGATGGGATGGCCTCTTGCAACCCTCTGCCGCACACGGCCCTCACGAGCTCTGTTTTCGCTGGCAGAGGCACCATGGGCACCTTTGCTGTTTCCAGAGCGGCCCTGTGAGCCAGATCTAAGAACCCCGGGTTCGGTCCGTGGGCCTTGAGTTTGACACGCCTGACACAGAGAAATCACATTTTTCCCCATATAGACTTTACTACATAGGGAATTCAAGTTTTTCACCACATATCTCTGGAATTTAAAACATTTATCTAATTGTGCTTTGCTTACTAAACTGTTATTTTTTAACAGCTCACTTACCTGCAAGGAACTTGGAATTTTCTGAAGTTACTTCTAACAGTTTCAAAGTTACCTGGTCTCCAGCAGGAGAAAATGTTTTGTTTTACCTTATCAAGTATAAAGAGGCTCTTGGTGGAGAGGAAGTCAGTGTTACTGTACGTGCTCCAGTTACTAACACAGTCCTTACTAATTTACTACCAAAAACTACATATTCTGTCAGTGTGATCGCAGAATATGAAGATGGTGATGGACCTCCACTGGATGGGAACGAAACAACTTTAGAAGGTATCTTTCCTGTTGCCTTGATTCTGTTCTTCTCTTTGAACCCTAATATAGAGATCCAAATCTTTCTTACCAAGTTACAGTGGTTGCTCCTGAACAACCCCAGCAGTTGAGAGTTAATTATGTATGAATTCCAATTTTATTGTGTCCAGATAATAGTTAAGAGGTCACATGAGGAGAAATATATTGGGTTTTTTTTTGAAAAAAGAATTTTTTATTATTTTTAAAATTCAAACAAATCAAACAAATCACTTATCTAATTAAACATTTGTGCAACCCCCCCTTTCCTCCCCCCTCCCCCGACTTCCCAGAAGAAAAACAGGGTATAGGTTTTACCAAACATACGCTAAAATATGCTAAATTAATGCAAAACATTAAAACTCCCTAGACCCCTTAACTCCCCTTCTACAGATTATTCATCAACCCCCCTTTAAACACAAAATAACATATAATCCTTTAGCTCTAAGAATTTTTTTTAAAAAAACCAATAACAAACACTAGATAATACATACTTAATCATTTGGCTATTCCTCCTGCTTTTGTTCTCAATATTCAAATATTTTTAACAATAACTAAACCTTAATTAATCATTCATTGAACTCTCAATTCATTTAGTTAATCATTGTAGTTAATCATTAATACATCAAATTAGACCAGAACAAATTAATCTTCCCTTCTTCCTTTCTTTCTGTATTTTTTCCAATCTTTCTTCCTCCCTCCTTCTTTTATTTTGAGGAGGTTTTGAATTTTAACGGGGGGTTGATGTATCTTTAAGACTTGTCCCTTTCTCAAAACCATTTCCTCTGGTTTAGAGCCCCCATATCAACTCTTCTTGCTTGTATAGACAGTCAGTTCATAGAACAAAGAATTAACTCGATCAGTTTGCAAAGAAAAATCCAGTTGCTGCATTTCAATTAATTGTATGAAAGCCTCTGCCAAATCCTCCGAAACCTCGTAGAGCTAATCAGTTTCTTCTTCTTTCTGTTCCAAATTATATTTTTGAAAAGTTCTGTCAGTTAATTCCAAAAGGGCAGGAAGAAGATTTGAAGATACTTGAGGGTCAGCCAGTTCCAGCTTCTCTGTCTTGATCAAAATGTCTCCTACATTGTCATTATGCTTTCCTTCAAAAACATCCTCAGTTGCTTTTTTATCCTCCACCAGTTCTGTAAATTTTTGTTCCATGATTGCTGTAAAGTTATTAATAATTTCAATTTGGTTATTCATGGCTTCCTTTATAAATTCTGCAAGGTCTCTAAAAAAAGCCTCCTGGCTCTGTGTTTCAGTTCTCTGTGTCATTTCTGACGCCATTAAAGAGCCTCCACTTTCAGAAACTCCTTCCTTGGAAGCCATATTATTTTAAAAGAATTTTTCTTTTCAGAGCCATAAAGTCTCTCAAACAGCTTTCTCAGATTTATTTGTAGTTTATCAAGCAAGATAGTCTTTTCTAGACCCAGCTCTCAAATCCAGCAGTTTAAATCCAATCTCTGAGCACAAGTCTATTAACAAGCACTTTCATTTCCTACTTTCACTTTCACATCCACAACAAAGACGCCATTTCCAGCTCCAGCTCAGCAAAATCAAATAGAAACAATGTATCCCAGGAGTTAAGCATATACTTGCAAAAGCTTGTTCTCCTGCTTCCGTTCTGTCTGCTTTTTGAAATCAGTTGATCTTCTTGGCAGCAGAGTCGGTCGCCGGCGTCTGGCTCCGTTTAAACAGAGTCACCACGGATCCGGCGCTTCAGTGGGCTCAACGGGGAGCTCTCACCCTCCAAGCCCCTGGAATTACTCCAGGGGCTCCCGGGGAGCTCTACCCTCGCCCACCAGCTCTCCTCTCCATCTTCTCCCGAAGGAGAGGTTTTTAAGCTGTCTGACAGCTGATTAGCGCTGTCAGAACGGCTCGAACGGAATCGCGAGGCTGGCGGTCCAAAAAGACCGTCCACGACGTCAGGCGGTGCCAACTGGAAGCCGAGGAGAAATATATTGTTAAGTGAGAAATGGCAGCAAACTTTCCCATTGCCTTATGAATGGAAGAAAGACATGGAACAATATATAATGGATTTATTTCAAAGAAAGTGCATTTGTTTGAAATAAATACATTTGTCAATAAAATAAATATGCATACAAGAATAAAAAAGAATAAAATTTTAAATTAGACTGTGAATAGAAAGAAGAGGATTATGGTTCTAATATATATTTAAAGTTCTTGGGTAATAATTCCTTATTTTAAAGATAATACATTGTACCTGAGACGTGTGTGTATGTATGTATTTAATTTGGGCATCGTTATGATAAAGCAATTTAACATTCACAGGACTATAGAATATATAAGGATAATTTGAAAAATAACTCCATGTGATAACAGAAACTATTTTACATTAAATTTTTATCTGAACATTCACTCCTCTTTGTCATCTATACCTTATTAATCCTTGCATGTTGATATTTGTATTAAACTCTTTATACATCTTACTGTTAGGTTTTTAGAATGCACTGACAAAAAGTGTTAAAGCATGAACAGAATAATACGATTGTATAACCTAGCAAGATTTTATTTGTATATTTATTTTGAGATGAATTAAAATATGGGACTAATACTTAGAATTTTTGGAAAAAATATTTTTAGTCATAGGATCGCCACGAAACCTGAAAGTAACTGATGAAACAACGGATAGTTTTAAAGTTGGATGGTCACCAGCTCCAGGGAATGTTCTCAGATACAGGCTTGCATATAGACCAGTTACTGGTGGGGAAACAAAACAAGTAACCATCCCAGCAAATGAAAAGGCAACCACTCTACATAATCTGATGCCTGATACAACGTATGAAGTTTCCTTAACTGCTGAGTACTTGTCTGGAGTTGGAAGTCCATTGGATGGACATGGAAAAACTGAAGAAGGTAGCTAACTAACATCCTGCTTTTGCAGTCAAATGAATTTTCATATAGGATATAGCAATAAAAATCCACTAGCCTATCGTCATTGTAATAGGAAGCTATGATGCATTTCACTGGTTCATTGGCAGCATGTAGAATAATTGTCTGACATGTCTCATCTTGAGTGTGTTGAGTAGTACATATTAAGACACAAATATCTACATGTCTTTGCCAATCTTTGAATCTTGGTTCTTTGTAGAGGCACACTTCTTTTTAGCAATAGTATTTATCTGTATCTCTTAAATTTCATTCCAATAGCCAAGCAGATCCCTATTTCTTATCTTTTTTCTCCCTAAAATTGCAGCTTTTAGCCCAGAGATCTATTCCTAACCACAATGATGTCAAAATAATGAAATCTCTCCCCTTTTGTACTTGCATTGTGACACCGCACACAAGTACTGTACAGAAGAGTTGGAGTTTGTGTCATGATGTCCCATGCCCTAATTCCATTCTTGAAGTAGACAGCTATAGTCTTCAAGTATTACTGTGTTGTTTGTCTGACCTTAAATACCAATGCTATCTGGTATCTCTTGCTTATTTAAGAAAACTTGATTTAGCAGACCCCATTTAAAGACTTCAGGTACAAAGGACCAAATTTCCATTTGATAATTTCATCTAAAATAATAGAAAAGTCCAGATGAGACACTTAAATGTATCTTAATTTTCACCTTTTATATATTTTAACGTATCTGCGGTGATGAACTCATTATTAAAATGATACAAATTAATATCACCCATCAATTTATTCATTTGTGTAATGACTGCTTATACGAATGATGTCAATTAATGCAGATGACTTACTTTTGGATTTAAAATATTTGGGAATAGTGGTTATCCCTCCCATCCAATTGCTTCATTGAATAAAGGTTTGATTGTATTATAAAAAAAATAATAGTATTGTAGTAATTTATTTCACCAATATTTTACAGTTAGAAAATTGTTCTTGGAATGGTTTTGTTGGTTTACTCCTAAGGTGTTTTTTAAAAATTTATTTATCCTACATAGTGCTTGGAAGACCAAGAGACTTGAAAGTTTCAGATGCTACAACATCCTCATTGAAGTTATCTTGGAATTCAGCACCTGGCAAAGTGCAGCAGTATCTTGTCACATACACTCCAGTAATCGGAGGTGAACCTAAAGAGATCACCGTAAGGGGAGACACCACCAGTACAGTTCTCACTAACTTGGAACCAGGAACAAAATATGATTTGTCTGTAACTGCCCTTTATGCATCTGGAGCAGGAGAGGCTCTTTCTAAACAAGGAGAAACGCTTGAAGGTAAGAACAACTGAATTTATTATGGTTGGAATGGAATACCACATTAATCTGAAAGGATGAACAAAAATGGAAATTAAGACATTTTCTATAAGGAAGAATAGACCACCTTCAAAAAGAAACCCTAGGATTGCCAATTAACATTAATATTGGAAATTTAGCCTTCTCCAGGAATTCTAGGCATATTTCACATTTGTGTAAGGATACATGTGTACATGTGTGAGTGTACTACACATATACTTGAAATACTAGAAATAAAGGACATATTCAGAAGAACAAAAACGGGGCTTGTGAAACATGGTTTAATTGAGTGAAGTAAGTGAATCAGTGGTTTATTCAAGAAAGATTGCTTAAACCTTTTGTTTAGCCCAATGTGTGAATTTAGCCAGCAGTTGTTTTGTATTTCTTTTTTGCCCTGAACTGAATAGACAATTGCAACAGGCTTCTTTTCTGAACAGTTTCAGCAGCTCAAAGAGGATTTCAATTTTTAGTAAGTATCAATGATTGCTTCTGGAAAGCAGCTATTCTCTGTGCATAGGTTTGGCTGTAGAGAACTTTCAGAGTGTGCATTTGGTCCACAATGAACATTTGGCAAAGAAGATCTGGCTTCCTATTCATATCCTTTGCTCTTCATCCCCTCTGATCATCATCCTGCTCCCTCTGTCGCTGCTTAACACAACTATGTGATTTGAATGACAGAGCTTAGAAAGACACAACATCCATAAATATCAAATTCTAAGTATATGGCTAAAGGCTACTAGCTATCATAACATTATTATTTATGACTTCCATGTCTTAACAGGGTTACATTATGATAGCATCTGTAATCAAAATGTGTCTCATTACTTGGGCATTCATCCTGTCTTTATCAGTGACAGAAAAGATTAATTGTGTAATTACTATGCATGCTTTTAAATAATGCTCATCCTGTGGAATGTGTTTTTTCTTCAGCTAGACGAGAAAACTTTGCAAGTAGTTTTAAGGGCTCTAGAGAAGGTTTATTGTCGTGAATTGTTTTATGAGAAAAAATGATCGGAACTCTGAATAAGTACAAACAAAAATGATAAGTGGTTTGCAAGAGAAATCAAGATAGCATTTTGCTCATGATCTCAGCACAAAAATGGAGCAGATTCTAGCTTAAATATTCTTAAGAACAAGCAGTTTTTGTTGGGATGAAAGAATCAAGTTTATTGTGTGTAACAGAACAAAATCATAAAATAGATTTGGAAAAAAAATTAAGCAAGAATAGTTGCTTTGTTACAAAGAGCCAATTTAGAACAGGATCCAATCTGGGTCGGTCACCAGGACCAGAGGTTTAGTCTTCCGAGCTTTCAGACTCATGCTGGAGTCCATCCTCAGGGAACTTCTCTCTAGCAGAGTGTTTAGAACTATCTTTTATGGCAGGTCACTGAGTTGTATTGGTAAAGTCAGTAGAACAAATTATTATTATTATTATTATTATTATTATTATTATTATTATTATTATTATTATTATTATTTTAAATTTGATTTATATGCCGCCCTTCTCCGGAGACTCAGGGCGGCTTACAATGCGTTAAGCAATAGCCTTCATACTTTTGTATATTTATACAAAGTCAGCTTATTGCCCCCACAAACTGGGTCCTCAATTTACCTACCTTAGAAAGGATGGAAGGCTGAGTCAACCTTGAGCCTGGTGAGATTCGAACTTACAGTAATTACAGACAGCTGGTGTTAATCACAATGCTATCAGTCTGCTGAGCCACCAGGCCTCTTTGAGCTAGAAGTAATCAATGTACAGTAACCAAGAGTGCCATTTTTGAGCAACGGTAAAAGAGTTGTTTGGCTTGTATGTGCTTATTCCTCAAGATCACTCATACTCTGAGAGAATATCTGCATGGCTATTAAGAATATAAAAAGGAACTATAGAACAGCAACAAAAAGATAAATTAATTTTCAAATTATATGGGAAAACTTCTGTGTGTTGTCTAAAATTTAATTGCTGTATTCTAAGAAAAGAAGCTTGAAACAAACACATTGATTATGCTGAAGTGGGAAGGTAGCATATTTTATTATTTATTTATTAAATTTATATGCCACCCATCTTGCAGTCCTGCAATTTTGGGCGCTTTACAATCCAATAAATTGTATTAAAAAATTAAAACAGTAAAGCAATAAATATAACATTAAAATCAATAGAGAAATTACTAAGATGGGGGTATACAATGGAGTGAAGGTGGGAACTTGTATTTAATCCAGTAATGATTAACATGCCCCCATCCAGGTCCCTGGCATAGCCAATTTTAAGGCCCTTTCAGAAAGCCAAAAGGAGTATGATGTTCCAACTCTTCTCCTGGATCCCACCAGCCAGATTTTAGGATCATATTAAATAGAATAACACTTTTATTATGGAACTTTTTTGGTCCAATAAGGTTGGGTTATATATCACACAATGTGTGGCATTTCCCAGATGTCATTATACCATAAATAATCTTTATTGTTACCAAACATATTAACCTCTCTAGCTTAACCTATATCTACAGTTCTTCTCAGAATTGTTTTTTGTTCTTAAATAAAAACAGCATTCCAGCAATCTGGTTTTGTGGCAGATTATAGACACTTAAGTTTTAAGAAGTGATGGTTCCTCACTGTTGAAGCTTTAAATTTCTGTTTCACTCATTCCACAATGTCACATATTGGCATATTGATCCATTCTTGGGATCTCACATACCATACTCATCTTTAAGTTCTTTCTTTCTTTCTTTCTTTCTTTCTTTCTTTCTTTCTTTCTTTCTTTCTTTCTTTCTTTCTTTCTTTCTTTCTTCTTTCATTCATTCATTCATTCATTCATTCATTCATTCATTCATTCATTCATTCCACCAAGCATGTAAATAGGTAGCAGATATAAATATAAACATAATTATGAATACATGAAATGGATACATATAAAGGGAACATTAGGACAGGGCTGGTAGGCACACTAGTGCGCTTATGCTATTATTATTATTATTTGTTTATTTATTTATTATTTATTTATTAATTCAATTTGTATTATTATGCTTATGCTTCAGCTATTGGCGTTGGTGTATATGTATCAGGCTCAACAATAACTTTTTTTCTTTAAACTGCTAATTATTTAAGACCTAGAAACTCTATGGAAGGAATAATTTCAGTCTGGGTCAGTATATATTTTTTTCAGTTTTTAATGGTTCACTTTTAAACAAAAGCTTTGGGCCCACTAACTTACTTTCTTTTTTGAATTTAAAAAACAAGAGTGAGTTTTTAAGCTATATTCCCACTTTCCACTAACCATAGTTAATTGAATCGTATCTTGTAAATTAATCCAATTGCCTGGGTTTACACAGTTCATTTATATGGTAAACTAGTCACACTACATTGGCTACATTCATCTAATATACTGAGCTACAAACATGCAAACAGCAATTAGGTTAAATCAGTGTGTTAAGGGTCCTGGTTTTTTTGGCTTTACTGTTGGTTAACTGTCTTGGCTGTGGTGTGTATTTATTTTGTTGATGTTTTTATTGTTTTAAATTGTTTAAATTGTTTTATAGTTTCAGTACAATGGGTCACCCAAAGTCACTTGGCTGAGATGAGTGGCAATAAAAGTTGAATAAATTAAATAAATAAATATGCACATCCAGCATCAAGATCTTTTAATAGTTAAAACATAATGCTAAATGAGATTGACTCTACATTCCTATTTAATAGACTAAGAAGTGACTTGTTGGAAATCAGTGAGTCCAATGAGTTCATAATTATTGGCATAAATCCCAGTAACCGCAGACTCCAGATGGTTTACCATAAATTGACCAGTGGTTCACCAATGGAATACAATTTACTTTAGGCCCATTCGTGAGTTAACCCCCTGTTAAAGGATTTTCAGTTGTAACGTACTCTTTAATATATGCTGTCTTTGCGATTTTCTGTCTGGTTTCTTTTTTTCATAACTTTTGTGGCATTTCCTTGTGTATAAATTTTGACACATTGAGGCTTTTCTTAAAAAGGGGCTTCGAGTGATTGTCCCCTTCCTATTCTGCTACCTCCTTTCTCTTCAGGTCTTCTATTTAATTTTCATTTTTTACTCAAAGCCAAACTTATAGGTCAGAGGCTAAAAATAAAACAAGAGCAATTGTTATGAGTCGAAACTGGTTGTTAGCTAAGAATTAAATGTTTCTATGCGCTACTGTTTAGTAGTCTGTTTTCCCATAGAGAGGAGGTATAAGAACAGTTCCACGAAGAGCCTGCTTGTTTGCCTTGAGGTATAATGTCAAATGGCAAGGACATGCTTTCTTTTAAAAAGATTGAATTGAATACAGGGCTTGGTGAATGTTTCTCTTGTTACTTGGGTTCTGTAGTTTTTAAATAAGGTATCTTTGTAGGACCAAGAAGATATTGTTTTTGAATTAATAATAGTTATTATACAAATAAGTAACATTACATTCTGAACCCAGGTTATTCTACAATAATTTACAGTAATTGTCCTAGTAGAGATCTGTGACTTTATAAATAAATGTTGATTTGTTACAGGCTTTGTTTCTACTTAAGTTAAAATAGTTGTTTATATCTTAAATGTTTTATCTTCATTTTTTTCTGCCAGCTCTTCTGTATTTTTCTCAACATCCTTTTCTTTCAAGGCCCTTTCTATCTGGCTCCAGCACCAACCATCTGATCCCTAACAATATTTTTCCTAAGTTATTTATTCTATACTTGTACCCTGTTTCCCCTAAAATAAGACATCTCCTGATAATAAGCCTAATTGGGCTTTTGAGCACATGCACTAAAATAAGCCTTCCTCTGAAAATAAGCCCTCCCCAAAAATATTTAAATGCATGCGCAGCTGGTCCCTGCCATTTTCTCTGGTTTCCTCCATGCACCCCAAAATAATAAGACCTCCCCAAAAATAAGGCCAAGTGCTTATTTCGGGGTTCAAAAAAAATTAAGACAAGGTCTTATTTTTGGGGAAACACGGGTAGTAACATGGCTTCCTGGCAGAATTCAAAGGCCAATAATAACTCCAAGAAGTAACCTTCAAAAACATCAATCACTACAATGCCTTGTGATAGTCCAGATAAATAGTAATAACTTTCCTTTTCAATATATTTAAGTGCCAAGTATACTGCCACTCTTCAGGTTGTGGTTTGGTGGAAAAAGTTAGAGAGCTTATTATCTAGCAGCTCCATAACCCACTTTCTCTTTTTCTTAGCTTTTCTAACATTGTATATTGTAAGCCGCCCTGAGTCTCCGGAGAAGGGCGGCATATAAATCAAATAAAAAAAAAAAAAAACCATTAGGAAATGTCAACCTTCAAAACCAGTGGCATAAGTAGGAAATGGGATCTGTCTTAATTCCAACTACCAATTTCAAAAATTGCAATTTTAATCATAGATACTTTTATCAAGAAATTATATTTAACATAAAATGAGATTTCTAATCAATTATAACTGAATACCTTTATTTTTTCATTAAGTTGCTTTTCACGTTTTTACTGAAACACTTTCACACAGCAGAAAAATCTTTTTATGATGTTTCATAGTTAACTTAAAAATATTTTTAAAAAACAGAGGACCTCCCACAGATTGAGTCAGTAGTACTGCAAGTGACATTTCCTTACAATGAAGGTTTTAGCATAACATGAGAACATTTTGAGTTGCAAATGGCTTGCCATACAAAGAGATTCTGTTTCTGCCTTGGAGATTTACTGCTGTCTCATGCATTATTTAAATTAGACGTTTTCCATTTTCTGATACTGACATTTTCAGAAGATAGTTGCCAGTTGTGAAACAATTATGCTCCTTGTCCCTGCTATGGGAAAGTCATGTTTCTAGGAAAAAATAAATCAACATAGAGGAAATGATACACTGCGCAAGAAAACAGTAACCAGCTTCTTCTAAATATTTTTTAAAAAGAACAGCATATTACACAGTTGCTAGAATACTGTGCAGTAATGGAATAATGTTCACCCCATTGCAGCTCTGAATTTGTTCTACTGGTTAAATTAAGGATAAACACAATGTTTATCCCTGGATAAACAATAAATTATCTCTGGATAATTTATAGGGAGTTATCAACAACTTTGACTTATTTTTTTAAAAAGATATTATTTTAATTAAGAAAAACATAATAGTGGTATCGTAACCTAGTGGTGGGCTTGCCTCCCACTTGGAAGATTAAGAATTCAATCCCAGTGGCAGATGTTTCTTTCTCCTAGGGTGCAAAGAAAAGAATATCTGTTGCGAACTCTGCATAGGCGTCAGGAAGGGCATCTGGTCAGTAAATGCTCAGCTCCATCCAATCACCCCAACTTTACCCCAAATAATGGAATTACATGGCAGTTTGTTTGTTTTTATTCCAAAAATAGAAGCTGGCACCTCGTAAAGCAAAGTACCAGCCTCTGACATTTTCTCATTAGAAAATGACTTTGGGATTTATACCAGCTGTATAAATATTTTACAAAATATAGTTGGTTCACAGCTGCAATCTAATAGCTTTTGAGGAGAAATGTGCCTTCTTAAAAAAAGGCTTGAGTAGTAGAGAACATCATGGGTAGCTAGAACTCACCTCTTTTATTACTGTGTTTCCCTGAAAATAAGACCCTGACATATATTCTTTTGAACTCTGAAATAAGCGCTTGGCCTTATTGCCATGTGCTCAAAAGCCCGATTGGGCTTATTATCAGGGGATGTCTTATTTTGGGGGGAAACAGGGTACTTCCTATATTTTCAGTGGCAGCTTTAACAATCCCAAGTCAATCGTTTGTCCATAATATACTCAAAATTTTCAATTCTGTAATGAGAACATTTGTTCAGAAGTCCCAGAAGTAATGTGACTTTTTTTTTTTTCATTAGCATGTTGTTTTGCATGCAGAAAGGAAGGCCAGAAACATAGTGGAAGATATTGTACTTTCTGTGGCTTATACAGTTCTACATTTCTTTTCTCCCCATCCTTGAAATGTCTGAAATTCTGAAAGATGCTAGGTTACCAAATCCTTAACTACAGTAATTAGTGCTTGTTATGCTTCTTATAGGGGAAGTGTAATTATTTTATTAGATTTTTTTTATATTGAAAGTTGTCAGCACATATAATTTAATTCAAATCTAAGGTGATCAGAAAACTAATGAATTTAATAGGCAAGTTTGCTCTGATTTGCTTCTGGTTATTTCACATATACTTTGTTAAATAATCATGAATAAGATATGAAATGATTTTTCCTGAAAATAGCTAAGGAAAATCTATAGTTTCCACATGTTCCCAAGAATTATTTAGTTCTAGTAAATATTAATGGCTAAGTTTCTTCACAACTCTCATTCTGAGACAGCTACAGTCCTTCTAATAAGGTGAAGAGAGCCAAGGAAAACTCTCTTTCTTCTCTCTTTCTCCCCTCTCCCCCTCCCTCTCTCTCACACACACACATTTATATACCAACATTTGCATGCCAATGACACTGGGTCAACAACAATTAAAACAAGAGAAATCCACTTAACAATTAACTCCCCAGTTGGGAAGTTGGGTAGCATATACATTTAATAATAATTATTATTATTATTTGAAAAAATAAAAGATGTCAAAAATTACCAAAAAGGGGACAGAAATGAAACAAACAATCTTCACTTTTCCTCACCTCAATGGGGACCATCCAAATCTCAGGAAGATCCTTATTCCAGAGGGCAGATGCTGCTCCAGAGAAGACATGTTTCTGGAATTCTGACAGATGGCATTATTTTAATTGAAAGAACCTGGAGCATGCCAACCCCACAAGATCAAATTGGTCAAGCAGATGAGTTCCTCATGTAACCAGGACCTATGCCATGTAGGTCAATCAACAACTTGACTTGCAAACTAAGAATCAGTACAGCTTGGGATCTAGGGTTGTTACATGGACTGACTGAGATATGCCTATAACTGCCCATGCAGGTGCATTCTGGACTAGTTAATGCTTTTGACTAGTCTTTAAAGGTAGTCCCATATAAAGCATATTGACCATGGCATACGTGACTGTTTGTATGGCCTCCTGATACAACAAAAGGCACAAGTGGCACACCAGATGAAGTTGTACAAAGGCCTTCCTATGCCACAGCTGCCACCTGCTCTTCAAGCAACAGTTATGAAGACTTCCAGATTTAAATGACCCCTATCTAAATGAAGTTCCTGTATTTAAGTCAATGTGATGGAAACAATAGATGTGAAGTGATATTTTGGAAGTATTCATATAATATGAATATGAAATTATAAATTGGGTTTTTGCAACATACCCAACACAGTTTTCCTACCTTAAAGCCTGGATAGATCCTACCATCAGATAGAACGAAGTGGTGACCAGTAAAAAGGAGAAAAAATATGTATGATGTAATAGGAGGAATTGGCATTGCTTTAGAACAGAGGCACTGCAACTTGAGATTATGATCTTCCAGATGTCATTGAAAGGGTGATTCCAACTTGTCGTTTCTTTTAGGAGTTGTGCAATTTTGAAATCACATTTATATTTTTTATTATATTTTAATGCTGCCCATCTCCTAAAAAGTGACTCTCAGCAGTGTACAACATAACAGTTAAAAACTCAGTAACAATCTAAAAACAGTCAAACATAAGTGAAATAAACATATAACACCCAAGAATGCAGAACAACCGTCCTCATATAGTGACTTTTCAGGCTGTTCCTAGGATCCCCAGTTGCTGAAATTGGGCTATTTTGGAGGGTGCAGATGGGTGACAGGGGTTGTCTCTCCAGCATTAGAGTACTATGAGCAGTTGTGGGATCCTGTTGATTTAACAACCAGTTCAGTGATCGTGCATTTTGTGTGCGTGCACAGTTTTGACAAAACTAAACTTCCATGTTACTTCTGGGGACTAACACAGCTGAGGCATGGCAATCTGCTCTGCTGCGCAAATCAGCTGAGAGGATAAAGTTAAGTAAAGTGCGCAAGGGTGGTCGGTCGGGCCCAGCTGATCATCGGAGTGAACTGGTTCGCTTCCAGCTGATCATCAGAGCTACCGTTGCGCCCGAACCGGCTGAATCCCACCCGTCTGTGTGTCACATAATCAACTCAGCAACTTTTAAACTAGGTATAGGTCTAATGGACAATCACGCTATATCCCTAGGACCAAATAAAATTCCACTTCCAGGTTTGTTGGTTTTTGAATACTCGGTTGCTTGACATGCCATTTATCCTAGGTTTTGAAGCAAAATGCATGCAAAGTTTGGTAATTATCGTGGATTGTACATTGTAATATAGCCAGCCCAATAGTATCCGAAGGGATAAATTGTGAAATAGCCAATTTCTCCAGTGTAGGATTTCTAGAAGGTTGGATTCAATTCCTATAATAAAGGATGTAATAAAATCACGAAGCCCCCAATTTAAGGAAAGGCTACTTGGAAAAGTAAATAGCACAGCTGTAAAGACCATGTTCCTATTATTTCCTAACTCAGCAGGCTAAGAAGTATTTAGAGTAGAGGTGCATGTAATGATCTGCATATGTGGAAAACTAATCCATGAGCCACTGGAACTTCTTCAAAACAATGTATGCATTCAGTGCTTGGCGCATGCCTACCATTAAACTGCCAAATTCTAACATATCTTTGACTCCATCCCATGGCACATCTCACTGTTTCTCTGAGCTTTAATGTCTTGTCCTAAACATTTGGTCTGTTTTTCATAAAATGACCAGGCAAAGAATTTGTTTTTATGAAGTAGGAGTAAATATATATTAGTTCACTCTTTATTTTCTGCACTGAAGCTGAAATCACTGCGGTTACATTGTACTTACTTAGAAATTGAAAGCAACATTTCTATACAAATCCTGTTTGGGGTCAAGGGCTTATTCAATTTTGTTTTCTACTTTGTGGCTTGCTTGGAAAAATCCAAATGTTTATTCTTTTAACCAAAAAATTACCCAGGGCCTGTGGGTGGAGAAAGTAATAGGCATGGGTTATACTTTATTGCCAATAAATGACTGTCTCCAGTTACCTAGTAGTACCAATTTAGTATTGTTGAAACCATTAATCTATTTTTGCCAGGATAATGTTATACTGCAGTACTACAGTATTGTCATGCAGAATTCCCTTCCAGAATTAATGGTTCAAAATTTATAGTGTCTAAAGATGCGGTAGATTAATATTAAAATAATTCTGTGAAAGCTATTCGAAGTAAAGTAGCCAATGTAATGTGGTTGATCTGTTTATATTAAAATATGGAAAGAAAGATCTTTTGTTATAAGACATCAGCACATTCTACCAAGCCAGTTTTTCCATATTTGTTTCCGTTTGGATCACATTCACATCCTTTTATTTAAGAGAAAAAGCCACATTTGAAACAGAAGCTTTACAAAAGAATAAAAAAAATCTGATGCAAGTTACTTCTGAAATCTGGTCTCTTTCAGTTTTCCAGGAAAATGCTCTTCTGAGATTGAGTTTCAGAATTAAACCTTCATTTAACAACCAATTTAGTAAAATTTTAGGGTATAACAGGCTGAATTCCAAATTTTCAGCTATATTAGGTCAAACTATATTCATATTGCTATGAATATTGCTATGAATTTGATTGTAACCTTTATGAGGATATAATAGATATAACCTCACTACAAAATGTTATGTTTAAATTTCTGTTTCATATATGTAGATTCTAAAATTTGTGTGCAAGTCATCAATTAAATAATAACCAGTAGCATCCACAATAGTGAATCACACTAACAGTGAAAAACACAATAGTGTCAAAATGACAATCTGTGTATGTTGACAAATAATAATCATGTAAATATCACCATTACATCCTTTCATTCTGATGGAGGATTCAAATATGTAACTTGTTACATTTGCCTCATGCAAATTTTAGCATACCTCCCCTATTACGCATGGACAGCACTCATGAAATCATGATAGTATTATTTACAGATTATTCAAGAGTATTTAATATGATACAATAATTACAAATATTCCTTTAGTTTGTATTCTTTATTTTCAGAACTTTAATTATTGATATTAAAGTATCTTGACTAGTATAAGATTTTTGAAGTAAACTCAAGGAATATACTTAAAATGGAATTATACAATACAGCTAAGTTGTATTAAGGTTGTATCTAGTCAACCTTTATGCATTTTGGAAAAACTAAACACTACGGTGGTAAGCTTGACTGAAAAGTTGGAAAAATGCTCTGGAAAAAGGCAGTGATTAATTACTGTGGCTGTACATAGTTTGAAAAGGATTCAGAAGTGCTTTGGGCCTTTTATGTTCTGGATCACAAGAATTTTCTACTATTCATTAAATTGTCAGGATGTTTTTTCAGGTTTCTTAGAAGTTTTGATTTATTAAAGCAGCAACACCTTTCTTTAGACTCATAAAAAACCTGAAAAAAGACTTAGGTATTTTAATGAATAGAGAAAGGCACTGTATTTGTGTGAGGTCCAAAGTTTTTCTCAATAGTTTTTATGGTGTGTGGAATCTCTCAAGTTTCACCCTTATTGTTATCGAGAAAATTACATGAATATATCTATGAAGTCAATAGGATGCTTTTTATTTCATTTCAGGGCAATTCACTTTTTTCTGTTTTAATTTTATTGCAGTATGTAGTTGATTGACACAACAATTCTCATTTTTTTTCTCCTTTCATGAAGAACGTGGTTCTCCTCGTGACCTCGTTACTAAAGACATAACTGATGCTTCAATTGGACTCTCATGGACAGCAGCTCCAGGACCAGTTCAGAATTACAAAATTTTATGGAAATCCCTTTATGATGACCAGTCTGGGGAAACCACAGTTCCTGGAAATGTAGTAAATACCGTCTTAAAAAACCTTCAGCCTGAAACTAAGTACAAGATTTCAGTCTTGGCTTCCTACAGAAGTGGAGAAGGACTACCTCTAGAAGGACAAGCTACAACTGAAAGTAGGTAAAATACGGAAGACATCAAAGCATTCAAAGTGTGTTTATTTAGTCTTTATTTATAAATCTGGTATCTTGCAAATCCTTAAGACAGTTTTTAAAAAATTAATTAATTAATACATTAAAAACTATCCTTACACTAGGACAACTAAAACCATGGAATAGCAGCAGGAAGCAGAAGAATGCAAGAGTAAATTATTGCAATAGACTCAAAAGAACCCACAACCAAAAACTTCTAGCCAGCCTTCTCATAAATATTTTATCTGTCTCTCTTCTGCCTATCATCTATCTTTTGTTCTGTGATATACAAGCAAATATTAAAAGAACCGGTTTAAATGTGGTTGTTACGCATTTCCAATATAGAATTCCTGTTGCTACTCTGTACCAAGGGTTGGTTCCAATCAGTCTATAAAGATAACGTTATGGAGTAATCCAATGTCTCTCCATGCAAGGGACATGCTATTGAATTGTTTCTGCACTTTTCTGATCACACATTGTTATAGTCTTTGGGCTACAGACAGTTAACTTATGACTTTGTTATGTCACAAAGGGAGTTGCTGCCAGTTGTTGTTTTGCAATCTAACATTGGAGCTGCATGTTTCCCATTGGTGACAGAATTTACCTTCTTTCAACTCTTAGACTCTTCTTTCCAGTGAAACTTAAACCTCAGAAATTCCAATTTTTTTTTTCAGTTGAGTAAAGGCACAGCATGGTAGTTCCTCCTTCGGTGACAGCTCCAGTTCTGCTAATCATATGGGCAGAATACAGATAGTCCTCGACTTACGATCGCAATTGACCCCAAAATTTATGTTGCTTTGCGAGACAGTTGCTAAGTGAGTTTTGCCTCATTTTATGACCTTTCTTGGCACAGTTGTTAAGCAAATCAACTGCAGTTGTTGTTAATAAGTGAATCTGGCTTCCTCATTGATTTTGCTTGTTCAGAAGACGGTGTTTGCATGTCACCGGGACACTGCAACCAAGATAAATACATACCAGTTGCCAAGTGTCCGAATCTTGATCACTGCAGTGGTCATAAGTGTGAAAAAATGGTCGTTATTTTTTTCAGTGCCTTTTGCAACTTCGAACAGTCACTAAACAAACAGTTGTAAGTCAAAGACTACTGTACCTGAATGAAGTAATAATAAATGGGCATGGGTTACAATTTCTGGGCTTTTCCATTAGTTAGCTTGGAAAAGGATTGATCAGCTCATGGAGTGCTCTCAGCCTGAGATTAGTGTGAGTGGAGACAGTTGTGGCAGTGTTTTAAAATAATTGCTAGAGGTTTAGTGCAAATAGTGACTGTACGGAAATACCTGTAGGCATGATGTAACAAAGTTGGCTCTATAAGAACAAATGTAGTTAATGTATCGGTCTCACCTAAACAAGAGACACTTACTGTTTTGCCATATTTTACTAACGGCAAAGGATTTCTACAGCTTCTCTGGGATCAGATGGAAAGTAGCAATAGCAATAACACTTAGACTTATATACTGCTTTACAGTGCTTTTACAGCCCTCTATAAGCGGTTTACAGAGTCAGCATATTGCCCCCAAGAATCTGGGTCCTCATTTTACCCACCTTGGAAGGATGGAAGGCTGATTCCACCCAAAGTAGAAATAGCGTTGCGTGTCAGCTACTTATTGTGATACATCAACTCAATATCATTTGTGATATTAAATTTTCAAACATCCAGTTACCTTTTCTAGAGTTTAATATAAATTAAAATTTATTGAACATTGATATTGAACAGCAAAGTTGGAACAAAAAGGAATCACTAATAATCTAAAATTTGACTATTTCAAATTGTGAAACTAACAAAGGTGTATTTGTGGAGATAATTAAAGAAATACTTGTGCATCCAAAACAAAGAAAGAAAATTAAGATGCAACTTCAAAATGTGGTTTAATTCTGATTTATACTTCCTATCTGCTAAATATCTTTTAAATTTTTGACACTAGCAACTCTGATTAATATTTACATGATTACATTAATCTCAATTTTGATGTGGCTGAAGCTTGCCCACATATTTTTAAAAGCACTGGGTACTGTTTTAATTAGGAGATTTCAGTTGCAAGTTCATGACCAAGGATTGAACTATTTTGGAAAAAAGCCTCTGTATTATTTTGTGTGGCTATGCTTGAACAGCCTAGTGAAGTTGAAAAATTAAGATTTGGTAGGTAGAACTATCCCCCTTATAATATGATCACTAGTTCTTGTTATTTCTATTCATGACTTTCCAGATGTTCTGGGCTGGAAAGTTCAAGCTCGTGCATGCCTTTGATGTTGTTCTATAATTTTTTAATTGAAAGTTTTACAAAGAACATAAACACTAACACAAACTAATAAAAAGGAAAAAAAGAGAAAAGAAAAAGAAAAAAGCGTAGAAAGAAGAAAAAAAATAGAAAGAAGCTTCCAATTCACCCCTTTGTATTATCCAGCTTGTTAATAATTGAAACCACAAATCATAAGTGCATTTTTACCATTTTATGCAAAAAGGGGTTTCCAGTCAGCCATAAATGTAGATACTGTTTTTATGCATGCCTTTGATGTTTAAGAAAGATTGGTCTAATAGTGCTGAAGTAATTAACCGTGGCATATAGATTCTTTTAAGAATTTGAAACCAGGAGAAAAAAGAGGTGTTCTATGTGGAATAAAAGAAGATTAAAACAACGTATTCTGTATAAATCTAAAGTGTTGGGCCAAAATGTTGGAGAGAATCCATCTTGCATATCAACCAGAATAGAGCTGGAAGAACCTTGGAGGTCTTCTAGTCCAGCCTTTTGCTCAAGCAGGAGATCCTATATCATTTCAGACAAGTGACTGTCCAGTCTCTTCTTAAAAACTTCCAGTGATGAAGCACCCACAACTTTTGGAGGTTGTTCCACTGGTTAATTGTCCTCACTATTAGGAAGTTTCTCCTTAATTCCAGGTTGATTAGTTTCCATCCATCGTTTCTTGTCTTGTTTTCTGGTGCTTTGAAAAATAAATTGACACCCTCCTCTTTGTGGCAGCCTCTCAAATACAAATATTTGAGCATGGTACAAATATCATGTTCTTATTTACTATTTATGATATTATAATCATGAGAATAGAAAAGGACTTTTGGGGGGCTGGAGAGAAACAAGTACAAATATGGAAAAAATATCAAAAAGTTGTACATGTGAGGGATCATTCTTCAAAATATTGTGGAACATATTACTTGGTGCTTGGCTTCAAATTCAGTAGGTACAAATCCAGGAAAAAATTGTGGAGCTCCCTAAACTTGGTAGTGATCCCTGAATACATTTATCTCCCATTTACATTTTGTGTATTTATTTATGTGTGTGTGTGTGTGTGTTCGTTTGTTCATGTGTATTCCTTGGAAGGAAGCAGGAAGGGGGCCATGTATTCAGAATTAAGTGTAACTGTAGTATTGAGTTTCTTTGAAGTCTATTCGGTGGATCTTTTATTGAATAAATGAAGTTTTGAAAAGCGCAATAACATTTTTAAATTTTTCATTTAACACTCCCAAGTGTCACCTGATGCAAGGACTGTTACAGTAGATGATGAGAAAGAGACCACAATGAGAGTCACTTGGCAACCAGCACCTGGAAAAGTGATCAACTATCGTGTGGTTTACAGACCCCGTAGAGGAGGAAGACAAATAGTTGCAAAAGTGCCTCCAACTTCTACCTCCACAGTATTGAAACGTCTCCAGCCTCTAACTACTTATGATATTACCGTCATTCCAACATATAAAACTGGGGAAGGAAAACACAGAAAAGGCGAAGGAACAACAGGTGCATATTTCCCCCCAAAAAAGTATATATATGTATATGATAGATTACTGTAGCCAAAATGTATAAGGTTTACAACAAGTCCAAAAGTTCCTAGTTTAAGACATTGCAATATGTTGCATAATTAGTTGTTTATTTTTAAAAGCTTATTTATTATTTAAACTGCTGTTGAATATGTGCCCTTCTTGCCAGTTGCCTGGAAATGCTGCTATTTCTCCTCCCTAAGTTGTGCTAAGGTTGGCTTTCACAGATGCATTATAAACTGCATTATAAATTATAAACTGTCTGCCCTTTCAGGCAATGAAAAAACTAAACTTGGGTTAATTTTCAATTAATTGTAATTGATTGGCTGGAGGATGAGAGAAGATATCCCCAGTGGTGGGCTGCTGCCAGTTCGAACCGGTTCAGGCGAACTGGTAGTTCCGTCCAGCAGCTGGGCCTGCCTACCTGCCCTGGTGCGATCACATTCTATATAATCGCCAGTTTTTCGATGCCGCGTGCACTCGCATTTTCGGTTCTGGGTGAGCCAGTTGTTACAGTATGTGATGCCCACCTCTGGGTAGCCCATAATAATGCACAGCAAATGAGGCCATAATAAGGAATCTTTCTGATCCAAATTGTGATGAAGCATTGAATCTTTCTTCAATGAATTCTTTCCTGCCCATCTTATTTCACATTTGTTTAGTAATCTCATAGTTTTGAAAGCTGCTGCTACTGTTGCTAATATGGCACTTAATTTCTTGGATTTTCTGCTGTTGGGATATCACTGTGTGATATTTCAATAATACACTATACAGGTAGTCCTTAACCTTAGCAACAATTGAGCCTTGTTGCTAAGTGAAAACATTTGTTAAATGAATTTTGTCCCATTTTGCGACCTTTAGTGCCACAGTTGTTAAATGAATCACTGCAGCTGTTAAGTTAGTAACAGAGTTGTTAAGTGAATCTGGTTTCCCCATAGACTTTGCTAGTCCGAAGGTCGTAAAAGGTGACCACATGATCGTGGGATGCTGCAACCATCATAAATATGAGTCAGTTGCAAACCATCCGAATTTTCATCATGTGACTATGGCGATACTGCAGTGGTCATAAGTGTGGAAAATGGTCATAAGTCCCCTTTTCAGTTCCATTGTAACTTTGAACCGTCACTAAATGAACTGTTGAGAGCCCTGGTAGCGCAGCAGACTAAAGCACTGTTATTAACATCAGCTGCCTGCAATTACTGCAAGTTCAAATCTCACCAGGCTCAAGGTTGACTCAGCCTTCCATCCTTTCTAAGGTAGGTAAAATGAGGATCCAGATTGTGGAGGCAATAAGCTGACTTTGTATAAATATACAAAAGAATGAAAGCTATTGCTTAACGCATTGTAAGCCGCCCTGAGTCTTCGGAGAAGGGCGGCATATAAATCAAATAAAAAAAATAATAATTGAGGACTACCTGTTCATGGTCTTAACTTTAGCACATATCAGTCAATAGTGACCCAGGGGCACCACATACCCTTCAACTGACACTGTGTAAATGAAACAAATAGCTAACAAAAATATTTTTAAGTGCCTCAGAAAATTATTCCTAAAGTAGGGTTACTAGATGTTGTCTGAAGTTCAAATGACTATTAGAAGGTAGAAAAAAATGAAAGCTTTTAGTATTGTTGCCCTTTAGCAGTCCAGATATTTGCAGCCTAGATCTGATAAGTCTGTCCTAAGACTGTGACATAGTTCATTTAATTTGCAACTTGTCCTGATTACCTGGAACACAAGAGAAACTATGAGAATCTCTATGGTTAGAAGTTCAGTAGTGGAAGATCTCTTGTAGAACAGTGTACTAAATCTGTTGCTTATCCTTCAGGGAAGGGTTAGAGAACTCTGACCCTTTAATTGTTGCTGGACCTCAACCTTTACAATCTCTTACAATTATTCTTACTATCTGGTACTCGTGGGACTTCTCGTGTAGGTTTCAGATTGCTGCCTCAGAAGCTGTAGTTTGAAACAGTTATCAGAAGTATTTTCAGGCTGAGTCTGAATGAGCCGAGAAACTTGATAGAATCTTGGAGTTACATTCTGAGCATTCTGTGATTATTCTCTTTTTCCCTAACATCCTAAATATAGTCTTTGGCATTCTAAAGCACTTTCTGCTTGGGAGTTTAAAAAGCAATGGTATTTCTGTTTCATCCCTTACCAAAATCCTTGGCTTTTGCACTTTGAGATTGAACGAGTGCCATTTTAGTTTAAAAGAAAAAAAAAGAAAAGAAAAACCATGCACATATGGGATAGCTTGAAACAGAAAAAAAAAAAAAAACAGTTAAGAAGGAACTTAATGTTTGCTTATTTTGTATCTTAACTCCAGTGCCATTTAATCTTCATCTGCTGCACTGCTTATAGGCACCTTAAAGTGTCCTAAAGATTTACCATTGTGTAACCTGTCAAAAATGAAAAATAATAATGAATTGCTTCTAAAGTTCAAATCCACACGTGATTTTGATGCCTTAGAAGTTAATTTAAGACATAATCTTATGGAATTATAGCATGCTTTATAAGAGGTATGAGCTGTCAACTTCTGTTTCCAGGAGCACAAATGTATTTCTGTGTAATTCTGGAAAAGAAATTTAGATCTTAGTCCAATTGAAATTGCATTAATTAGCAGATACAATTTTTCAAGTTTTCCATCTTATTTTAATATTTGTAATGTAGGCAATAAATCAGCTTTCTTCCAGTGAGCTTTCACTAAGATAAGCAAGTTGGTGCTAAATACCAAATCAATTATTTGGCATCAAATGACTGTTAAGAAGTTAAGTTCCCATATTTGTCTTGAAATTGCTTCTTTTTTTTCATTTGCATTATTGTTTTTGCAAAATGGATATTACATCTTTAAAGGCAGCAGCAGCAGAAATAATAAATTATCTAAAATTATCTTGAAATATCTACAGAACAGAAAAAGTAACTCTGGATGGATGTCAAAGATTTTTGAGGACTTGAAAGGAAAAGAAATAAATACTACAATATAAGCAAAAACATGTATCTGACAGTGTTGGATCTGTCTCAGTAAAATTTTGAAGCTGCTGTTTGCTTTATGGAAAACGTACAGTGCCCCTGACTTATTTATCCAGTGGGTACAGCTCACATTGGATTCAATGAATATTATTTGACTTTTCTAGCTTCTCCATTTAAACCTCCCAGAAATCTGCAGACTTCAGATCCTACAAGGTCAAGTTTTCGTGTAACCTGGGAGCCAGCCCCTGGGGAAGTTAAAGGGTACAAAATAACTTTCCATCCAAGTGGAGAAAACAGACAACTTGGTCAATTAGTACTTGGGCCATATGACAATACTGTTGTATTAGAGGAGCTGAGGTAAGCCGATAGTGACTTCCTTCAATTTCAGTATTTTCTTGTTAATACAGAAAAATGTAACCAATGTTTATTGAAATCCTTCCCATCTTAATCTTACCCAACTTCTTTTTTTCTAAATCTATTTTGAAAGCTACCCTAATTACCAGTGGTGGGTTGCTACCGGTTCGCACAGGAGGCTCTGCCCGCCCGCCTGGATGTCTCTGCTCAGAAGCGTTGCGAGCGTGCGCGCGCCCATGAGCAAACCAGTAGCGGCTGAAATTGAAGCCCACTACTGCTAATTACTGAAGACAGAACTGCAGGCTTGAAATCTTTCAATAAAAAATTCAATAAAATACACCGGTATTTCACTAGAATATCAGATTGAGTCTTAGAACTCTGAATCTTTTTGCTAGATAATATATATGTTTCATACAATGGCTAGAATATAATTGTCCTATTGGAACAATTGAAATATAATACTAAATACTATTGAGCTACAGTGGGCTGCAATAAAGTCATTTCATACACCTCCAGTCTTATCTTATCTGATGAATGCTAGCAAAAGTTTCAGAAAGCCTACTACTTAATTCCCTCTAATTCTCTAAAAATTTGAAGAAAACATGTTACGGTATAATACTTTCATATTTTATGGGTCTCACTCTCTCCTACCTTCCCTCCCCCCCCCCCCCACCTCTCTGGGGGAAAAGAATCTGCATAAACCAGTTTGCTTTAATGTATATAGCACACATCTATCTTTCAATCATGCAGGGCAGACACTTCCTATAAAGTCAATGTATTTGGAATGTTTGAAGGAGGTGAAAGTACGCCTCTGATTGGAGAAGAAAAGACAACACTTGCAGATGTTCCAGATGTGTCAGTAGTACAACCAGGTAAATATAGTTTTAATGAGGAAAACAGTGCATGATGTTTAATGAATGAAGTAACAGCTTTTGTGTTTGTGAAACATTGTGATAGTAGCATCTCTATATAACGGTATTTTAAACTGTGCTCTCTTTATATAAAACCACAAAGTTTATCTGCCAGAATTCCCAAATGGAAAAGTAGAAATCTCTATATAACGGGTAGCGTTGATTTTTCCATTTAGAAGACCTTTCAAATTACGGAAAGTCTGTTTGCATGCCCAATTCTGCAGTTTTTGGGGCTGTTTGAAATGATCTGCCATTTCAGCACATATTCTAGATACTTCAATTCCCAATATCGCTCCCATGATATTGAAATATGTGGAGTGGCGTAGAATAGACATGCAGCTTTTTGATTGTGAGCCAGAATGCATGATTTGTAAGCTATATTCTGTTTCCCGATTTATGTTGTTTGTATTGATTAAAGTTCAGAATTTATTGTTTTACGCAGAAGAAAGTCATACTTTTAAATCTTCAGGTCCCTGGAGTAGCTGTTCTCAATAAATCTGAATATTGGATGAATCCATCTTAACTCTGATGAGTGTGCTTGATTTTATTCAGTGGGATCCATGTAAAGATGGCACGAAGCCAGCATGTTTTGCAGCTGATAATATGAACTTCAGAGCAAAGAGGAGGAAGAATTCATTTTAAACAATTACAATAGTTGTTGAAAGGCTTGTTTAAATAACTGTGCTGTTTTTGCATTGTAATAAATACACTGTCATTTCCAACATATGGAAAGTGAACTCTTATTTTTATTCTCATACATTGAAAATCCCTAGCATTGTTTTCTTCCTAAGCATTTAATACTTTTATAAATGTGTGTTTTTGTCACTTCTATTCTTTTATGTGTTTGTTTCTGTTACCTTATTTGTGTTGTGCTTCCTTTTGTGATTTAAATGTGCAAATATCTGCACCATCTGCATTAATTAGCATATATAGCTAATGTTAATGTGCTGTGTTATGCATATGTATTAAGCTCTAAAGATAGTTGCTCATGCCTATAATTTAGACATTACGCATTCTTGATTTAAACTGATGAATATGCAGAAGTAATAATTTATTACCTAAGTTTACTTAGGTTTAGGGTTCATAATTTTATTATGAAATTGGTTCTAATTGTGTTTACATTCCATCTAATCAGTATGCAGTACATGACAGTAATATTTTTAAATTAATAATTTATGCAACCTTGGACATCTTTTTCATTATTAGCAAGAAATGAAATGATCATATAAGAACTTCAGTTAATTAAACTTACATAGAAGAACTTCAAGTTAATTAAAATCTTCGTTATGTATATTGTAAGATAGGATTGGAGAAAAGAGTTGTTTGTAACTAACTGAGATATATTATGATTGCTGTAATAGGCTTAGAATGTAAAACCAGAACTGAAGCAGATATTGTATTGCTGGTGGATGGTTCTTGGAGCATTGGTCGAACAAATTTTAAAACAATCCGGAGTTTTATTGCTAGCATCGTTCAAGTATTTGATATTGGCCCAGACAAAGTGCAAATTGGTAAGTTTTGAAGTTAATTGGAATACTTTTGAGTTATGCTATTCGAAGACAATTCATAATTACACTACATCCACCCCCACCCCCCCCCCAGGTCTTGCACAATATAGTGGAGATCCAAGAACAGAATGGAATCTTAATGCCCATGGAACCAAGAAGAGTTTAATGGATGCTGTGACCAATTTGCCATATAAAGGAGGCAACACGCTTACAGGTATGTTTGTTTATTTGTTTGTTTGTTTGTTTCCGGCTTTTATTATTCTTAACAAATAATTCAAGCATAAACCTATCCAACACACCTTCCTCCTCCTCCTATTTTCCCCACAAAAAAAACCCTGTGAGATGTGTTGGGCTGAGAGAGAATGACTGGCCCAAAGTCACCCAGCTGGCTTTCGTGGCTAGCGCGGAACCTAAACTCATGATCTCGCACTTTCTAGCTTGGTGCCTTAATCACTAGATCAAATTGGCTCTCTTTTTTGCTATTGATTTTTCCAGTATATGTTATACTGGGGGGGGGGGGGGGGGGAACGACTCACAAAATTATATATTCCTAGAGTGTAGTATGGTATCACTGTACCTTTGGTACTCCAGCCCTCACCTTTCCTATCCTGTGAAAGAAACCATCTCATTCTACAATGATCCCCAAGTAGGAGTGAGAGACTTTGGTAATTGTATTGGAGGTTTTGCTTCTTCTGTTGTTGAATGAGCCAGGAACAGATATCTTATCTGGCAACCTTTAGTCTCACAAGAATAGAATTATGATTCTAGGAAAAGGAAAGTATAAAAGGCTTCAAAGTAGATCAGGGAGAACTGATGTGTCTCCTAGTAAATTAGACTATAATATTTTTGGAGGTTTACTTTCTAAGCAGAAAAAAAGGCCAATAAATATTGAGTTCCTTATATTATGTATATATGATTTCAGGAATGGCTTTGAGCTTCATCTTAAGAAACAATTTTAAGACTGAATTTGGCTTGAGGCCTGGAGCTAAAAAAATTGCTGTCCTCATTACTGATGGCAAATCACAGGATGACGTAAATATTCCATCAGACAGATTGAAGGAACAAGGAGTGGAGATCTTTGCAGTCGGTGAGTATCAAGTGAAGAGGCAATCAATACAGAAAGGGGTTGGAATATAATAATTGGCTCGTCTTTAGATGATTTTTTCAAATAATTGACAAATAATTACTTAAAATGTTTTATCTCGTGGTGTTTAAGGTATTAAAAATGCGGATGTGAATGAACTGAAGCAGATTGCAAGTGATCCAGATGACACCCATGCTTTCAATGTTGAAGATTTTAACCTTCTGGTTAACATTGTTGATAGTGTCACTGATAATTTGTGCAATAGCGTGAAAGGATCAGGTATGTTACCCTTTTGGGGTTTTATTTTGTGCTTAAGAAAAAGGTGTCTGCTTAATTTCTCTTGGAATGTGGTCAAGCAGAGTTTCTGAACAAGATATCCATTTCTCTGGTCTATGTAGGAATGCAATTCTTTTCATATTTGTTTTCTCTTGGCATGCAACGTCTGTACCCATATGTATTTCATATATGCCTAGGGAAATAACACATATTAAAATGTACAATCACAGAATGATTTTTATTAGGATGCCTTGTCTGATTAGAATCATAGACCTGAAATGGAAGATTAAGCTGCTAAAGCCAATATGATGCTTAATTTTGTTTTCTCCCTAAAGCATTTTGACAGGTTCAGTTTCTGTTTGAATACATCCAACAAAGGGGAGATAAATACCAGTTCTCCGGGTCATTGCTTCTACTGTCAGATTGCTCAAATTTTCTCTCATTGTGGGCAGTTTGTTTTCCTATAACTTCTGTCGTGAATGTAGTTAAGATACAGCTCCATTCAATACGTAAATGGCTTTAATATTGAATACTTTATAATAAAGTGTTCTTATGTGCTTAAGAAAAACCTTTATATACTGTATTTTGTTACTTCGATTGTGATTCATCTCTGGCAAATCTTCTCATCAAGACTTCCTTACCCTAAATTCCAGTTGTTTCTTCTCACAACAGGTGATTTGTCTCTGCCACCCACCAATCTAGTTACTTCTGAAGTGACTCCTCTGTCATTTAGAGTGTCTTGGACTGCACCCACTGAGAGTGTGGATAGATACAAAGTTGAATATTATCCTGCCCGAGGAGGGACACCAAAGGAGGTCAGATTTAGAGACAGATTATTTTATTTCTTATTTTGGGTGGGGGAGTTATTTTGGATAACTCCCCCACCCAATTAGTTTAGATTCCTAAATTTTGAAATAAAGGCTCGCTCATCAGTCACTACAGTTTATTCATATATGTGCATTTCACATTAATCAACGAATAGAATTTGAAGCACAACCCAAAATGTTGGAAATGTAATCATAGTCAAAGTACCTTCTTTCATGCTTGGTGGCTATGTCCTGAAGCGAAAAAGTACTGGACTAAGATACAAGGATGGCTACAAGAGCTAATAAAATGTCAAATAGAATTAAATCCAGAAACATTTCTCCTGGGAATACTTAAAACAAAATTTGATAGAAAGATATTTGATTCTACACATATTAACAGCGGCAAGAATTGCGTTCGCACAATACTGGAAGGAACACAATACATCACCAGAGGGATTGATCATTCAGAAGATATATGAATATGCCGAAATGGATAAACTGAACCTAGAATTAAAAGAAAAAGATGATTCGGAATTTTATGTGGTTTGGGAAAAAAGATACTCTTTATTTCCAATAAAAATTGGAAATATACATAAGGCTATTATTGAGGATTAGATATTGAATGTATACATTGTATATATTGTATGGAATGTTGATCTGAAGTACAGTATATAAAAATGACACAGCCTGTTGATTATGTATTAGAGTTGGGTAAAGGAAAATTGTAATAAAAATTATTTCAAAAAGAATTTTAAGCACAAGAGTAGGCTTAAATGGAAACAGATCCATTGTTTCTGGCTAAAACATATGGTGAATATATGCATGCATTGCTGGCTGCTGGGTGCAAGTCTTAAACTATCCTCAAAACACTTGAGCAAATTAGTACCAAATTAAACAGAGAAAGGCATTAGTAATATCTTATTGATACTGGTTCAGAATGGCTGGAAGAAGAGACACTGTATTTTATAGCAGCGGTGGGCAACTATGGCAATGTTACAACCTGTGGACTTCAACTCCCAAAATTCCTGAGCCTGCATTAGGCTTTACTCAATACTAACAGCAATAACAATGGATATCTCCCTTGGAGTAGACTCCTTACATTGTATTGCTTAATCAGTCCAATCAAGTAAGGATTGGTATTAAACAGAAGGGATTGATTAGTTACAGGCATTAATTTAATGCTTATTTTCCCTACAGCATGGTTGTGCTTAAATTAATCCTCTGACTAGTGCTGGAATCGATTAAACAAAAATAATAACTCCCATGTGTCAACCAGGCAGCTTGCATCCTACTATAATTCTACTACTATAGAGTACTTAGGAGAATTAACACAGGCTTTTTAACCATTAGCAAATAATAGACATGATCAGAAGAAGCCCCAGAAGGGGGAGGGGAGGAAGGAAAAGCTCTGTAGCTGAAGAGAAGTGTATAGTAACAGATCTTTTACTGCATGTAAACATTATCTGTTTCCCTTTCCTAATATATATATATATGTTTATTCTATGACATAATATCTACCGGTATTACTATTCTTTTGTACGTTGCAATCTTATAAATACATGTGTGTGTTCATATTCCTATTTTTGGAGCCACAGTTGGCTGGTTTCTCAATGTAGTATGTATTTGAAACACCCCTTAAATCCTCACATACAGCGAGATGGTAGTCAGTATATATACCACACACATAGTACGTTTGGATACTTTTCTCCTGTCTTCTGTGATTGCATATTCCAGATAGCCATGATGCAGTGAAACTTATTGTAAGGGTGTTAAGAGTTATACATCCTAATTTTCCAAATAATTCATATTTTACAGCTTTTGGCATCAGATATATACTATTACATCTGGTACAGGGACAACTTAAATCCTATTTTAAATCATTTAGTACCTGAACCAAGATAATAACTATCTATATTTTACCTTTATTTTTGAAATATGTACAATTATATCTGCTGTTGTTTTATTTATTTTTATTCAGGTCTTTGTAAGTCGTTCGGACACCACTACTGTTCTCACTGGCCTCACGCCTGAAACAGAATATGTTGTGAATGTATTTTCTATAGTAGAAGGTACTAATAGTGAACCATTAAAAGGGACTGAAACTACATGTAAGTGAATATTCCAAAAATAATAGACATATTGAATAATTGTATACAAATGATATTAATAAAATGTATGGCAAACTTCCTTTACTTTTTGTTTGGTAAGTGACTGGCCTTAGGAGATTGGTGGTGAAGGATATTGAAGCTGGCTCAAAGGTGCTTTTTCCAAAAGGCAGTTGGACTTCTTCAGATTCAGTTTCTTGGATGAAAAGCAAAATGTTTTCAAAGGGGAAAAAAAAAAAAAAACTAAGGCAGTCCTTTTGGAAAAGCACCTTTGGAATAATCATGACGTGGATGATTGAGAATCTCCATAATGATATTGAAGCTGGTACAGTATGTAAAAGTTGCCTACTGATTTCACATTGCAGTCCTCTGAATTCTGTCCCAAGAGTCCAGGATATGATTGATGGGGTGAGAAGTGGAGATGATTCAGAAATTTGCTCACTGTGTTTCAAGAGTTGCACTTGTTGCATCCCCAAGACAGAGTTGATGGAATGTCCATAGTCTCTGGGAAACTGGTGGCTTTCAGAAGGATAATTCTGGATAGTCATCCGAAACCACCTTTGTGAAATTCTAGGGATCAGATAGGACTGTTGCTACTGTACTACCTTCCCTGCTATGTAGAAGCTCTCCTATTTGAGTTGCTCGACACTGGCTATATTGCTTGTGGAGTTTCCCAGATTTAGGATCTTTGGGAACTTTCAACTGCCTTCACTGAATGCAGAGTCAGGGATGGTTCAGGATCTGGTTTCAGATTTGGATGCAGCACTGAAGTGCCACTTAAGAGTCATCTCTGGCACGTTTGGTGATGTCTCGATCGCTTGGTGGCTGTTGATACCATTAATCATGGTTCCATCTAGAGCAGGTCAGGAGGTTGGGATTTATAGGGCACAGGCTTGCAGTGGTTCTTCTCCTTCATCTGAGGCTGGTTCCAGTCAGTGTTC
Source organism: Pantherophis guttatus (assembly GCF_059756535.1). Lineage (NCBI taxonomy): Eukaryota > Metazoa > Chordata > Lepidosauria > Squamata > Colubridae > Pantherophis > Pantherophis guttatus. Next base: position 230,953,562 of record NC_142063.1, on the reverse strand, counting down.
AGGGAGGAGGGGGAGTAGATAGACATGTGAGAGGCCTCAGATGTGATGTGCATTAGTGTTTTGCTTTGAAATGTTTGTTTGTGGCTTTCAACCAGATGTTAACTGCTTAGAGATGTATTGCAATTTGGGTGGTGCATATACAGTAGATTGAATGAAAGAACAAATGAAGATACATAAACCATTAATAAGCCACATGGCTTTTTTTAAAAACCATAACCTCCTAACATGTGTCCATTGTCTTAATTAAAAGGAGCCCGGGATATAAAACAAAAAACATTGGAACCCTAATATCTGTAATATATTAAGCAAAAAACATTTGCTGACTGGTGCTCAGACCATAGAACAGAAAATGACTTAAAAAAAAAAAAACTACATAAAAGATAAGAATCAGTCACATGAGGAATTGCTTAATAAAATTAATTCTTCATAGATTTTTTTGACCATTATTTATCAACCTGATCCCTAAACAAGCATGGGATATTTAATTTGATAATTTATTCCCAAAGGAATGCTGTATTTTTTAGTAGGGACCTATGGAATGGTTACCTAGCAAGCTAGAAATGTGTCACTGGCCCTATGCCAGAGGAAGGATGAGTCATCTGGATTCTGCTGTCTGGCCACCATGAAGCTATTCAGTCTTCCCCTTTCCCCGCATGAATTTTTTGTCTATGGTTTCCAGACCATTTGAATAAGTAGCACCAACAATTTAAACCTATATTTATTTATTTTTGCAGTTGAAAAGTTTGAGGGTTACAGGATGAAATGGATATTTTTAGCACCTTTTAAGGTGGGCTAAACAAAATTGGCTCTGCCCACTCCATTGACATTGTGATGTTACTAGGCACGAAACAAAACAAAACAAAAAAAGCTTTTGGAAGCCTTTTGTTTAAAAAAAAAAAAATCCTGCTGGTCACTAGAAGATTGGCAATCTCCACGTGAGAAGCTTCAGGTTATTTAACATCTATCTTGTTCCCACAAACCTTAGCAAATATCAAAGGTCTGCATGGGTCAGTGAATGTGACTGTGTTTGAATTGGTTGGTCACCATGTTGAATTCCTTAATTATCCCAGTACAGTGGGTAAAAGCTCCAACAATCAATCTCTCCTTCAATGTCTGTTTCCCAAACTAGAAAGAAGCGAAATGACCAATGTTTGGGTGATAAAGGGAGAAATAAGTACGTAGATGTGAGTAGCTGAAGTGAATATTTATGTTTTTCACAGTGGCAATCCCTTCAGTGGGAAGCTTGAATGCTTATGATGTCACTTCAAGGACGATGCGTGTGCGGTGGGAACCTGTAAAAGGAGCGACTGGCTACATGCTATTATATGAGCCTGTCAATGCCACAATACCAGCAACTGAAAAAGAGGTAACAATTAGCTCGAGCAAGAGAAGATACTTATATTTGCTCCCATATACCCAAACAGCCAGCTATAATTTGGCTTACAATATAAAATCAAATGTATCAACAGGTGTATAGAATGGCAAAAGTCAGGAAGCTGTAAATTTATTTACTTATTTATTTATAAAACTTACAAGTTGTCCATTTTACCTCAAGGTAACCCTGGGCAATAAATGCTTTCTAAGAATTTTTTTTTTTTAATTTTGATGTTTTGCCTCTTCGTTTTATTTATTTCTTCTAGATGCGGGTTGGACCATCAGTGAATGATGTACAGCTGGTTGACTTGATTCCAAATACTGAGTATACTTTAACAATCCATTCAACTTTTGGTGACCTCACTAGTGATCCACTCACTACTCAGGAAGTCACATGTAGGAATAATACAATTTTTCAAAATATTTTGTCCGTTGCCTTAGTGATTTGTGAGATCCTATAAGTGGACAGCTGTGTTAGTCCATGGTAGCCAAAAATCAGAAGGAGCTCATGAAAGCTTACACTTCATATTACCATATGTGGTGGACATGCGTAGAAGCCAAAAAATATTGGACTAAAATTCACACATGGTTGGAGAAAATGACAAAAAAAACATATAGACTTTAAATCACAGATTGTTTTATTAGGGATTTTGCCAGTAACATATAATAGAGAATTGAGAATTCTCTATAATAGAGAATTGAGAATTGTGAATGTATTAACAGTGGCTAGAATTGTGTTTGCTAAAAATTGGAAAAATGAGGAAATACCCAAGCAAGATGAAGTTATTAAGAAAATCATGGAATGTGCTGAAATGAGTAAATTGACATTTGAAATTAGAGAACAGGAAGACAATATATGAAAGCTTACACCTTTTAAGAAAACTTGTTAGATTGAAAAAGTGCCATCAAATTCCTTTTTACATAAATCTGCAGTGTAATTACTGTCAGTTGTAATCATTTACCACAAAGATTGCTCTGCTAGGATTGCACTTCCTAGATACTTCAGCCAGCATGGATATTATTTGTGACTTAAACTCTTTCAAAGGGTTAGGTAACTGTTCGTGAAAAGATATTGATGTATGAAGCATTTTGAAAGCATCGATGTTAAGCTTGAGCATCAACCATTGGAATTCTTTCTCTAGTAACAGCTGGGATTTATATAGCTATTTTTCATGGATAGCATAGATTTTGGGAATCTATGGGATTGGGAAGTATTTTCCCCAGAAAAATGAAAAGATAATTTCCTTATTATATATAACGTTACCTATTTGAATGGTAACAATGGGGATATCTATCTTCAAAAACATTGTCTTCCTTTGCAGTTCTGTACAACAGTTTTTAAATTGAAAAATGAATTAATGAATTAATAATTGATGGTGTATTAATTTAATAATTAAATTAAATTCAGAGTAGGATAAGTTGCCAACCATGGAGAATATTTGTAGCTCAGGGTTGAAATGAGGGGTCCTTGGTGCTCTCTGAGCTTGCTTGTTTTCTTGCAGAGGTTTTATTACCCTAACTAGGTAACATCATCAGTGCTAGTAAGGAGTGGGTTTTGCTCTCAGTTATATTCTGGTGTCTTGCCTGCCTATGTGGGTGGGAGCTAGCTAGCTATTTATTTATTTATTTATTTATTTATTTATTTATTTATTTATTTCAAGGAATATTGTCTAAGAACTTGGACAATACTATGTTTGTTTTTCAGTACCTTTAAGTGGAGCAAAAAGATTAAGGCTAAGTGATATTACTCATAGCAGCATGAAAGTCAATTGGGATCACGCTCCAGGAAAAGTTCGTAATTACATAGTGAAATATAAAGCAGCTGAAGAAGATGACATAAAAGAGGTAAATCTGTGTGTGAAAATAAATTAAATATTTAATCAGAATCATGTTATAGGTATTGTTAAGAAGTAAATAGGAGCCAAAGTCCATGATCTGTAAAGTTAAGATCAAATGATCTTAGTTTCTTTGGAGATAAGGATATTGTGATTATACTGTACCATGAGAAGGATCTTATTATTATAAGCAAAATGGAAGTCTAAATTGGAGGATACATGAACCTGCATAGCAAAAAAAGACTAAAGGGGGCTTTTAAAATAAAAATTTAAAAATGGGAACATTAGCATAGAGTTGGGAAATCAGGCTGTATAAAAAAATAGGCAATATTTGATTTTATCCTGATTCAGTCATTTAGAAAACATTGTAATATAAACAGGGAGAATAACCACAGTGAAAAGTTCATTTGCCATATCTTGATGCAATGGAAATGGGGTTGTCAGGCAACAAATCAAATTCATTGTGATTTATGATATTCACGCAATGACATGTTGAAAATAATGTAATTTTTTTTCTCATGTGCATAATGACATCATCGCACAATATATTGTGAGAGCCATAGCATCTCTCTGAAGCTGCCCGAGTCAATTTAGGATTTGAATGAATGTGATACTCACCCCACATATTGGAATACTAGTTTGAACAGCTACAAACAGCAGACTATCATTGCACTTCTCAAACAGAGTGAATAAAGGAAGCGCCACATATTTTAAGTTGATAATTGGAGAAGTGTAGAATTTTGTTCTTTCAATGTTTGAACAAATCCCAGATAATATATGCAGTTTAACATCTGATAGTGTAGCTCGTTTGAAAATTAACATATTGCATAGTTATATCCAGGACTTATTATTAATAATATATTATTAATAGTGTATTAGAATTTTAATATATTAGAAATAGTTGTAAACTTTCTACTGGCTGGGAAAAATAAGTGTCAAAAAAAAAAAAATCTGGCTAATTTGTTTATGCAGATAAAAGTGGATCCATCCCAGACCAGCACACCTCTTCCTGATCTTTTTTCAAAAACACTCTACCATGTAGAACTTGTTGCAGAATATGACGAAGGGCTGTCGGTGCCAGTAGCAGCAGAAGCCACCACCTGTAAGTCTATGCTGCTGCTTAATGGGTTTCTTTAGATTCTCATACAAGGGTGTGGCCTGAAATACGGTTTTATAGATGGTAAGGCTGAAAATATATTAGAATGTTGTAGCTTTGTTAGCTAAAATAGATAGCTAGAGTCTGTGTGTTGCATTTGCATATCTTTGTGTGTGAGTGTATGAGTATGAGTCAAAAGCCATAGCACCATAAAGTTTACTCACAATTTGAAGTGTATCATGAACAGATCTCTGCATGCCTATTAACTGTCAATGACCATCCAAAGTCAGGGCTATTTTTTGGCTCATTAGCTTCTTTTCTTTTCTGCATATGGATTTGCATTGCCACCACAAGCAAAAAAAGAAAAAAAATCTAAGAAATTGTTCTCTTTGCATTCCTTCTTTTGCCTTTGTTTTGTGTGATCTGGCTACCATATCTATCAATTCACTGAGTAAATTGGCAGATTTGGGTAATTAGGCAGATATATCCCTTTTCCTTTAAGGTTGTGTATTTCATACAATAAGAAGTGTAATATTTCAATGTGTGTTAGTTTTACCTTGAAATTACACTTCTCCCTTTTAGTAACTGCTGCTTTCAAGTCATTTTCAAGGATAGCCCCAGGTAGAGCATGTTGCAGTGCTTAGTTTATATATTCTCTCAATATTTTTAATGAATGTTGGGCAGCATTAGTACCTTGTGTTTTGAAGCTGTCTAGGGAAATATTGTTGTTTCTTGTCACCACATGGGAATCCTGACTATGGAGTTTGCGAAATCAGAACTCTTTAGTGCCCCAGTCTATTTGGGCTAAGTATTTGTTTCTACTGCTGTTGCCAAGGTAAAGTTTAGTGGGTGAACTGATAATAAAATGAATGAAAGTAATTGAAAATTGGGGGATGTAGTTTTTGTGGAGATGATGTGTGGTTTTGGTTGTCTGAGTTAATGTGGAGATGATTCCTATGTGACAAGACCATGAAAAGGTTTTTTTTTTTATAAATATAAGGTTATTATCCAACAACGTAAGCTTTATTGCTTCATTACATTCAATAGTCCCACTTCTGAAGCCATACATAGATTCCATATCTGATTAAAATAAGTAAAATTATCTGGAATCATTGAAATGAAGCCGCTTTCATTTTATTAATAGTGGATAGGCTTCTTCTTATCCCAACCAGAAAGGTTGAAAAATTTGTTATCAGCAATACGGGTGGCATATTTCAATCTTAAACCTAAAGATACATACTTTGAAAAATTAGGCTTATTTCAATTTCATAGCTTCACATGAACAATATTGCGCCTGTGTTATCAGTCCACCATGTTCTAAATAATACCTTTTATGTCATAATGCTTCCAGTTAAGCAGTATAAGAGCATTTCTATTGGATCATGATAGTTTTCTACAATAACTGTATATATGACCCTGGGAGACCCACAAACAGGTCACCTTCTAGTTTATTACTGCAATAAGACCACATCTTTCACTCAACTCTATGACAATTGAATCACTTCTGCAATTCTCTAATTAATCTTTTCCTGTCTAAAAAAAACATTGAAATAGAGTTTTGAAACATGACTTGTTGAGTCTTTCTCAGCATTCATGGGCCTGAACTTGCCATGTGTAAATATTAGCTGTAGCAACATTTGATATATGTGAAGCTTTAGAAAAAGTGAAGATTGTTCTAAGTGGGGAAATTATTGTGTATATTCCCATGTTACACACAAAACAAAAAGGTCTTACACAGTAAAATTCTGTATCTAGTGATTTAGTATATATGCATAGACTTTTTCTCTCTCTTTTCTACTTTATAGTACCTGTACCAGCACCGCTCAATTTGAGAACAGATCAAGTAACCACAACTAGTTTCAGAGCTACTTGGGATCATGGAGCACCTGATGTAGCTCTCTACAGAGTAATGTGGGGGCCTTATGGTGAACCTGAAAAACAGGAGGTAGGAATTTTTGGATTCTTGAAAATGAGTAAATTCAACAAGTGTGGAAGTGTTAATCTAGTGATTATATGAAATTTAAGCAGTTACATTTACTCATAACTAAAATCCGAGATGCCCTTATCAATATGCCTATGTGCCTATGGATATTTTCTTGGCTACTACTGTATAAGGGTTCCTCCTAAACCTGATTTTAAAATATATTTAATTGAAAGATAAACAAATGGGAACCTGTTGTGCTACAAAATAAAGTTTCAGCCTCTGGCCTCATCTAGAGAAGATTACTAAGAGCAATATTACCTCTTCTGGTAAGAAGATGTCTTGTGATGGTCACTCCCATTGTGGTAACTATTTTATAAATAAACAATCTCCATTGCAATCATTACTTAAAGCATTTCTAATATGTTTTCAAAATTCTAGAGGTGCCCATCAGCCCCAAAAGATTGATCCTTAAAGATAATTAATTTTTGTCAGAATGATGGAGAATGTATTTGTAGCTAAGAAATATCAAGAAACTTGATTTTGATTCCTAACTTGACTTGATTCTTATTTCATCCTTCTGAATAATACCAGAATTCATATAGAGGTAAAGCCCAATGCTGGTTGGCTTGGTGGCATCTGTTTATTAACGATGATGGTTTATGGTGAATTTTTTGGAGTGGTCCCATCTCATCACTTATAAAGTTCCTCTTTGAGGAAAATGGATGGTTCAGAAATATGATAGATGATAGATACCGTGTTTTCCCCAAAATAAGACATCCCCTGATAATAAGCCCAATCAGGCTTTTGAGCACATGGCAATAAGATCGAGCCCTTATTTCAGGGTTCAAAAAAATATAAGACATGGTCTTATTTTCGGGGAAACACGGTGGATGGATGGATGGATGGTTGGGTAGATAGATAGATAGATAGATAGATAGATAGATAGATAGATAGATAGATACTGTAGATAGATAGAGAAGTGATAGATGATAGATAGATAGATAGATAGATAGATAGATAGACAGACAGACAGACAGACAGACAGACAGACAGACAGACATGATACATAGATATTCAGAATTGATGGTACCTCTTGAAGATGAATGGATTGGTAATATAAAACTATATATATGTGTATGTATGTGAGTGTGAGTGAGAGAGGTGTGGGGAGGAGACAGTTTGACTCTGGGTAGTTTGAAAACCACCACAAAAAAACCCTGGCACCCATGGATAAACAATAACCTCACTTACTGAAAAACTCATCAGTTAACAATAGAGCTCATGTAATCACCTAATGCAAATGCTTAGAGAAACAACTAGGTTCTCTAGTGCCTTGAGAAAGTCTAATGGTTAAATATCTTATAGAATATACTTTACCATATTAAAAATGATTACTATTGATACATTCGTTCTTTGGTATATAACCTCTTCTAATTCTTTTTCCTTCTTTTTCCTCCATAATTTTTGAAGACAATTCTAAATGGTGATGAAAATACGCATCTTTTTGAAAATCTTAACCCAGACACATTGTATGACATCTCAGTTACTGCAATTTATCCTGATGAATCAGAGAGTGATGAACTGATTGGCAGTGAACGTACATGTATGCTATTTTGAAATACCTTAATTGATTAATAATTCGGCATGATTAAAGGGCACAGGTTTCATACTCACTCAATCTCTGTTGTATCTTTCTTTACAGTGCCCATTGTGCCTATAACAACCCCAGGTAGGTGTTTCACTTCATGACTAGCATGTTGAAAATTAGGACTAGTAGAAAGAATAGGAAAGATAGCAAATAGATATCCCTGGGGGGAAAAATTACACACACACACACACACACAAGCAGTGTGTATATATATATATAGAGAGAGAGTCACATGGCAAGTTGCATGTCTCATTTTTTGGTTCCCCAGTGCACTATGGCATAGTAGTATTTTATAAATATTACTTGGTATAGATTGGTGAAGTTAATTAAAATATACTTGGTATATGTTAGTGAAGATACAATTATTTAAATGCCAAATTTTAGACAGTTCTATTTAAATAAAAACCCAATTTAATTTAAAATATTAAAAATATTCTTCTCAGGCATGAGTACCTAGCTTTCATGTGAGAGTGTAGAATGATTGCACATTTATTTTTTATAAGATTCTACTCAGCAAGTCTTTTAATAATTTCATTCCAGTACCAAGGAGTCCCCCACGGAATCTCCAGGTATATAATGCAACATCTAATAGCTTGACTGTCAAGTGGGATCCTGCCATTGGACGGGTACAACGCTACAGGATCAATTACCGACCTGCTACAGGCGATGGCGCTGAACTTTCGGTAATTAATTCTCCAGAGGGAAAGCATTCACTGTTTTTAAAAAAAGTTTTTTTAAAAAAAGAAAAAATGGTCTATTCTAACACTCTGAACAGGTCTTTTTCTTCTTCTTTTTTATAGTTTTAACATGCATATTTGCTTCCTACATTACAAAGAGGAAATATTGACTGTTAAATAAAAACAATATCCCAGTGTAGAATTTTACTTGATAGAGAGGGAGAGAAAAGTTGCAGGATAATACTTCTAGCTGTGCTTCAAACCATGCAAGATTTCTAAAATAGACTAAGCTTACCCATAGGGAAAAATATATATAGCTGGATGTTGATTGTGAAGAGTTATAACCATATACAGTTAATTTTGCTGCATGTCCTCACGATTGGATTTTGCTGAAATTTCCTGTCATATTATCTGTCCTAATAAAAGCTGAACAAAGGCCCTGGGATCAATAAGTCAGTTACGAACTGGGAGGATGAAAAAAAAAAGACAATTATGTGATGATACGACTTTGGATACATGTGCATAAGTTCCAGGTTTTGAACTGTGATGTCAAAGGACAAAGAACGTTTGTCCTTTTTCCTATATAATAACTATAGGGAGCTATAGGTATTATATAGCTTTTAATTAATCAGCCAAATGCACATTCTCATGTTTATGTTTTTTAACCGATATGCAGAAATAAAACAATTGTTTTATTTTTAAATATCCTTGCATTGACTAACGTCTTGTCATTCTTGTGTCTGACAAATAACCAGGAAGACAATTAAAAATGTCCACCTATAAAATGTTAAATGAAATAGTCGCAGTGCTGTCATTCTGAGCTAGAAACTTGAACCTGAATCTGTATAACATGCAAGAAATAATTCTTTTTTCAGACTAAACTCCATTTAGTTTGTTGCCTTGCTGTTTTTCATGTCATTCTATTGTATTCAAGTCCACAGTAGGAGGAGGCAAGAACAGCATTGTGCTTCAGAAGCTGCGGCCTGATACCCCTTACCGCATTACGGTTTCTTCGATTTACGCCGAAGGGGATGGAGGACAAATATCAGGAAAGGGCAAGACCAGTAAGTGAAACCATCCTGAGCATTTTGTTTTTCATTGAAACAGAATCACAAAAGATATTTTAAAATGATTTGGGGAAGTTGGCAGGTTTTGGAGTTCATTATCATATGGCCCTTGGTCATTTTTTTTTTTTAAAAAGCCACATTATCAACTTCTAAAAAACATTTCACTTTAGTTTGCTGTTTTTCACATCATTCCACTGTATTCGAGCCCACATTAGGATTCAAATTAGGATTTATTTCGAGTCCGTTCAGGTAGTTCTTAAATTACGGCTATTGAATTACTTGAATTACTGTATCCTACCGTTAGGGTTGGAAGTCGCGACAAATGTTAAATGAACTGCCCCAAATACCAGCCATCCTTAGTCTCCCTACTGCATTTGTTAAACAAATGCACAGGTCGTAAAGTGGAGCTCAGGGGTGGGGGAGAGCCTGTGAGGCCTAGTGCAGGCACTAGCCCGCCTGCCTAAGGCCTCCCAAGACTTCTCTCAACCCGAGATACCCCATGTTCTCCTTCCCACCCCTCAGGTGTCTCACATGCCAGCCCTTGCACAACTGGCAGTGAGAAACAATGGGGAAGGAACATGCTGGGTGCGCCTGGCTTTCCTAATTCTGCCCCTGCCCTTCCTCCTGCCAAGGTGCCCAGCCTTTCTGAGGCAAAAAAGGACCAGTTTCCTAGCTTTTCAGAGTTTTCTGCCCCAACAGCTGGGAGAATGCAAACCTCCCTTGCTAGGCTTTGGGAGGCCATCACCTGCATGTAAAGGCAGCAGCTTCTGGAGGAGCTTTCCAAAACCTTTCTCTTGCTTAACCTTCTCCCTTCCCCAGAAACCCACATTTCTTCAATAAACAGAACAGAAAACGCTGGGAGGGATCGTTTGTTTGATCTCCCCCCTTCCCCCCAATTAGGTGCTGAACCTAAACTCCCTGCCTTTGCTCTCCAATCTCTATCCCTTTTAAAAACCTTACCCTGACTCCAGACAGAAAAGTAGAAGAACCAAGCAAGCAAGGAGAGAAAATCTTTCAACAGCTTTTTCCCTTGAACTGCAAGAAAAACAACAACAACATCTCCAAAAGTTTAGCAGACTATAGACTTGTGCAACAAAATGGTGGATCCTGGGTCTTTTTTGCAAAGCTTTTCATCTGACTGCCTGTAGGAGCCAGCTAGGACTTGCCTTTAAGTCTTAGCTGGGTCCTTCAGTTAATAGAAGGACAGCAAAATAGATTTGCAAACACCCAGCCTGGGGCTGAATTGTTTCGGCAGCTCCTCAAAGCACTGTATCTGCTTTAACTTTGAAACAGGGTCATATGTAGTTTTGGAGTACCTGTAGTTACTTTGAACAGTTGTTAAATGGCCTGTTGTTTCTTGATGACTACCTGTATTTAATACTTAGATTTTCTTTCTATAGCTTTCATTTCTTTAAATGGTATGTATGTGTGAGTGAAAGACTGGAGGGAGAGAGGGAGGGAGAGGGAGGGAGGGAGAGGCTAATGTATGTTTATTTCTTCCAGAAGATTGTTTTATTGAATGATAAGTGTACAATTCTTGCACAGTTATTGTGTAGCATCCAGCTTTCTTTCCCCAAGATAGGGCTTCTGTTCCCTGGGCCCAAATCAGACTGAGGTGGTGTTTTATTTCACTTTGGAGCACTGAGAAATAACAAAAAAGCTGGATGGCTTCATCACAATTATACATGGCCTTTTAATGAACTGTTCTCTTTTCCCCCTTTCCATCCATTTCTGTCCACTGCAATTCAGTTGTTTCCAGGCTCAGGACTTCTCACTAGTGCTGGAATGCAGTTTGGAAAAATACCGCCTCAAATCTATGAAATTAGCAGAGTATTACCCCACCAAAAATAGTCTGTTGAAGCCATAAAGATAAAGTCTACTTTCATTTCATGGTTTGGAAAAGCACTGTGTTAACATTCTACAGCTGGACCCTTAAAGGGTCATAATTAAATATTAACACACATATATTAAAGTTCTAAACCCTGAAAATATAATTCTTATGCCTCCCCATTTATTCCTTAAAAGTATGCTCTTCATTAACTGTGTCACAACTATCTGGGTTTTTCCAAATATTTGATTTGAATGAGAAAGGAAAATATATCAGGAGTTAAATGTATTTAAACTCATTGCCTAAATGTGTTTTATTACAAGAAATTACAGTGCATTTATTTAACTTTTACTTAATAGTAAAAGTAGTGAGTAGGTACATCTAACCACACAAGGATGAGGATAGTAATTTAATACCATTATGTGATTAATGGTAGGGAAGCATCTTTATTGCTTTGGTTTTTATTATGTCTTTCTTTTACAAAGATTTCTTTTTTTGAACAGCCATGTGGCGAGTTAGGTTATTCAGAACCGGCCTGATGAAAGATTATGTCATTCTATCTCTTCCTTTTGTCAGCGGAGGTCAGGATTTCTCACCCACTGAAGCTAATGGCTGCAGGAACACGAGAGCTTAGTTATACTATCAATAGTACAGCTGGATGTAGTGTGAGTAGTGAAGTTCCTCAGCCCTCCTTAAGCTTGAGAAATAAAGCAGCAACAGCAGCAAAGCAATAGCAGAGAATTGTATTCCAAGAAGCAGCATTTTAGCAGTTTTTCACATTTCCTTTAAATTAAAGAAAACTGTAAGTTTAGGTTGTCCATGCAATGCATTTAAGAATGAACAGTTGAAGTGGAGTTTACAGTGATTCAGGTGTCAGTTTTATGCCACTCTACACAACTAGGACAGCACTTTGTTATATCAATTTACTTTTTTATATCAATTTACTTTGTTATATCAATTTATATAGCCAGCCCTCTCCCAACTTTAACATGCTTCACATTTAAGGTATACAACTTTGATTTATATTAATGCATATCTAAATATTTAATCTTTCTTTCTTTCTTTCTTTCTTTCTTTCTTTCTTTCTTTCTTTCTTTCTTTCTTTCTTTCTTTCTCTTTTAAATCACTTCAGAACCTCTCAATACTGTAAGGAATCTTAGAGTTTATGATCCAACCACTAGCACGTTAAATGTCCGATGGGATCATGCTGAAGGAAATCCCCGTCAGTACAAGGTGTATTATAAACCTGTGGCAGGAGGAACAGAGGAAATGGTAATTGTTTTGTATGCATACTTCGTACCTGTGTAGTTTCTGTAGAGACGCTTGGAGGCTCTTCAAAATGATGTGGCCTTGTTTAATTATGGAGAACTCACCACTGATAACAAATTCCCCCGGGATTTTAGATTTGGATAAAATAAGAGCAGAACTTTAATGAACACGAAGGTCATATTTTATATTATTAGAAAAAGTAGTTTAAGAACACCATGCAATTTTCAATTACATGCCCCGTTTTAAACTTTGACAGGTAACTTTGCCTGGGAATACAAACTATGCTGTTCTAAAGACTCTCCAGTCCGACACCCCATACAAAGTAACCGTTGTCCCTGTTTACTCAGAAGGTGATGGAGGCCGGGTGTCTGATACGGGAAAAACACGTAAGTAGAACTGAGGAGTGTCTATGGAGATTCTCAGTCATCCTGGTCATGGTTGTCCCAAAGGTATTTTTTTCAAGAGGCAACTGGACTTTTTGGTTTTTCTTTGAAAATGTTTCGCTTCTCATCCAAGAAGCTTCTTCAGTTCTAACTGGATGGTGGAGAATTGAAGGATTATACTCTTTGCAGACAGCTGGTCATTTGCATTCTTTTAGCGAATCATTGAGGCCACCTGGAGATTTATCTGTGTCGTCAGGCTCACCTGAGTAGTGCAAATGGGTGTGGAGCCTTCTTGGAACTGTTGAAAGGGACTGTGTTACAAACTAGTGGTAGAGCGGGAGGGATACAGCATCATAGATCTCCAATTTATAACACTCCAATTTACATAAATAACATTATTACACAAATAACATAAAGTGTAACTGATATGATAGTTAAGTCTCCTGTTTATACTTTGTTCAGAGTCTACAAATAGGGGTATTTCTTTAAAAATGCAAATTTGTTTTGTATGATTCAGTGATGAGGGGGACACCAAGAAACATCCAAGTTTACAACCCAACAACAAACAGCCTTAATGTCCAGTGGGAGGCTGCACCAGGTCCAGTGCAGCAATACAAAGTTGTCTATAATCCATTAGCTTCCACAATGCCATCAGAATCTGTAAGTAATTTAATACAGTTATTTCCAAAGCAATCTCTGGTTGATGAAAAAGAAATAATACATCCTATTCCACTGTAAATGTCTGAATATTCTGAACATCATATACAGGTAGTCCTTGACTTATGACCACAATTGCTAGTTTCCATTGCTTTCTTGTCACAATTGTTAAGTGAATTACTGCAACTTAGTAACAAAGTTGTTAAGGGAATGCGGCTTCTTCTTTGACTTTGCTTGTTAGAGAGTCGCAAAAAGTGATCACATGACCTGGTACACTGCAATTGTCATAAATACAAGCCAGTTGCCAAGCATCCAAATTTTGATCTTGTGACCATGGGGATACTGTAATGGTCATAACTGTGAAAAAGAATTACAAGTCACTTGTAATGCTGTTGTAACTTCAAACGGTCATAAAATGAATGGTTGTAAGTCAAGAATTATCAGTAGCATAGACATTCTTAGGGACCGCTTCATAACTTATATCATTGTGGATAAATGCTTCTGTGCTTAAAATCAGTGCAGCATAATAGTTAATTGTTTGGACCAGGAGTAAGAACATTGAGTTAAGGCTCACCCTCAATCATGGAAGCCCACTTCCGTGTGACTTCCAATATTAGATTTTTCTGAGCTTTCAGTCCTTTACTTCATTGATTCATGGTCAAGGATAAAAAAAATTACCCCAGTGCATTGGGAGGAGGGGGAAACAGGATATAGGAAAAAATTAATAGTAAAAATTTTAAACCTCAGTATATCAGCAGATGGACAGAAATAAAAAAAAAGTCAGGCGAAACATTTTGACATTTCTAGACATTTCACAATTTGGTAGAGTGTATCAGTGATGAAATCTAAAATTTGTTACTACCGGTTCTGTGGGTGTGGCTTGGTGGGAGGGGTAATGTGACTGGGTGGGCGTGGCCAATTTTTTTTTTTTTACTTTTAAAACCATTATTTTTACAACCTCTTCGGCAAAGAGCTTGTAAAAAAATGCTTTCAAAAGGCTCTGATGATCCCAGCTGAGTTGCCTGATCGGCAGAGGCTTTTTAAAAAAGCCTCTGCCGATCAGGCAACTCAGCTGGGATCGTTAGAGGCATTTAAAAGCATTTAAAAGCTTGGATCGTCTGAGGCATTTAAAAGCATTTAAAAGAAAAAAAAGGGGGGGTTTTTTGTTTAAAAGCCTTTGAGGATCCCAGCTGAGCCGTGCCATCATCAGAGGCTTTTTTCTTTTTCTTTTTAAAAGCATTTTTTGCCCGAAGAGGTTGTAGAAAAAATGCTTTTAAAAGTAAAAAAAAAAAAAAAAAGCCTCTGATGATTGTGCGGCTCAGCTGGGCATGGGGGGGGGCAGGGATTTTTGCTACCGGTTCTCCAAACCACCCGCCTCCATCGCTACCGGATCAGGCGATCCGGTCCGAACTGGGAGCATTTCATCCCTGGAGTGTATGCAGAAGTATAATCCCCAGGTCAAGTGTTCCAAGTGAGCGTTGAGGTAGTTTCTCACCTTGCATCCCTGAAGAGTCACTACTTAAGCAGTCTATTGGGCTGGTGAAGGATAGTCAACAGCTCACCATCAGTTACAGACAATATTTCAGTATTGCTTTCTATCTAGGTTATTATACCAAGCAACACACGCAACGTTTTATTGGAACGTCTGGCTCCTGATACTCCTTATTCAATAAATGTCATTGCTTTGTATGGTGATGGAGAAGGGGATCCAATTTCAGGACAGGGAAGAACATGTAAGCAGAAAATCATGCATGTTACTACTAAACTCTGATTGACTAGTGTGAATTACTCCTTCCTAAATAGGTCTCTAAATATGTTTTAGTTCTTATATTCTGCACTGGGCCTTACATGAATGTTGTTTATCCTGTTTCAATTATTAGAGGTACTGAATGAACGCATATGAGGGAAGCCTTGCATAGAAAACTTTGCTGTATTTAGTTCAATATCATATATCTGAATACAGGTTTAAAGTATACTCTTTGAATACTTAAAATGTTCCATTTTAAAATATCCAGAGGAATTAAAGCCAATATTTATATTAAAGACTAAACTATGAACATACAGAATTTGGCAAATGTTCATATACATGTGGATTATCAAACACACAAAGATTCAGTTCATTGCGACTGAGAATGACAATCTTAGATTGTCAATATTATCATGTTCAGATTGACTATTGGCCTTTGGTACAAATTTACGAAGTGTTTGCTTTGGCTAAAAATGTAGACCTTTAAATATTAGGATTTTATATTAGATAAGGTCAAGAGAAAGGCATCTTTATCCTCAAGGATGGTTTTGAGAAGAGGAATTTTGTACCTGTTTAGGTCTCCTTTTGAAATTCACAAGGATGATGTGCTCCAAATCTTGCCCAGTGAATGGTTGAGATGTTTAGATGTTGGAGGAATGAAGGTCTGCATTATAAGACAAGAAAGGGAGAAGGACAGGATGCGATAGTGGGTGGAGGCCATTTGACTAGAGCCAGAGTATAATTTGATTGGATTAAGGACACTACAATGAAAGAATGGGTAGAGTAGGATTAAAATTGGAGGAATTGTGGAGGAAGCAAGATGGCAAATCACAATGATGGAGAAAGAATGTTTTTGGAGGAAAGAAAAATGATAGAAATGCAATGAGAAAGTTGATTTAATAATCCAACGAGATGAAAGTCCAATGTCAGAAAGCACAATTCTGCCTGTGTTTGGTCATTACAGAGGTAGACACACATTACTGGCTGTATCACTGACCATTTTATTTCAATTAGTGGAAAATAAATGTCTAAAATTTCTATGAAGCTTCTTTTATGAACATTCCACTATCTGTTGATTTGGCCATTCCAGAGTGGGCATTGTTCCTATTTAGCGGGTAAAAGTTGAATAAACATTGAATAAATGTATAATTCTCACTTGACCAGTTTTAATTTTTATTTTACTAAACGCAATTATTTTAGTTGAATTATTATAATGATAGTTTCTGAAGCCATGAACAGTTATATATTGAACATTCACCAGGATTATGAAACCAGATTAACCCAAAGCTATTCTACAAGGTTATAACAAATCAAAAATGTTCACAATTTCAAACTTAGAAGGGATAATCAGATTGGATTGTAAAAATAAATTTTATTAATTTAGCCACTTTGGAAAATTCTATGATTTATTTAATACCTGCTGTTATCTAGCAGGTTAAATCAGTGAAATTAAGAAGAATAATTTTAGCTGTCCATACTCATAATTGTTCAGTATCCATATTACTCTGATTCAAGACCTAGTTATCATCAAAAGCAGTGCATTTTTCAACTGAGCATCATTTGAAAATTATTGAGTTAGAATCAGCCAATGGAATTAATTGACGCACAAAGTCAATTCGTTAATGTTAAGGTTATGCAAAATATTCTGTGTACAGAACTTCTGGTTTCAGATGGGCTGTTGCCAAAAAAAACATGCATATTGTATGTGTCTGCTGCATGCGTGGAATGAAACAGCTGGTTTTTTACCAAGTAGGGAAAAAGCCAGGAAGGCTAAGAAGAGGTTGAGAAGCAAGAGAAGAAATAATTGGGGATTGCTGGGCAAATGAGAGATGCAGTGCCAGGACCTGCAAAGTGGAGGAGGGGAAAGTACCCCATCTGGATTGTCTTTTATCCAAAATCCAGAACAACCAGAATGTTCTAAGTTTCAGTTCTTCCAAACTGTGGCTGATCCAAAATAGTTTTGCACAATCCCCGGAATGCAATTACTTGTTCTGGATTCAAAAGACATAATTTCCCCCATTTTGTCCATGCCCCTGTAAAGTATTTGCCGGGCTCATGCTTTGAGAAGATTACTACACTGGATTTATTTTATATTTAATGTTTATTTGTCTTAGTGCCTCGTAGTGGACCCAGGAACATAAGAGTATTTGACCCAACCACGAACAGTCTTTCTGTTCAGTGGGATCATGCAGATGGACCTGTCCAGCAATATAGAATTATATATAGTCCTGTTTCTGGGGACCCCATAGATGAATATGTAAGTTCATATTTTCTTTAATATATATAATAATTGATTTACTATTACTTTGCTGCTGCAAAGTAATGATTGCATTTAACTGTAAAATGTCATTGCCTTTATTGTATGGAAGTTGTTGAATGAAAAATGAAATGACAAATACTGTTTTCTCATTGCAAGAATTACAAGGTGTCATGTCCTGTATATCCAAGACAAGGCTACTCAATTACACGTAGACAATACTTTCTTGGAAGAAATTCATATACCGTATTTTTCGGAGTATAAAATGCACTTCCCCCCCTAAAAGAGGGTGAAAATTTGGGTGCGTCTCATACATCGAATGTAGCCCCGCCCACCCAACAGCCCCCACTTTTTTGGAGCTTTTGGAAGCTGCAAATGCAGCCTCTCAAACAGTCCCCAAAAGGTCCGTTTGAGAGGCTGCCTTTGCAAAGAGAAGCTCCTTTGCAAATGCAGCCTCCCAAACGGAGAGCCTCTCAAGCAGAATTTTTTTTTCCTCTCCCAAAAATAAGATGCGTCTTACACTCCGGAACATCTTATACTCCAAAAATTACAGTAACTATTTTTTCAGTCTTCATGTTCCTCAGTGAAGCTAATTTTACAGATCTTAGCATTTCAAACTGTCTACTGGAAAGGGCAAAACTATTTCATCCTCTGAAATAAAACTATTAAAAATAGATCATGCCCTATTGCAATCCGTAGGCTAGACTCCATCACATTTAGATTAATTATGGTATGCTTGTTCCACTGGTTTAACTGGGTTTAAAAAGCCCATCTGCAACCTACTATGAGGGCATTTTAACCCACATGGTAATCTTCACCTAAACATCAGAGATATTCTGGTTGCTTGCACCTGACACTACTTCTGAAAAAACTTGCCAACTAAACTGCAGGGACTTGTCCAGGCAGTCTCTGAGAACCAGACATTGAACAAAAAAACAACAACTCCTAGCTCAAGAACAGAAAGTATAAGCAGGGATTACTTTGCTAATCTGTACAAAGGTGATCAAGAATGAGAAGATACATATTTGTAGAAGCAAATTCTGTCCACCTCAATGGAAGGATAATTTCAGTTGATTATCATTCACTTCTAATGACCGTCATATATCTGTGTTTTATAAGCATGAGCAGCAGGAATGAGTTTTGGCTCTCAATTTTTGTTTTGGGCATTCTTCCAATTTTTAAAATAATTTATAACTTCCTATTCCAAATTTAGCAGCAAAACTTTAACATTATAGTTTAGTCAGCTTATTTCCCATAGGGAGGTTAAAGGCATATGTTCTGTTGACTTCTGTACAAAAAAAAAATACTCAGGCATAATTGGTTATAATTATTGCTTATTTCTGAATGAACCTATATTTTTTGTTATATGGGTACTATACTTGAAGAAAATATATGCTGGTGTGGTGTAAAAAGTAAAAACATTAATGGCCAATCCATGGGCAATAAAAGGATATTAATGCTTGTTGTATTGTATTGTATTGTTTTATTATTGACTTTATGATATACATTATATAACTGTGGTCTAATTACAATGTACAGTGATCGAGGCAATATACAATCTAAATAAAATAAAAACAAATAAATTTGAATTACTGAACTATATTTTAGTCTTCATGTTTGAGCCTGTATCTAGTTCCATCTTTGGATGACTTTTACCATTATACTGTTAATATGCAATTTAATACAAATGCTGACAGGCATAACTCCTCCACAGGTGGTTAATGTGATGGCTGGACCAAAATAAAAGTTTATCTTCTTCTTTGGTCCAGTCTGTTTACATACTATAACTTATATGATTGGTAAATTATTAATAATTTCTAATTTACTAATTGTACAATATTTCCCTGGTTGTAATTTGTAATTTTTAGACAACAGTACCTGGAAGAATAAACACTGTATTGCTACAGCCTTTGCAGTCAGATACACCTTATAAAATTACAGTTGTAGCAGTTTATGATGATGGAGATGGTGGACAAGTGACAGGAAATGGAAAAACAGGTATATTTAATATAATCTCATTGCTCTTTTTGATTTTACATAATAAAGTTCAGCCGACACTGAAGGAGACCTTAAAGTCTTTAAAAGAAAAAATATATAGAATTACTGTCCTTCAAATTACTCCTCCAAACTAGTTAAAGTAGCTTTGTAAAGCCTAGTGGCTATGAGGAAAATTTGCCATTTGTCAACCAAAGTTGAAAAAAATCTTAACATAGTATACCAAGTGAACTCTGAAAGTATCCATTACATTTCTGAAAATATTTATTAAAAATATTTGAACAAATGCCATATATATGATACAAATTACCTATAGTGAAAGATTGACATTTAACTTATTAATTTTATACCCGGTATTCAATTCTAAATGAGGCACATGTAGCTAAATCTCTTGCTGATTCTAATAACAACATATTTACACTCAGTTATATCATTTGAGTTATTACTGCACGTATTCTCAGAGCAAATTAAATAATTCCCTATGCACACCATTGGAATTTTCTAAAAAAAAAAAAAAAAAAAAAAAAAGGCTGATTTTGACAATAAAATAGTGCTCAAAGTATTTTTCTAATTTAGGTTTTAATTTAGGATCCAAAATTATAAATTTATTTTATTTATTTATTTTAGTATGGAAGTTTTAGCCTTTCACAATTTTGAAAGAAGTAAAAATATAGACTTGGCATTAGACTTTATCAAATGCCTTTTTCCTAACTTAATGCATTTTTTTTTTATTTTTTTTTTTAGTTGGGCTGCTTTCTCCTCAGAATATTCGTATATCTGATGAATGGTATACTCGATTCAGAGTGGCCTGGGATCCTGTCCCATCTCCTATCTTAGGATACAAAATTGTGTATAAGGTTGCAGGTAAGATTACGAATATGGCTTTGAGGCTGAATATTATCGGTGCCTTTCAATAATTGTTATCAAAGCAGGCTTTGCTGTAGTTTTACAAGAGAGGCCTCTACTTAACATTCCCAGACAATTGCTGTCAGCAACATAGGAATTCTCAGTTGGAGGATTGTCTGGCTCATTATAAAGCAGTTTTAATGCATAGGACTGCACATTAACATTCTTTTTCATATTTTTTTTTCTTCTTCTAAGGTTCCGATGAGCCCATGGAAGTGTTTGTTGGAGAGGTGACTTCATATACTTTACACAACTTATTGCCTAGTACTTCTTATGATGTGAAAGTATTTGCTCAGTACGAGTCTGGACTTAGCGAACCTTTGGTTGATCAAGGCACCACACGTAAGACCAAAGATCTCCCTCCCCCATATATTAATGCTGACATGAGAATACTAATGATTGCAGCAAGGAGACTTGATCTCTTAAAATTTGTCTGCTCGGTAGAAAAGATACATTTCTTGAAGAAAGCTATGTTGAGCTTTCGGATAACATGCCATTGTCCAAGAAATGTTCAGTCCCTAAATCATTGTGGGTCATTTTAACATCGTGCTGTTATCTCTGTGTTTAACTGGATGAAACATGTCAATTTTCCTAAAACAGCGGTGTCCTTTATATAAATATATGATGGCAGTATCATGCTACAGGTCGATTTTGAATGAATATTGAATACCAAATTCTGTTTCAATGCTGTATAATAAGTGGAAGATCTGTAAAGCGTTCTGACTTGATAATTAATGCTGGAATTTCCATGTATTGGGATTTCAAGCAGATTTTTTTTTTCTGAAAAAGAAGAGTGCAGTCTGTCTATTTTTGAATCAGCTCTGATTCCTGGATGACCTGATGTCATTATAGATGTAGCTCTCCACCTATAACTCTGCTTTACACATTTGCATGTGCCTGAATATGAATAAACTTATAAATTAGGTGAAATTAATCTACAATAGTCTGAATAAAGCTTTGTCCACTTTCTGTGGTATTATAAAATATTCTTAATCAGTGCTGAATAGGATTACCAGATATCTGAAAAAGGCAAAGGACATGGAGAATTGGAAAGGGAGAGAAATTGGAGAGGGGGAGTAGAACACAGTAACCGTTTAATTTTCTTGACAAATTTGACAAAAATTACAGTGAAACATTGTAAAAAAAAGAGTACTTAGACCTATCTGTATATGAAACTACTTTTTCTAGCATCAGAAAGACTGGTTTCAGAAGGTTCCTTGGTGCTCTGTGAACTTGGTTGTTCTCTTGTAGACATTTCATTACCTAACCAAACTAGGTTACATCATTGCTGCAACACTAGTACTGATGATGTTACCTAGTTTGGGTAATGAAACGTCTACAAGAAAACAACCAATCTCAGAGAGCACCAAGGACCCTTCATTTCAACCATGAGCTACAAATATTCTCCTTTATTGAGACTGGTTTCTTAATGGCAGATATGTGCTAGAGCCAGTTAAGAGACAAAAGCCTTCAATGTGTAACTGATTAAGGTCTTGTCAGTTTCAGGTAGTAGCCAAGCCACTGATTGGAGTTCTACCTAATCATCTAATTAGGGTCACAAAGGAGAGCTTGTTATCTTGTGATTAGCATTTATTAGGGAAGCATTGAGCTGCACAAAAGCTGCTCAGGAAGAGATTGCTTCTCAAAAATCCAGGTAATACTTAATTGTAAGGTTATGCCTGCCAGACTAAGTACATGTGGAAAAAGAGGAGGATATGTTTGCTTTTGGCCAGATATCTGGTAACTCTAGTGCTGAAAGACTTAACATAAATTGTCATAATCGTAGAGTTTTATCTAGTTTACACCCAAATGATTAATTGTTTTTTTTTTCTTTTATTTTCCATAGTGTATTTGAATGTTACAGATCTAACAACTTATAAGGTGGGATGGGACACTTTCTGTATCAAATGGTCAGCGCATCGGTCAGCCACTTCTTACAGACTGAAGCTAAATCCAGCCGATGGTAATTATGGTTTTAGATGAAATATTGGTTACGTGTCATGACTAATTTACAAAATATCTATTGATCCTTTTTAATTATTTAGCATATTTGAAATACATTGTTCATCACCCAAATCTCCATGGATTGGAGATGCTATAAATAATGTCAATAAATAAGTATGAAGTGTTGCTTTCAGTAAAAGAGGCATTATTTCAACTGCAGGACAGCTGTTTCTTCTTTCATATACTTGCTGCCTTTCTGAATTTGTCAAAATGTGCATATGATCATCAAATGTCCAGTAAGGTATCAGTTTATTATAAATGTCATTTACCTGATTTGAACAAACTTTGCCCCAAATGGCCCTTCATTTATATTTTTCCGTACTATTACAATTCAGTAATTTATCAATACAGAATATGTCTTGTTGCTGCAAATAATGCTTCCTATTTATTGCATAATATGAATAAATAATTTTGAAATGTTGCAAAAACAGAATATGTTACAAGGCCAAAAAGTACTTTTATTTCCTGTTTTACTTTGAAAAAAGAAGGTATATATGAGCATTAAGGAACTCTGAAGCAGATGAAGATAAGTATTAAATTTAACTCTCCTGCATCATAATTAAGAATATTGCTTACTTAAGCTATTCTTTCTTTCTGTGCTGTTGTAGAAGTCAGCTATTTCATACCTTGTCTTTCTCACATTCTGGCAATTCACCAGCCTACAGACAGAATCGCTGTGGTTTAGAAGGTTAAAAACAAAAAATAAAAAACAACCCCCTTCCCCCATAAAGCTGGTAGTGGCCTATAACAATTTCACTTCTTCATGACATGTATTATGCCATGGAGAGTCATGTGGCACAGTGGTTAGAATGCAGTATTGCAGGCTAATTCTGCTGACTGTCGACTTCCAGCAGTTCAGCATTTCCACTGGCTCAAGGTTGACTCAGCCTTCCATCCTTCCAAGGTTGGTAAAATGAGGACCTAGATTGTTGGGGGCAATATGCTGACTCTAAACCACTTAGAGAGGTGTTGTAAAGCACTGTGAAGCGGTACATAAATCTAAGTGCTATTGATATTACACTGTGTACTGCTTACAAACATTTATGTGTACGTAAGGTCCTACAAATTAAGCATTTTTCTTCTCACTTGCTTACAGGATCTAGAGGTCAAGAAATAACAGTGCGTGGCTCAGAAACCAGTCACTGTTTTACTGGGCTTTCACCTGATACCGAATATAATGCTACTGTCTTTGTTCAGACTCCAAATCTTGAAGGTCCTCCAGTCTCTACAAAAGAACGCACATGTAAGTCCAAGATGACAGGAACAGCAATAACAAAACCAAAACAACTTTAGAGAATCCAGAAAGAATGTTTTTTCAAACAAACCAGCTTCCCTTCATTCATGAATTGAAAAAAACAAATGTATTTTTTTGTGACTTGCCATATTGTCAGGATTTCAGAAAACAGCTGGATTCCAATCTTCACATTCTGCTTACCAGACAAAAATAGCTTTGTTCATGTGGCTAAGCCATACCTGGGAGTCTTGGGGCTTTGTATGATAAGTGGATCATCCATCATGCCCAATACAGTATTACACTTAAATGAAGCCATTCTGGAATATTTAACAAACTGGCTTAAAAAAAGTTTACAATACTTGTTGCATTGCAAAGGACATTTGCTTTATAATTACTCAGTGTGAGTTTCTTGTCAGTAAAGCTGAATAGTTTGAGAAGAGAAAACAATCCTTGCTACCTATGTCTATTGTGTTAGGAGTTTGATATTTTTCAACCTCTTCCGATTCCTTACCTTTTTTGCAGGGCAAAATGGTTAAGTTTTACAGATATGAGATAGTTACATATTATTTTTAAGGCAACATTTCAAACACAGCATTGTGAAAGTACAATCCACTCACAAGTCATGAGCAAGGAAGATGGTTTACAAGGAACATCAAAGATGATCCCTCCTGTTTTATCTTTCACCCATCCCCTGTCCTGTCCTCGAGGGTAACAGATATGGAGAAGGGACACAGGATGGAGCAGAAAAGACCATTCAGCAATGTACATGCTTCCTCCTCCACTAGTGTTCTAGTGGAGGATGAACTAGGTGATTACTAGTTCTAGTAATAAGGTGGCCATGGTGATAGGACTTCAAAGTCCTTGAAACATGTTTGAGCTATTGTTTAGGAGACAGGAGGATCCAAACTTCTGCTGGAACATGTTGATAAATTTCTAAGCACTGATCTGCCAAGGGCGCAGCTTGCTATAGCTTTCTTCCTCTTGTGTTATATCCCAGCTTTAAAAAATGCAAAATATTTTAATTGATTTCCTTTAGTAATCAAGCCAACTGAACCTCCAACGCAACCTCCAACGCCACCTCCACCTCCAACAATCCCACCTGCACGGGATGGTAAGTGTTTGCTTTTTGATGTCTGTAAGATCTAAAAACTGTGTGTGTGTGGGGGGTGTGTGTGTTAAGAGTTCTGGAATTTATCTTGATTCAAAGAACTATAATTAACAGTAATGATAGCTTGTAAACAATGAAGTAAGTTCTGCTCAAAAAGGCATTTATTCATTTTCCTATTTTCTGTGTATTTATGCATTCAAGTTAGCATTTTATATTTTGTTTTGGGAACAAATTTGGGGTACATGTCTTTTATATAAATCCAAACAGAGAAAATTTTTCAGACAGCTTTTGCATAGCAAAACAGAATATTAGAGTTAGAAGGGACCTTAGAGTACTTCTAGTCCAACCCCCTCATCAAGTAGGAGACCTTATACCATTTTAGCCAAATGGCTGTCACAGGGAAAAGTTCTAGTTACTACATCCTATTTTTGTTTATTGTGTTACAACTTCTAAGTCATTTCTGAATCCAATGTATCTTTTAGTATGCAAGGGAGCCAAAGCTGATATAGTCTTCCTGACTGATGCTTCTTGGAGTATTGGAGATGAAAATTTCAACAAAGTAGTGAAATTTGTTTTCAACACAATCGGGGCATTTGACCTAATAAATCCAGCTGGAATTCAGGTTAGTCAGTTCTTAAATATTAAGTAATATAAATAGTTGTTGTTGTTTTTTTGCATGATATCTTTCAAGTAAGTACTTCACAGTTATAATATGGCAGTTTGAGTTTTAAAGATCCTATCACCTCTGATGAACATGAAAAAGTTAAGAGCCTTTTCATATCTTCCCTTACTTTTTCTTCTTTACCTTTTTAAATAGTCCTATTGCAACAATTCTCTAAATAACAGAGTAATTGGAAAAAGAAGTCAGGCACATTTTTAAAAACCCATAATTATTATTAACAAAAAGGATGTGCTTGTATAGATGTAAGATTTACACATGTCTAAGATACACAAGATTATAGAATATGAGCTGTTGAACCGTATTTTCTTCAACAATATAACATTACACTTTTGGGTTGGTTTTTTTTCCATTTTAGGTTTCCTTTGTGCAATACAGTGATGATCCAAAATCTGAGTTCCATTTGAACACATACGATGATAAGGCCCAGGCTCTGGGAGCTCTTCAGTACATTCAGTACAGAGGAGGGAACACAAGAACAGGTAATTTTATACAACTTCTGAATATTAGTTTCAAGGGATAAGGTTTTCTCATATTATTACTGCATAGGTTTTAACTTAGAATGTATTCCAGGGTTCGTTTCCCCCACAAAAAAACCCACTCCTTTCAAAGTAGTGGTTTTATGTGGATGATCTAAATGAAACTCTTTCTTGATTCACAGGAAAGGCACTTGCATTTATCAAAGAAAAGGTGCTTACATGGGACAAAGGCATGAGGAAAGGAGTTCCAAAAGTCCTTGTTGTCGTAACAGATGGTCGGTCACAAGATGAAGTAATGAAAGCCGCAGCTGTCATACAGCAGTCTGGTGAGCCACATTTAGATGGCGGGGTTTAATGGGAGCATAATTCTGCAGTCTTTATATAATATCAGACTCTGTATCATGATTGACTGATTGATATATACAGTTCGGACTGAGTGCTTCATAGCCACTTGTGCCGGAACTAGTGCATTGTTTAGAGTCCTCGGCTTATGACTATAGCGGAGCCTGCCTTTTCTGGTTGTAAGTCATGATGGTCATAACATAGGGCATCATGTGACCAACGCAATTTTACTACTTTTATTTGAGGCGGTCATTAAATGATTTTTTTTTTAAATGTTATCTAATTCTGGGTTTTATTTAATTGACCAAACTAAGTAATAATTTTAATTAGCAATTTTATGATGTTTGTGTGTCTATATTTTTCTTGACTGTACACCACCTTGAGTCCTACAGGAGAAAGGCGGTATAGAAATATAATAAATAAATAAATAAATAAATAAATAAATAAATAAATAAATAAATAAATAAATAAATACATGGTCATTAAGAAACCCATTGTTCATTATGGGGTCTTTTTGCTGCAAACCTGAAGTAAATGTGGGTTTTTGGCAAAAATGTAAATTCTGGTCACATGACTGCAAGACACTACAAATGGCCATAAAAATGAGGGAGGTCATAGTGGCTGTAGGAACCTGAGAATGGCGTTGTAAGTTCCTTTTGGAAGTCCATCATAACTGAACAGTCACTAAGCAACCAGTTGTAAGGTGAGGACTACCTGTACTGCCTATCTCTGTATATATTTCCATCATTTATCCTGCCTTTTATTACTTTATAAATTCCTCAAGGCAATGAACATATCTAATACTCCTTCCTCTTCCTATGAACCCCTACAACAACAATCTCATGAGGTGGGTTGAACCAAGAGAGAGTGTGTGATAGGCCCAAAACCACCCAACTGGCTTTTGTGCCAAAGGTGGGACTAGAATTCATAGTTTCCTGGTTTCTACATCAGCAACTCCACCACTACACCAGTCTGGCTCTCAGTATTGATAATGCAACTTTGACTTCCTCCCTAAGATTTCCCCGAGAGCTGTAATCTCCATGTAGCTGGGCAGTATCAGGTTGTTGCCTTAATAAGATGGGTCACTGAGCATTATTTTTTTCCTAGAAGAACTTGGAGAAACTTCCCAGGTCCATATTATTTCAACCATTGTTATTGTCTTTGCAGGTTTCAGTGTATTTGTTATTGGTGTAGCTGATGTTGATTACCATGAACTAGCCAAAATTGCAAGTCAGCCAAGCGAACGTCATGTCTTTATAGTTGACGACTTTGATGCTTTTGAGAAGATTGAAGATAACCTTATTACATTTGTTTGTGAGACAGCTACCTCAAGTGAGTAAAATAGTCTCTTTTTTTCAGGATAGGTTAACACATTTAATCCAGTGTAAAATACAATGAAAACATATCTAGTAATTTGTTAAGGAAAATATATTTTTCCTTGCTGTTATATAATCAGAAAGGAAGAATCAGTAGTGGAAAACGTGCTTTGCATACAGGAATTTCCAGGCATAGCCTTTGCATATTCAAATTTAGCTTGGAACAATGCTAATAGAAAACCTTGGAAAATCACTAATGATCATTAGTGAACGTTGGGAGGTTGATGGACTAAAATTCTGACTCTTTAGAAGGCAGCTTGCTTTTTTCCTAAAATGAGCATTAACAGGAACGCATAGCTCTTAGCCCATATTAACATTCCATGCTGTCCTTATCTTGGAGCTCTTAGCTGAGATGGAATGGCTTGTCTAATGACATATTTTGAGTTAAAACAGAGAGCAGAACATTGAGTTGAACCAGGACGTTCTATCTCTTTCTCAAACATTTTTCTGAATTTCTGCATTGCTTGCCTCTGGAGGAGAAACTTAGTCATAATCGCTATTGAGGAATCTGTCAGAATAGATAAATACACACATAGATCATTGCGGATGATGATGAAAATGGAAATAGAAACAGATTGATGTGTGACCCTGGTAAAAAGCAATTGTTAATATATAAACCTAACTTCTCTTTGAAAACTTCCAAGTAGTAATTCCTTATCTTGGTGCCTTGAAAACAGTCTTGGCTACAAAACTCCTATTGTAGAGTTACCATATTGAAGGCTTATCAGGTGCTAAGCCTAATAGGCTATATTGAAGCAGGATTCTGGTGAGGCCTCAAAACCACGGCTGTGTTTGTAGACCTAACTGCGGCATACACACAAATGGTGCCATATTATTCCTTGCAAAAATCTCTGTGGGACTAATTACATGCTGAGTGATAGGTCCTTTCAGATAATAATGGGGGACAATATAAGTAAGTTAAGATTAAAAAATGGCCTCCCACAAGGCTCGGTAATGGCACCTCCACTATTCAATTTCCACATATCAAATATGCCGGCAACAAGGGGATGCAAATTTGGATACACTGATCATTTGGCCATAGCAGTACAAAAGAAAAATACATGGAGATGGCAGACAGTCTTCTGTCCAAAAGATCTCAAAATCTTGGAAAACTCTTCGCTGACTGGAGGCTTGCTCCTAGCACCAGCAAAAAAGTAACTGTGCTTCCACCTTAACAACAAACTAGCATATGAAGCCAGAAAGGTCTACTTAAACAGTAACTTACTTCCCTATGATACTCATCCAAAGTATCTTGGAGTAACATTGGACCAGACTCTCTCCTAAACGTAGAGAATATGGCAGCAAAAATCAAACCTAGGAACAACATACTCCAGATATTATGTGGAATCAAATGCAGAACTTTAGCTGCCTCCCTCAGGTCATCGGCACTAAGGTTGGTCAACTCCACAGCAAAATGCTGTTCCCCTGTATGGCTCAACAGCTGCCAGACTAGTAAGTTAGACGCCAGAGTCAATGACACCATGAGGATTATAAGAGACAATTTATCTATGGGGGGGGGATGGTTTCGAGCTCAGCCTACATCCCGCACATGTGCAGATGAAGCTTCACCTGCTGCTTGCGCGACCCACTTTCTAACAGGCCACAGACCAGGGGATCCGTCAGTTAGATGACCTAGAGATTGGTATTTGAACATAGATCTTTTAAACATTTTTATTCTGTTTTACTAATCTAGGTGAAATGTTAATTGCTGGTCCAGGTTTAATATGCCGTATATTAAGTAAATAAATAAATGAATATATTGAAGAAAGCTAAGATTGGTGGTATTTTTAGTTCTGCATCTATGGAGGACATTTGTTTGCAGGCAGCTGTATGCTTCTAGTAACAATGCCAGTGCTCATTCATGCTGTATCTGTTTCTTTTCTTTTTTTCCAGCTTGTCCTCTCATGTACTTAGATGGATACACTTCTCCTGGTAAGAAATAACCCATGAATATTGCAGTTTAGTAACGTCTTACTTCACACAGTTTCTAAATCCCATAATTGTTCTTTCTGTTTTCTCTTTATTCTGACATATAGGCTTCAAAATGCTGGAAGCTTACAATTTAACAGAAAAATATTTTGCTTCAGTACCTGGAGTTTCCTTGCAGTCAGGATCTTTCCCGAGCCATGTGTCATACAGGCTTCATAAAAATGCTTTTATTAGCCAGCCCACTGTGTGAGTATATTACCTTTTTTTCTTCAAGTCTTTTCTAATTGCAGAATTGACTAGATGGTGGTTATACTGGACATAGAATTGATAGTGCTGAATCCTTGCTAACAACAGTGAGAAATAAAAACACAGACTACAAGATACATACAAAGACAGACAGTGTGTATGTATACACCCTTTTGGAATCTCTCATAAGCAGGATGAAGTAAAAAAAAAAAACAGTATAGGAAATATACATAAAATAGTTACTCTATGCAATGCATTAAAATTATTTTTTACGGTAGAGGAGAGGACTTTGGAGGGTAGAGCTGAGGACTTTGTACAGTATCTGTATGATAAAATCGCTCAGATTCGGGAACACCTGGACTCTGATGGGGTAGATTCAGGGGGGATGATGGAGGCAGGTCTTGAGAATATTATCTGGGAAGAGTTTGATTCTGTGACCCCCGAAGACGTGGACAGGATACTGAGCAGACTGAACGCAGCCACATGTTTATTGGACCCGTGTCCCTCCTGGTTGGTGCTGGCCTCTCGGGAGGTTACACAAGGCTGGCTCCAGGGAATTATAAATGCTTCTTTGAGTGAGGGTGTCTTCCCCACCGCCTTGAAAGAGGCAGTGGTGAGACCTCTTCTCAAGAAGCCTTCCCTGGACCCGGCAGTGTTGGCTAATTACCGTCCAGTCTTTGTTGCGAAGGTTGTTGAGAGTGTGGTAGCGCAACAGCTCCCTCAGTACCTGGATGAATCGGCTTATCTGGATCCATTCCAGTCGGGCTTCAGGCCTGGGTACAGCATGGAAACGGCATTGGTCGCATTGGTTGATGATCTCTGGAGGGCTCGGGACTTCAACTCCCAGAATTCTCCGGCTAGCACCCTTGAAGCTTTAATGGCCAACACTAAAACTTAATGTCCAGAAATTAATTGGAAAAAGCTGTTAAAAGAATTGGTTTCTTTTAAAGAAGTAAGCCAATCCCATTCGTGACTTTACAGCTCGGTTATGGGATAACTGAAGCTTTAGGGCAGGTTTTGGTTATAGCCCTTATAGATTGAGTGTATTTTTCCACTCAAGATCTGAAGGGGACATCTCCAAGCCTTTCTGCTTCTCATCCCTAGTACAATGATGGCTGTGATTACCCGCAGAGATGAGTTCTAATGTTAGTGTCTGATTTACTTGAATTCCCCATTCATAGTCTAGGCCAGGGGTGGGCCAAGCTGTCTCAGGAATTCCACAGGTTGTAAAAGAGCCACAATTGCCACCCCTGGTCTAGGCCATGGCTGTCAAACTCACGGCATCACATTGCTGTCATGTGACATTTTCTCCATTTGTGGAGCTGGGGTGGGTGTGGCCTGCACATGATACATCTGGCCCACGGGCCACCAGTTTGACACCCCTGGTCTAGGCAAACACCCTCAAAGCCTTTTCAATAATACCATTTGCATTAAAGAAGATCTGAGAGACTAATCTTTGGAGATCTGAGAAGAACCATTGTCAGTCTAAATAAAACTGTGTTTGGGCAGTTCTATAAAAGTGTTTATTTCTTCTGTCTTGTTATATTTCTCTTTTAATTGCATTGCCAGTGCTGCTGGTCTCTTCCTCCAGATATTTTTCTTGCTATCATCCTTGATGCACAATTGTTCTCATACAGTTTATCCTTAATCTTAAAATGAAAAGTCTTATTTAATAATCTTTTGTTGATACTATGATCACTGCTGTCCTTCCCACACCCTCTCCCCTTGCAGAAGAAAATTTCACCAGATTTCAGCTTTAAATATAATTCTAGTATATTTTCACAATAATTTTCAGTGGGTTTGAAGGAAGACCTGACTTCTAAATGCACTGAATAATATGGAGGATTTAAATTAGACTTTCTGACTTTTGCAGGAGAAGAAGTTTAATTCTTTATATATAAAGATGAACTGCTTTTGAGTCTTCAGATATTCTTTTAGGGAGATGAGGGATGAAACGGGAATCTTGAGTGCTGTTTATTAAACAACACACTGACATTCACACAATCTTATTAACCATGACTAAGACTAAATGTTATTTATTTATTAAATTTATATGTCGCCCATTTCACTGTTTTAATCATGTATTTTTTAGTGAGAAGTATGTTTCTGCTTTCTTTAATAGGGATATTCATCCAGATGGATTATCAAAGGCTTACACAATAATATTTTTATTCCGTCTTCTCTCGGAAACCTCTAATGAACCATTTGCAATTTGGCAGATAACAGACCGAAATTACAAACCAGAAGTTGGAGTTGTTCTTGACCGTAAGCCCCATCTCCCTATGAACTATGGACCGAATGTATGAATAGAATGGACAGATGATGTTTTACTTTTTGAATATTTCAAAATATTTCTACAAAGTAAAGTAGTAAAATTTAGTCTGACATAGTTTATTCAGTATCAGAAATCAGTTGAACAGAATATTGTTAGGCAGATTGCAGCTGATTTGCCATTGATATCCAAGTTGTATAATGTTTAGGTGGGGTTGTGAGTTGCCAAGCCACAGTTATTTAATTATATGGAACAATTCAGCCAGCGCTTTGATCTGAACTTAAAAAGTGCACCTTTTTAGAGAATTAGGAAGCAACAAATTAATTTAGAGAAAGAACTCCCAGTAACCTTACCTGAACTCTAAATAATTTTTTGCAAAATTGGGGAAGAAAAAACTTTTGTTTATCTGAGTATTATTTCAGGTTTGTCTTTGTGTAGCCTGTCAGCAGTAGCAGTAAGGTTTGATAGCATTTGTGAATGTATTGGTAGATCCAAAGTATTGCTTTAGTTGATACTATTCTACCTATATGTTAAAAAGAATAAATATACTAGGAAGTTCCACTTTCATATTTATATTGGAGAAGCTTCCTTCAGGTTGCCATAAATCATGATTCTTTCACATGGCATGCAGGCTCTGACTCAATAATTGGCAGGTTGAAAATTGCAAGACATTTCCTTTCATGTTCTCTCATGTTGCAGTCATAAAAACTTCATGTTGCACTAAGTATCTCAATTCCTTGTTTCATTTCAAAGCAACATTTTGGATTACCGGAATGACTGAATGACTTACATTCTGACATATTTGTAGGGAATATAATACCCAAAATTATTAAGTGATTCAACGACTTAGAATTTTCTTTTTAAAAAAACTTGATTTTAACCTTGTTAGTCTTTTAATATCATAAAATGAATACTAATAATCTTGTGTTACTAGCAAGTTCCATAATGTTTGTTTTAACAGCCATTCTAACAGTATTTCTATTAAGTTATTTATATAGCAATCCTAATTAAGGAATTGGTGAAAGGGAATCTCCCTGAATAGTCTTATGAATGAGTCTTATGAATAGTCTTATGAATCAGGTTTGGAAATGGGTGTGGATAGATTAAGGAGCTGCTTTGAGCTGCCATGAAAAGGTGCAGCTGCTTTAAAAATTAGAGACAGGTGCTACATTTCTGTATCTTGTGATCTGAATCATTTTTTGGAATTTATCTGAAACATTGTTAGATAGTCCTGTAATGTGCTATCCATATCTTTAACATAATGTGTTTTGTCTAGCTTCCAGCAAAGTGCTATCATTCTTTAACAAGGACACAAGAGGAGAAATTCAGACTGTAGCATTTGAAGGTGATGAAATAAAGAAACTCTTTTATGGAAGTTTCCACAAGGTAATCTTCTGTAGATTATTATGAATAAGAAAGTCATTTTTATTATATTCTTAGTGCAGGCATTAACTGGGACTGATAGTGGTGTTAACAAGAACCTTTATTATGAGCCAACAGGCTGGAAAACACAACAGGGCTAACACTGAGGTAACATGACAGCTCTTAAAATACCAGCTAGCTGTCAGAGCACAACCAATAGCAAACACAGATACTGCCGCGTTTACGAGGCCACGCCTCTTAGCCAATCCCCGGGCAGCGTCCCTTGTTGCCGGGAGCTGCCGAACACAACAATTTTGAAAGCAAATAAAACCACTCTGGTAGTCAATAGATATAGAGCGATAAAAATGATTTATAGATAATTTTAAAGCAAATAATATTTTCAATTAATTGGTTTGAATGCATACTGAAATATCTTATGCAGTGCTCAAGTTTACTCTGAAACAAATCCCATTATATTTAAAGGGTATATTAACTAGTCCTTGTTTATCAACCACTCATTCAGTGACTTCTTTGAAGTTACAGTGGCATTGAAAAAGGAAATCTTATGAGCCTTGATAGTACAGTGGTCTACGCACCCTGTTATTAACACAGCTGCCTGCAATTTACTGCTGGTTCGAATCTCTCCAAGGCTCAAGGTTGACTCAGCCTTCCATCCTTTCTAAGGTAGGTGAAATGAGAACCCAGTTTGTGGGGGCAATAAGCTGACTTTGTATAAATATCCAAAAGGATGAAGGCTATTGCTTAACGCATTGTAAGCCGCCCTGAGTCTCCGGAGAAGGGCGGCATATAAATCAAATTAAAAAAAAATAAAAATCTGCAACTGGTCCTCTATATTATGGCAGTTGCAATGTCCATGTAGTCACATGATCACAATTCAGGTCCTTGGCAGCTGGCATGCATTTACAATAGTTGCAGCAGCCCACAATCACGTGGTCATCATTTATGACCTTCACGGCTGGCTTTCAACAAGCAAAGTTAATGAGGAAGCTGGCAGAAAGTCACAACTTGCGGTCATGTAACATTGCACTTAATTACAATGGGTTATTTGCTTAATGATTGCAGCCAGGACTACCATTATAAGTTGACCCGGTCATAGATGTTTCATTTTATGATCGTGTGACTTAGCAACAGAGTTTCCAGTCCTGGTAGCAGTTGGTAACTGAGGACAACCTACACTCAAAAATAGCATGCCTAGATGGTGAATGCAACAATATACATTTGCTTACCAGTAAGTCAATAAATATTGGCTTTCCTTATATATGGGATTGGATAGTTAATCTCCGAGCATGTTTGAAAATAAGAGAAAGCTTTCAGAGCTGCTTTAAACTACACAGATCAGCATCCTTATCTCAGATTGCATATATTCTGATTATTATTAGCACAATTCAGCACATTGTCTTAATCTGTTGTTTAACCATTTATGTATTTCTCCGATTGAACCATTGGACAATATGTAGCAAAAACTAAAATATACATACATACTAATATACATACTATGGTCAATGATAAGCAGGTTTTTATCCATATGTGAGTGTGATCATTCCAGTCCCGTGTACACACGGAGCTTATACATATGCATTATTTCTATTTTTGGAAGACAAGTACAGAACTATCTCTGAAAGGAAATAAATGTGAAAGTTGTTACGGGAGAAAGAGTATTGTGCACCAGGAGGACAGCTCTGTTTGAAGCAGAGTGGCAGAAGCAGAGAACCGTAGATGGTCTCTAAGGATTTGTTTATCACAATTCTACAGATGAGTGAATTCTGCCGGAATATCTTGCCAGAGTGTAATGTGGTGTTAATTCAGTGCATTGCATTTCCATTCACTGAAAAATAGCTAACTTGGCTCTTTGCGAAACATTTGCTTTGGCATACTATTTTGAGTTTTGGCTACAATGAAAATCTTGGGGAAAATGTTGGCCTAGTTAACATCTTGTCAAGGAATTCTTATAGAAACAGATGTTTTATGTTTGTTGATTTGCCGTTAATGGGCCAAATAAACATGGCAAGAGTCTTCTGCGAAGTCGTCCTTGCCATTTTTTAAATGGACGACTAGTAAAAGAAGGAGCTGATTAACCTTGGAAACCAGATAATAATTGAGTAAAAGGGAAGTTTTAAAGTGTCTTGACACTTTTTGCTTTATTCTTTCAGAAGGAAAAGGGGGAGGGGGGAAATGATAGGAGACTATTTTTAGTCTAGATGCTATTTTCATGCCTGCCAAATCAGCTTTGTCCCACGGCTATTCTCACCTGTCTACTATGTTAGGTATATACTTTTTTAAATCTTAGAGAATAAATGAAATGAATTGAGTTCCCGATCTGATGAGATTTGTAGATCCGCAGCAATGGACCCATCCTGGTTTTGTTATTGTTTGTTGTTACAGAGCAAATGAAAGTGTTTGTGGTTCGTGCTTAGGAGTCAGCATTACCACTAGAAAACTTTCTCCAGTCCCTATCATAATTTTTATACCCAGCCATTTATTTTCTTCTATTTACTATTTGATGGCAGTATTTTTACAGGATAACAACTAGTCCACAAACCCAGTTCAAAGAAGCTCCAGTTATATGCTATTCCGTGTGTGGGTGTGTGTTTAGCAAACCTTAAGCTAAAAAAACCACTTCACTTCAGCTACTCTGTTCAGTTCAGGTTGAAGTTGTTTAGCAGTTATTCATTAGCCTATAGCAGAAGATGCTATTAATATTTTAATATTTTAATATACCATAATAAACAGAGTTTAAAGAGATATACTCTATACAACAGTGACAACAGATACAAACGCACTAGACACACAAGACACAAACAATCACAATAGTTTGGACAGATTAAAATTCTTATAGTATTTTAATGCATGATATAATAGGTTGTGATTTTGGTCATACTGAGTGAATGAGTCCCGTTAATCATAATTAAAGTTATTTCTGACTAAATACATATTGAATTGTTTTATCTAAAAATAACTGAATTTTTTTTTGTTCCACAAATATTTTTTAAAATTTTGTTATGTATTTTCCTGCTGATCCAGATCTAGTATTATAACAAGTAATGTATACCTTGAATTTAAAGCTGTATGATTATAAATAAACTAAAAAAGATGTACGAATTAGATTGGGATATGAAAATGGTAAAATGACACTTGATGAGTTTTTAATGAATTGGAAAGAGATATTTCTTTAACTTCTGTTTGGAAACTGAACATCAATTCGAAGTGATTTTCCATTTCTTGTGGAGTTATAATTCAAAAGTATTACTCAGTATTTGGTAGGTCTCATAGCATTTGTGTTCAGTTTACTTTATTATCATTGCACCTCATACAATGAAATTAAATGCCATCTTCAGTGTACATTATTTGTTCTATATAAATTCCAAGGGAAGAATATTTTTTACCCTAACAAGGCCTCTACCAGATACTCCTCAGTTCCAAAATGTATCAATATATAGTATGAAGACAGTTGTGGTTACAAAACTTGCAAAAATATAGTGGGAATAATTTTGATATTTTCATTCATACTAATATATACTCTATATAATCATAGTCAATTTTTTCACTGTACATTTGGAAAGGGATGTCTGACAGAATTATGGTATTTAATAGTAGGAAAGGTTTTTCCAAAATGTGTAAAAATATCATTTTACATTTTTAGTCTAGTGTTATTTAAAAAAATGGAAAATGTCATTTCCACTCCATTTCATTTCTGCCGCTCAGTTTCTATGAATAGGAGAGAATTTTGGAAGGATTATTCTTGCAAACTTTACTGGTTATGGAAAAATAAACTTTTGGAACAGGCAACAGCTGTGACAACAAAAAATTTCCTATAGTCTTTATGTCTTTATCATTAGTTAGTGTTGTATTTATATAGTCCTTAGTGGCATTCGTTCATAACATATGTTGTATAGATTATCACACCCTTCATCCAAACCTATTCCAAAACTGAGTGTAGACAAAGATTGTCAAGTCACTGCTTCTTTATTGTCTGGAATATATTTCAATAGAGTGCATGGATGGAGCTGCCACTTTAATTAAAAAGGACACTTTTACACATAGATACAGAAAACTTGTGTATTTGTGCCTCTTTGCTTTCAAGATTTGGAGAATTTCTGTATATAGTTAACTATGTTTTGGATTAAAAAGTTTACTTCTAACAACATGAAGAATTAACAGGGTTTTTGTTCCGCTTCTCCTCGATATTTTTTCTCTAGGTTCATCTTGTTATAACATCCACAAGTGCTAAAATTTATGTTGACTGTGTTGAAATTATGGAAAAGCCTATTAAGGAAGCTGGAAATATCACAACTGATGGCTATGAAATCCTTGGTAAATTACAGAAAGGTGATAAGAAAACAGCATCCGTAAGTAGTAAACTTTTCTAAATTAAATTTTAAAATCTTTATTAAAGATATCACAACGTATCTGTATCACAGCAATGGTCTCATCCAAGTCGTGGCCAGTAAGCCTATTAGGAGAGGAGATGAAGTTTCTTCTCGCTCTTTTGTTCAGAATCTCCTCCTCACACACAACTTGCCAAGGTCCATACTTACAGCACTTCCTGATCAAAACCTGATATGATCTCTGATTAAAAAGATTTGTCTCCTTCCCTCCCATCATTTCACATAAAGGCTCTGTCTGGCAGCCATTGCAACTTGACCACTGTTGATGTCCTGGAAATGGGTACTGGTACATCCCCTGCTTGAAGGACTGGCTAACTAACCCAACTATTCTGGCTGTCACCAGTCTCCAAACCTCTGTTTTTAGAGAAAGTTGTTAAAAGTGGGTAGCTGCCAGCTAAGAGACTGTAGAAAATATGGATTATCTTGATCTTTTTCAGACAGAGTTCAGGTTGATTATATGGGATAGAAACCACACTCGTCGCTTAGATAAGGGAGTGAATCTCTTTTTGTAGGATTTTTCAGTGGCTTTTCAAACCATCACTCATGATCCCCAACCCATGTTGGGTGAAGTGGGAACAAATATAGAAATGAGAATTCACTGCCAGAGCTCTCCTGTTACGGAATGTCTTGCCACCCAAAATAAGATCTGCATCCTGGCTCCTGATATTCAAGATAGCAATAGCACTTAGACTTATATACCGCTTCACAGTGCTGTACAGCCCTCTCTAAGCGGTTTACAGAGTCCGCAACAATTTGGATTCTTATTTTACCAACCTCGGAAGGATAGAATGCTGAGTCAACCTTGAGCCGCTCAGAATTGAACTCCTGGAGTGAGCAGTGAGTTAGCCCTGCAGTACTGCATTTTAACCACTGCACCACCATGGCTCTTATCCTCTACTTACTCTTCCATCCCCAATATTCTTTTTTAAAACCAAGTTTTTAGCTAAGAGGAGCAAAGAGTGAGTAAACATATACCTGAGTTGGAGATTAGTCTGTTGTGATACTGATTATTATGATTGTTATTATTACGTTACATAAATATTATTATAATTCTGATATATTTGTTTTTCTCTATCTTGTCTGCTGCTTAAAGCCAATTAAAGCAGGATACTAACGTTTTAAATAAATGCATGAATAACTGTTTTGAGTTTCAGAGTTCCATATTGTTCAAAAGCTGCAGCTCTAGAAATTTGATAGAAAACTTCTCAGTTGTCCTGAGTTCAAATAGAGTGTATAGATTTATGCAGACTATTGGCTTCTATCAAAGTTCCCTCATATTCTTCGAAGTATTCCCACAATATGTGGCTTAGAATAGAAACAGAACTTCTCTTTTAGTAGCATCAACCTCTGAGTCAGTTGCATGACTCAGTCATAAGAGTCATAAAGTCTTTGGCTGGGAACAATATGTTTATTATTTTAAGTAACTTACATTGCTAATGATAAACATATCAGTCAGTCGCCATGCTTCTTGGGAATTCTGAATACTGTAGCCTTAATATATTTGCAAGGCATAAGTAAGGTTGGGAAGTCTGACATGTAGCACCTCCACAATAATGAATTCGCTATGTCTCTCTTGTTCTGTACACAGCTATCCCTTCCACAACAGAAAATCAGTGATAATATATAACAAACAGTAAAAAGTACTTTGTGATTCTTAGCTACTTTGGAAATGGTTTTTCCCTACTGCCTTAAAGTGGGATGAAAAGGAAAGCTTTTGAAATTCTTCTTTTGATAATAGCTGCAGAATTCTCAGGGGAATTGGCTTTGGAGTAAGAAAGACAGATTGTATATATATGAGCAAGTTTGGAAAAGTGAATGGGCAAGAAAAAAAATTTGTGTCTAGGAGGGAACATGGGAAGGGCTGTTTATTATTTTATATAAGTGGCAGAGTTCTTAAAGTTGAAGGTCGGTTATGCATTAATGTCAGTCTTCTCAGATAAACCAGACTGGAAACACAATTATGTGAGCTAAATCTACTTTATTGTAAGGCTACATTTATAGAATCTTGCAAATCCGAAGGCACATCTTCCTGCCTACTAGTTTTAAGTGCTAGAATCATTAGGGTAGGCCCTTTCTATGTTTTTTTTTTTAACTGTTAAATGATTGCAGGACTCTGGCCTCTCATGTCCTATAGTTTTCTAGGAAGCATCTCCTCTCCTCTTTCCCCAAAGCTATTCATGCATTTGATTACAATTAATCTGGTTTTATAGGAACCATGTGAAATATTACAGAGACATGAAATAAACTACTTCATGACCATTTTCTTAGTTTCCTGTGTTAATGTCATTGATGTGGTAACAGGAATGATACTTCGCTGGCACTGGAAAGAAAGACAATGTTTTATTTTGTTTAAATTGCATGATTTTGTACTTGAAGATTAATTCAAATATAACTTTAAATACCCTTCCATTTCTGCTTTGTAGTTTGACATACAGAGCTTTGACATTGTGTGCAATGCGGTTTGGACCAGCAGAGATAGATGCTGCGACATTCCTTCTAAGGTAAATATATAGGAAACGTTTAGACAGATTTAATACCTCGTAGCAAGAGCCTAAGCTCTTGATATGAGCCTCCAAGAGAACAGTGTGGGATAACGGCCTTAAAAATCTCTTTTGGGAATAATAAATTATCTATGGGATTCTGAATCATACTGAATGCAAGAATGTAACTTTACCAGAGCATATTCTAAATAGTGCAGTCCAGACAGCTCATTGTAGAAAAAGCAGTTTAGCTGCCTTGTCACATTCCATCCTGTTTTCAGAATCTAGGACTGAATTATTTTTTAAAAATATTAAATATACCTAATATTCCCTTACCCTTCATCACAAATTGGACTTACTATTTTTTTTAAAAAAATAAATCTTTTGTGGACTTTGAGGTGGAATCTAGGATAAGGAACAGTGAAACACCAGATTGTAGCTACTGTTAATATAGAATATTAGGCAAAAATCAGCCAGCAGCATTTGTGTCAATATGCAACTGGACCATGTTCGTTTTGAAGGAGAGGGAGAATAAATCAATGAAGGGAGATGAGTTGCAGAAAACAAGCAAGCAGAAGATAACTTAAGGAAATTCTTCACAGAGAAGAGAAAAATAAGTATATAATCTTATTGGAATAATTCATTGATTTTTAACCACTGTGTTTCAGTAGATTTCCACTGAAATAGTAAATTTCTGGAGTGTTTTAGACTTCCACCTACACCATTTTCTGCTGAAACCAATTTATGTTAGTTAATGATATCATGATTTTGCTTTATATCCTACTGTTCTAAATCTAAAGAAATAGAATGGAAGCAGTGACAGCTCTCAGGATACAGTGTGAATTTAATTTATATTAGCACCAGATCATAGGAAAGCAGCCACTTCAACTCATAATTATATATCAGCATCGTATAGTATTGTGTAAGTCAATATTTAATATGTTGAGTGTAAAATAGAAGCTGCATTAAAATAATATTTAGTTATTTTTATATTGAATGAAAATTGAATCTAAATTAAAAGTGTTAATTGATATCAGAGTGAATAGAATTTAGAATTTAGAATTTAGAATATATTTTGTAGAATATGTGAAGAAAGTACAGGGTGCTGTACACATATGCAAAGTATGTGTTACCCCAGCGGAGCAATCACTTTTTACTTTTATGCAGTAAGTGTAAACAGTAAGACTATTGTGGCTTCTCCCCCTCCCTCTCTCCCCCCCTCCCCTTCCTCCCTCTCTCTCTCATTAATCATATCCCAAATTAAAATACCTCTTGGAAACAATTATGTTGATGCTGAATTTTATTATTTTATTAGACCTTGATATCAGATATAATTAGACTTCAATATCAGATATAGTTATAGTATACAGTAAATTATCCACCTGTAAGATTACAGTTGTCTTCTCTGTCAGGAAAAGACAATTTTAAAACTGTTCATGTTTTGCTTTAAATTTCAGAGGGATGAAGCAAAATGCCCATCATTGCCAAATGCTTGTACATGTGTTCAAACCAGTGTGGGGGCTCCAGGACCTCCAGGACCCGCTGTAAGTAAAAAACCAATATATTGGGATTATAAACCATATGGATAAGCCTAATGTTTAACTTCTGAAAGCTTCACTGGGTCTGGGTTAGTCTCAGTCGAAGACCAGAACACATAACTTGACTTATGAACTAGACCTGAAGGTTGGACAGACCCAAAACAGGGGATTTACAACTTT
Organism: Pantherophis guttatus; assembly: GCF_059756535.1. Taxonomy (NCBI): domain Eukaryota; kingdom Metazoa; phylum Chordata; class Lepidosauria; order Squamata; family Colubridae; genus Pantherophis; species Pantherophis guttatus. Next base: position 230,911,264 of record NC_142063.1, on the reverse strand, counting down.
GATCCAAAGTTCTCTGCAATCTCTTGACTGCACTTCAGCAATAAGGGCCATGTTTATGGCTATGGTCCCATGTCTACTTTTTACAATGGTTTTATCAAAAACCAGTACTCACCTGTTTTTGGCAAATCTGTGCCATAGTGAACAATGGTCCGGTTAACAACCATGGCATTTGCTTAACAATCACCATATTCAGTTTACAACTGCCATGATCATTCTACAATCGCCAAAAAAGATTGTAAAATTATGACTTAGAATCATAACGGGCAGGCTCCATTACAGTCATAACTTGAGGACTGCCTGTATCATCTTTTGTAGTGGCAAGTAGTTGACTTCAGTTCTAGCTTTGGCACAGTAACAGCAGTCAGCAGCCATGATTTGTGTACTCATTTCCAAGAATCTCTCTCACTGATATAGTTACACGTCTTGGGCTGTTTAACAACAGTGCACTTCTGTAACAAAACGGTGGAAAACCTAATAACATCTACCACATACCCTTAGCTCAAGTTTGGGAATGAATTGTTCAGGTAATGATGGAAGCCAGTGAAATGAGCAAGGAGACTTATAAAGGAAACATTTCCTAGCTTCTAACTCCACGAAAGGGATGAAACTGATTAAATATGATTGACACAGATCAATATGAATCTAAGGGATGTTTAAATGAGAGGAAAGAGGCATGTTATTCAGAGAAAATTATCTCACATATTTTATTAGTGATTAATAAGAAATATTTAGCAGTTATTCATTTTAGCCTTCCTCCTTGTTTTAACACCTCTACCATCCTGAGGAAATAAAATATGCAGCTTGTAGCCCAGGGGTGGGTTCTACTTACCTTTACTACCGGTTCGCATCGCGCCCAAACACACTCGCTCGCTTTGCCCGCACGCTCTTCTGCACTTGTGCAGATTACCTATGATGACGTCTGGGTCAGTGGGTGGGGCCTCCCGCCGGTTTTACTACCGGTTCTTGCAAACCGGTCCAAACTGGGGGCAACCCACCACTGTTGTAGCCCATAGAGATTGTTCTTATTTTAAAGGTGGGCAATCTCTTTGGAAATATGCTGGAATATGCTATACGTTTCAGAATGAATAATACGAGGTCCTTTAGAAAATTGTAAGAAGGTGGGATGTTCTATATAAAATTTAAACATAACGGTCTTTATCTCTTTGTCTTCCATGTGTTTGTTTTTTCTGGATTTTAGGGAGCTAGAGGTTCCAGTGGTGCAAGAGGTGAAAGAGGTGTAAGTGGACCTGCTGTGAGTATTTACGTATTCAATTTGTATAACTGCCCATCTCAAATCAGTAACCCTTAGCAATGCACAATCTTGAAAGCTATTAAAATAGTTAAAATGCAATGCAAAACAGAAATACATATAGAAGCCAAAATATATTATAATCGATTAGTGTCAATATAACCAGGAAATGGGGCTCTTCATAGCTTTGGGACACTTAGTCAGAAGTTCAAGGCCTTCCAAATGGCTAGAAGGGTTGGGTCCATTCCAATCTCTAGGGGGAGGGGGGGAATGTCAGAGAACAGGAGCTGCAGCAGAGAAGGTACTTTGTCTGGTCCCTGCCAGCCAACATTCATTGGCTGACAGGACCTGGAGAATGTCCACCTGAATTGGACAGGTAGAAACAACTAGAGGAAGATAGTAACTGAGATAGCCATGGTTCCAATCTATGAAGTCTTTAAAGGTGACAACCAGCACTTGACTTGCACCCAGAAACATACTGGCAACCAATGCAGCTCCCAAAGCAGTGGGGTTACATATTTGCAGGATAGCCAGCGCCATTTACAACCAATGCAGCTGCATTCTGTTCCAGCTGAAGCTTCTGAATGCTACTGAAGGACAGCTCCATGTAGAGCATGTTGCATTAGTCTAAATAAGAGATCATGAGGGCATGGGTCACAGTGAGCAGAGCCTTCCGATCCAGGAATAGGTACAAATTGGCACACAGTCTGAAAGTGTGCAAAGACTTCTTAGCCGTGACTATCACATACTTTTCTAGCAGGAGCGGATTGCCTGCCACTACCCTTAGCAATATAACATTTCTATATGTGTTTATATAAGGAATTGGAGACATTTATAACATCTGAGAAGTATAATTAGTCCTATTGAAAGCACACTAAATGCCACTTTACTTTATTTTTTACCCGCTATAATTTTATTGTTATTGGCATTTGCATTGGAGAAATTTTGTGCATATGAGTTGGCTTAAAAAGTAAGGATGCCAGTTTTGCCAGTTTTTGTTTTTCCTTTTGTGTGGTACAAGTTCATGTAAGCAACCCCAAGCAATCCAAGTGTAGGGAAATTCTCTAAAAAAAATACAAGAAATTTCATTTATCTACAATCATTGAATTGGGTTCCTAACACTTCCAAATAATGCCATTCCCAAAAACATCTATTTAGCTTTTATGCTCATATATTTAAAAATGTCTATATTGCCTTTATCCATAAGGAAATCTTGGAAAGTACATAGCTTTGTATATACCCTTTACAGAATGAAAGATATATCACCATAGCTGGGGACGATGGGGAGTGCAACCCAACATTTCTGAAAGCAATTATGTTAGAGAAAGCAATTGTTTAGTCACTTGTTATCACCAAAGACTCGACTCCATCCTCATGTAGTTTTTTGAAAAATTGACAGTTTTTTTTTTCTTTTGCTATTTTTAGGGGCCCCCAGGTGCTCGTGGAGATTCAGGCCCTCCAGGCCCTCAAGGGCCACCAGGCCCACAAGGAATAAATGGGCTTTCCATTCCTGGAGATCCTGTAAGTAAGAATGCTGTTTGGCCAGGATAAGAGATAAAGTGTAATGTAATAAATGCTTTCTGATAGTAGTTTGACATACTTTTTCCCTGTACATTCAGATGTATGCTAAGTAAGTCAAGGTGTATTGATGCACCAAACAGATTTCTAAACACTGCAGGATTTGTAGACTCTGCATAAACATAGAGACATGTTGTGGTGTTTATTTGAGTTTGCATTTGATCTGCTTCTTTGCTTAGAATATTCTCTGCCTTTTCAGGGAAATCTGAGAAGGTTAGGTATTTCTTTAACGTTTTATTGGGTGGAAATGTTGTGTAATAAACTATCATGCCTAGTTTTCATGATGTGAATGAAAGAAAAGCCACACTACAGGCACAAATGAACTCTTGTTTTCTCTAATGGGTTTTGAGGCTTAAAGATAGCATATCTGTTAATTAGACCCACAATTTCATTTTTTAGGGAATAAACAAAACTTGTTTTTTTTTTAATTCTAGGGACGTCAAGGGCCAAAGGGTAACCCTGGAGAACCTGGACTTCCAGGGCGATCAGTAAGTTTCTTTGCTATTTATTTTCCATTCTTCCAAAAGACACTCTCACTTACCCAACACTTTGCTTATAGCAGCGGAAATTCTGACCCCCAATTGTGATCGTGTGTCCAGGACTACCTGTAGCTATTATTTAAGAATGAGTTCTGAATAAGATTTGTAACAGATTTGTAAATAAAGATATATTTACCTTTTAAAAGAATTAACAATACAAATAACTAAACAACTAGAGTGTAGGTAAAATGGAATTCTGTACAGCCTGCTGAAATTATAAATCAAAGTCAACTTGTTTTGCTCCATTTCTTTTGCATGGGGTCAAAATCAGTATCACTGCATCCAAAGAGTCTAGTACAGTACAATGAACTGTAGATTAAATTAAAGTGGCAATATATGTTAAAATTGTGTTGCATCATTTCAAAACCCTGTCTAATTAATGTTTTCTTTCTCACCTAGGGATCACCAGGCCTAAGTGGCCCTCCTGGCGCAATGGGACCCCCAGGTGACAGAGTAAGTAGTTTATCCTGGAGAGTGGAAACTCTACAAAGGCTTTGAACAACATTAGAACATTTATAATTCTACCTGTCTTCATTTTGTCAGTTTCCTTGAACCTTGAAAGGGTGAAGCAAATCGGTTTTAAATACACAATCTTTTAGATTACTTTTTCTTTAGATCAGATTTATTTGGTTTGAATGGGACCGATGGACATTGTAGTCCAACACATATAGAAGACACCAAGTTTGAAGAAAGTTAATAACTGATGGAATGATGAAGAAATAGGCTTTGTATAGCTGTGGTAGAAATCAAGGAGGGATTGCATTCAGCAACTAAACATACAGAAGCAAAGGCTTTGGATAAGAGGAAAATAAGCAATAAGCCTAACATAATTCTTTGTTCTTCATCTACAGTGGAGAAACAGATAATTTATGACAGCATTAAAGTTTTCTAACTAGTATTCAGCATAAATACTAAATTTTCTAACATCCTTGGTACGTAGTTATTGTAGCTATAGGTACTGGTCCCTTATAACGGGGGATGTTTAGACATTGTGGTTTTGAATGTTTTTGATACTTTTTACGGGGTGGTTGACCCAAAAACTTTTCTACATAAATATATTGTCCCTAAAAGCAAAAACCAAACAAACCCTAATTCCTAATGTGCCATTGTTCTCCAAACAGGGTTTTACAGGAAAAGATGGCCCATCAGGACCAAGAGGTCCCCCAGGACCAGCGGTTAGTGTTGGCTTCATTGTTGGAATGATAATGTAATAGTGGAACTATGATGGATGGTGCTGTATCTGGGAGTTGTATCTGTTTTGTGTCAGATAGTACTGTCATCATTTGCAGGAACACATGGTATCAAAGCAAATTAAATTACAGCTGGCATATTAATTCAGTGCTCTGAGTGTGGATGCTTAATATAGCAAAAATGGCTCCAGTCATTGGTTAGAACAGTGTTTCTCAAGCTTAGCTGCTTAAAGATATGTGGACTTAGACTCCCAGAATTCCTCAGCCAGCATGCTGACACATCTTAAAACTTTTTTTAAAAAAAACAATTTTTATTGGGTTTTTTTTCTCCTCTCCCACCTTCACCCACATCTTTCTTTTTTTTTGAACAGTGTTGGTCGTTTCTTATCTTATACAATTAGTCAAATTCAAATACATTTTACTCAATTACAATTTTTGCCAATATTGTCTTCCTCCCTTTTCCTTTTTTTTTTGAACATATCTCAGTATTCCTATACTTGCATACATAAACACCTTCTTCATTTATCCCTAAATTCTAACTTTACTATTTGTACATATATTCTTTAACAATTCATTCTTTATCTTAATATATTTATATTTGTTTGTTCAAATCTGCCTTTCTTCCACTTCATCTTTTTTATTGTACAGCAATCTTTCTCCTCAAACCTACCCTCTCCCTCTTCTCCTTCCAACTTTCTTTCCTCACCTTCTTCTTCTTCTCTTCTCTACTTCCCCTTCCCTTCTCCTTTTCCTCCTCTCTTCCCCCCTGTCTTCCCCTCTCTCCTACTCTGATTTCCCTTCCCTTCCTTCCTCCCTACTCTTCCATCCCTCTCTCTCCTTCCTCCTCCCTTCCAATTCTTTCCTTCATCTCTATTGCTGTATTCATTTTCAATTTAATGTTTTTCATTGTGGAGTCCAGGCAACCCCGATCCCTTGTCTTTTTAATTATTAACAATATATTTCATCTTGTTCTCTTTTTTCCTTCAAATCTTTACTCAAACAGTTTTCTAATCCCTTATCTTTTTTACTTGACTGGGGAATTCTGCGAATTGAAGTCAACACATCTTAAAACTTGAGAAACACTGGATTAGAAGGATGTGAAGATTTGCAGTATAAAGGTATATTAAAGAAAAGCCTTAAGAAAAGGGGACTACAGGATAGCAAAGTGAGCACTACATGCAGTGATATCAACTGCTGAACTGCTGTAGGAAGTAGGAAAAGAAGCAAAATTGAGTTTTTGGAGCTCCAAAGATGTGCTCTCTACATTGCTGTATTAATTGCAGGTCCAATTTACTTGATCCAATTCTGTTGACTGCATAATACATCTACATCTTGCTACATTATTTAATAAAATGTACAATCTCATTTTCCCTTTGTGCTTCTGTCATCTTCCTATAAATATCAAATTTTTAACAAGTTACATTGTCAAAAGATAAGCCTTAATGATTTTAAGCTGATTGGGTTTTTTTCCCCCACAAAAACCTGGTTGCTCTTTTTTTTAGATCACATTTTTATTGCTAGAAAAAGACCAAGATTAAATCTTTAATAATATAAGTGACGCCTCATTCTAATGGACTACTTGGGAAAAGGGCACGTCAGTTTCTCCTCCATTAAATATAAATATGGTATTGAGGCCATTGGCATAATTTGCATAATGGCATCACCATGCAAACAGTATAAATTGAAGATGTAAGAAAATCAAGTAAAATGAATGTAAATGTAACTGCCTTATCCAGATGACCCCAGGTGGGTCAGGCAGTTAACATCTACGGTACATTAATTTTGCTTGATTTATTACACTTACCTGTCTCCATTATTTAAGGAAAGTGGTCAGACAGAAATTTGCTCAGTTTGCTCCCAGTATTAGCTAAATTTCTGAGTATATGTTTCATTTCAGATATATACATTGAACAAACACATAAATACAATTCCTCAAGACTATTATTTTCCTTTTCTGTATATCTTTTCAATCCATTTGTTCACAGGGTGCCCCAGGAGTGCCTGGAGTTGCTGGTCCAGCTGGGAAACCAGGCGATCGTGGTTCAACGGTAAGAGAATCCGTCACTGGCATTTATTGTATCTTTTGTGAAAAGCCCTTTTACTTTACCAGTAGGAAATGGTACATCGTACAATGGCTATCATTGATGGCAAGTCACTTTTTATCATTCATGGTTTTTGCAGCATAAAAGTCAGGTCTGGAAATTTTGGTTGTAGGGTTTTTTTCCACTTTTAAAAAAAGTCCTCCAACTGAACATGCCAAGGTTTATATTTCTCCACTACATAAACATCCCAGAGGTAAATTACTTAGTGGGATTACTATTTGCTATTTTTAAAATTCAGTCAAGTGTGATATACTGCCTGTGGTGGTTTTTTTAATGTAGCATTTTGAGAACATTTAAGCTTGAAAAAACTTGAATGAAGGTTCCCAATCTTCTGTTGATAGCATCAAATTTGAAACTGTTTTAGGGATTAAAATAGCCTTAATAGCAATCGATGGAGCCCCTTTGACAGATGTATCCAAGAATGTGATGGGCAAACATTTGGCATCAGATGTCTATGGAGATTCTCAGTCATCCAAGTCAAGTACCCAAAGGTACTTTTTCAAAAGGCAGCTGGACTTTCTTTGTTTTTCCTTGAAGATGTTTCACGTCAGTTCAGAACTGAAGAATCTTTTTGGATGAGAAATGAAACATCTTCAAGGAAAAACAAAGGAAGTCCAGCTGCCTTTTGAAAAAAGCACCTTTGGGATATTTGGCATCAGAATACTCTGCAGTTGCTGGCCCAGCGATCATGGAGATGCAACTACTTCCAACTCTTTTTCTTTTTTACTATCAGTATTCTTGAAGAAGCATAGACTGTTCTGATGAAGAGTTCTAGGTCTGATTCTGCTAACCACATACCATAAATATGGTGTTGGCTTTGTATTATTTTGCCTCTTTGTTGAAAGATTTTGCAACTCATGGCTGTAAGAACTGTGATCATAAGACTATTCAGTCATATCTGGTGCTGCAGGGCTCTGCCAACAGCCTGGAGTTCAGTCTTGATGGGGCTCAAGGTTGATTCAGCCTTCCATCCTTTGGAGGTCGATAAAATGAGAACCCAGATTGTTGGGAGCAATATGCTGGCATTGTAAAAGAGAATGCTATAAAGCACTACGAGGCAATAAATACATCTAAGTACTATTGCTATATCTCTAGAGTAAACGAGTCAGACTACCATATACCATGATTTGAGTTGGCCTGAATTGTAATCTGCTTCTGTTTCTAAGAGCAGCCTGATCTGAAGGCATAAGGAAGCTAATCTTTCTCATGGAAGAGAAGTGTTAGGTTCAGCTTACAGCTTACTCCTAACTTGTTGGTCAGGCAATATATCTGTTTCTTTAAGAAACAACTGAGCCACGTAATCAGGGTTTGCTGAACCCTGTAACATTGCCGAACATTCAGATAACGTATATCCGGGTATTTAGTCCTTGTCTTTACAGCAAGATTTGTTGCCATTTTAATGGCTGCCTGGTTATCCTCATAAACCGTAATAGGATAATCCATTTTGAATCCAATATCTTCCATCAACTGTTTATAATAAATCAGTTCAGTACATGTAAGTGATAGACAAGAAAACTCCGCTTCCATGGTAGACAAACTGATATGTTTTTGGCGAATTGATCTCCATCCAATCAGACAGTTACCCAACATGATTGCAATTCCAGATGTAGATGTTCTGTCAAAACTGGCATCAGCATATGCCTTCAACATCATATTGGCATTTGGTTCTAAATACATAGCAAAATGCAACGTTCTCTTAAGATATCTAAGAACACGTTTAGCAGCCTGCCAATGCCTATCAGTAGGATCTGAACTATATTGTGCTAGTTGATTAACACTAAAAGCTATATCAGGCCGTGTCCAGTTGCTCAAATATGACAAACTGCCTATCAATGATTGATACAGTTCTTTACTAAACTGTGGACTCTGCAAACTATCCTGTTGGAATTCTTGTGCCATAGGAGTCTTGGCAGGTTTACATAATTCCATCCCATATTTTTTCAACAATTTGCAGATCTTGTTGGATTGTGATATTTTAAATCCTCTAGATGTTTTCAGGATATCCAGCCCTAGATAATGCCGTATATGTCCTAGATTTCTAAGTTTAAATTTTGTTTGCAACTGACCAATAATCTCTCTAGCCTCAGCGTCAGTTCTGGTAATTATGGCAATGTCGTCTGTAAAGAGTAACAAGAATGAAACACATCCATCCTGTTCTTTTTTAAACAGACATTTATCTGCTACGCCCTCATAGAACCCAATGTTATGTAATTCCTGCACTATACATTGGTTCCACTCGTAACCTGATTGCCTTAAACCATATAGGCTTTTTTGTAGCCTCCAACACTCAGTTCTATCCTGTGTATCATAACCAGGAGGTTTCTTCATATATATTGTATGCCTCAACGGAGCATTCAAGTAAGCTGTTTCAACATCTAAATGAGTAATTGAGCATTTATTACTAGCTGCCCAAACAAGCATCGTTCTCAAAGTGCTCGCTCGTAGACTTGGAGCAAAAACCTCATCATAGTCTCTATCTGTCTGTGAGAACCCTTGTGCAACAAGCCGAGCTTTATGGGTTACTAGCCCATCTACACTTTTCTTTACCTTATAGACCCACCTACAGCCTATAAGTTTCTCATTTGGTGGTATCCTTACAACTTCATAGACACCAAGCCTCTTCAATGAATCAATTTCTCTATCCATTGCCTCTTGCCATGCTTTTTGCTCCTTTTCTGGATATAATGTTATATCATGATAACTGGATGGTTCGATATCTACTTGGCAAACCACTGTGGCTTTATAGCGATCTGGTGGATGCCGGTCCCTGGAAGATCGTCTAGGCATAACAGGACTAACATCAGGTATATTGGGTTCATCCTCCCCTAACCCTAATTCCTGTTCCTGTTCTTCAACCTTAATAGATGGTTTATCATCCATCTCAGATGAACTATCATCAGGAATATGGTCCATCTTAACATCCATATCTGTAAAACCATAGTCTGCTTTTTCTAACCTGTCCCAGCCTTCATGTTCTAGGAATTTAGCACTAGCGCTACATAAAACTTTTGTTGTTCCTTTTTCCCAGAACCTATAGGACCTATGGTTAGCCTCATAGCCAACAAAAATCATTTTCTTTGCTCTCTGTTGGTCCTTCCTTCTCTGACTAACTGTTATATGCACCCAGGCTGGTGCACCAAAAGTATGTATGTAACTTAAATCAGGCTTCCTGCCGTGCCATAAAGTAAAAGGTATTTTTCCTGTAGAGGAGTGCACCACATTATTTAAAACATGTAATCATGTTATCCTTAACTGGTCTCGTTCTTGCCTACGTTTGGCCTCATCCAGTAACCTACCAGTTATACTGGCCAATGTTAGTTCATCTCTAGACAATACTTCTAATGATGAAACAAAAGAGTCATAACTGTCATCCAACGATGAAAGAATAATATAAACTTGCTGCAGTTCAGTAAACACAAGGTCTTTCTCCTGTAACTCCTGGAAAAGCCCTGTCATGGAGTCCAGGTGAGCCATCATGTCTCCTCCTTTCTGAAGATGTAAGCGAAATAATTTCCGTGTCAGGTAGATATGGACACCCACAGACACACACCCTAACAAGAAGCATGGTCAGTTCTGTTATTATTGTAAATTTCAAAGTGCTATAAAGAAGCTAAGTAGCAGAGGCCAGTTTAGTGTTGGCAGTATTAACTTGGGTGTAGTTCTACAGATTATTTAAATTAAGAGTGTGTAACCTGAGAGCCCAAACTTATTTTTGATCCTTAAAATCACCTCTGGCCATGGTTGCGAAAAAATTAGCAGGGAAGCTTTCTGCTTTTATGAAGTGAGAAACATAGAACATATAGTGTCAAATAGATTGAACATAACTTTAAAAAAAGGCAAAACTTCCAACCCCCTCTCCCAAATAAAATAAAAGCAGAAAGTCAAGGCACATCTCCCCTTACCAGGAATTTTTTACTTATCTTGCATTCAGTCTCTAGCCTTGACTGAATGTTATTTTTTGTTCTAGTTTTATATAAGGTGAATCTATAACATGATTTGAGAGCATATAATAATTGCCCCATTCCCCATATGCTTGACATCATATTCACTGTTTCTCACGTTTATAGATCTGTTCCCAGCAGGAACTCTGGCGCATAGAGTCTGTGCAGATGTTTGGTTAGACTTATGAGGCAGATAGGATTTCAGCCCTGACATTTGTGCTATCAAAAAATGCCAGAAGGGCAGCCTAAGACCATATGTGTGAGTAGTCAGCCAAATGTAGCCTGCAGAGATCTAAAGGTCATATAAGCTTCTCTGTAGTTGTATGGCCCAGTTCCAAAGTAGCACTTTATTCAATCATACACCATTTCCTTAGATAATTTCAGACTTTCATTGTATCTTTGTAGAACCAGTCAAATAACTAAAGTATATAGTTAGTCCAAGGATGAGATGAGGATCTCATGATCACGTGTAGTAAATTCCAACCTGAGCATGTTGTAAGACTATTAGATAATTCTAGATACTCATGCTAGTACACAGAATATATCTTAAGTAAGTTAGATGCTAGCATAGTAATGTAGTGCATCTTGGGAACATTATCTGATCTTTCTAAATTGGTGCCAAGCAAATAATCCAAAACGGTGCAGATTTCCAGGGATTAATGTTTGCTGTAACACCAACTCTGTTAAAACAGCAAAATGCTAATAGGTACAAAAAATAGGCAAAGTTATTTAATTTCTGTTTAACTTGTCTTCAGTATGAAAACGTGAAGGTGCAAGATGAAGTTTGAATTTCATAGAAACATGGATTAGAGGATTATTATTTATGTTGAATGAATTTAAACCTCCAATTGACCTGTATCCTAGGATTAGGGTTAGAGTTGAAAATAATGAGGCAATTGGCAGACATCACCTTGAGTTTGTAAAAAATATGTCTTGCCAGATAGTGTCTGAAGCTTCAGCACTGAGCTCTTTATTCTTTAGCACTTTTATTAATGACCTGGATAAAACGATGGAGGCAACAATTATCGAATTAACAGCTAATACAAACTCGTGTGGACTACCTAATAACCTAAAGGAAAAAAATGAAGGTGAAAAAAAATCTGTTTAAATGATAGAAAAACACTGAGGAAAACATAATGAAATTTAACAAAGATAAATGTGGAGAAATAGGATAGGGGGTTAGCAGTTATAAATAAAGGTAAAAGTTTCCCCTGTCGAGTCATGACTGATTCTATGGGGCAGTGCTCATCTCTGTTTCTTAGTGGAGGGAGCCAGCATTGTCCAAAGATGCTTCTGTGGTCATGTGACCAGCATGACTGTACACTGAGGCACACAGAACACTGTTACCTTCCCACTGAAGTGGTACCTATTCATCTACTCTATTTTGCATGCTTTCAAACTGCTAAATGTCTATGGAGATTCTCAGTCATCCAGATCATGATTGTTTCAAAGGTGCTTTTTTTTTCAAAAGGCCGTTGGACTTTCTTGGTTTTTTTTTAAAGACATTTCGCTTCTCATCCAAGAAGCTTCTTCAGCTCTGACTGGATGGTGGGGAAGTTTCGAATGCCAGGAACTGGAGCAAAGAATGGGAGCTCACCATGTGGTGCAACGCTCAGGTCTCGAATTTGGGCTGTCAGCTTTCCAGCTGACAAGCTCAGCATTTTTAATTGCTGAGCCATTGCGGCTCCAGTTATAAAAAGGGTTAAATGTTTTAGAAATCTAGATAAAGCCTTCCGAAGAATGATTTAAATCAATCCGATTGATTGATTGATTGATTGATTGATTGATTCGATTTATATGCCGCCCTTCTCCAGAGACTCAGGGCGGCTTACAATGAGAAGGCTTACAATAGCCTTCATACTTTTGTATATACCTGCTTAGTATGGCTTTCGGGCCCCCCCAAGCGGTGTTCTTTTTATACAAAGTCAGCTTATTGCCCTCACAATCAGGGTCCTCATTTTACCTACCTCGGAAGGATGGAAGGCTGAGTCAACCTTGAGCCTAGTGAGATTTGAATTTGCAGTAATTGCAGGCAGCTGGCAGCTAAGTGCTACATAACAGCACTTTAGTCCGCTGCGCCACCAAGGCTCTTTTAAACCTAGGTCATCTCTGTTTCTAATTTGTGCCTTCAGATTTTAATATTCTTTTTAAAAAAGTATTGGCTACCTTGAATATTAGCACAAGTATAAAAGCTGGAGCATAAATCTATAAATAAGTGAACTGTAGTAAATCTGTTTCAGATATTTAGATTTGAGAATGATTCATGAATATACAACAGACGAAGGAGTTAGACAAATCCCTAAGTGGATCCATAGGAATTCTTTTGAGACAAGTTGTTATTTATCTTAATAGAGTTGGGAAAGGCGATCTAGGTCATCAGGACCAAAATCTCTTGAGTCAGTGAAGAAATTCAAATTAGGAGAACCTTGACCTATTGTTCTCTATCCTCTGCTTGAAAATATGCGGTAAAATGGAACTACCCAATCCTAGATAATTGATTTCATATCAAATTGTTCTTTTCTTTTCCCAACATACAACCAGCATATGGCTTCTTGTTTTTTAAAATCAATAGTTTCCAACCTGTAAACTCCATAAGGGTATCACAGGTGTCATTAATATTCCATTTGAAATGGCCAATATTTCTCAAGATCACCAGGTGTTTTTTTTTTAACATTTTGGCATTCTCAGTTAACATCTTATGAGATTATGGCTTTCTTCCCATATTTGTCTCGGGATTTTAAACATTAAAATTAAGTTCATTTAATTTGCAAGTCAGATGCCATCTAAGTGAATTCTATATCTATAGTGTATACAAATATTGCATTGTCAGCCCCTGGTTTACCGCGTTTGTCCAAATAAAGGAAAAGATTGAGAACCATTGTTTAAGATTATTGTTCTATGACCTGCATTTTGAAAAAAGAAAAAATCAACAGGTCATGACTTTATTCCGTATAATAACTCTTTAAATTATTTGAATGTTGCTTTAATTTCCCCCTCAATGTGGTCTTTTTGGGTTATTTTATTTTTCTTTCAGAGAGATAGATTTTGCTATTGCTTTGGCTTCCTAAATTTACTTTGTCATATGTCTATGAGCATATGCTCTCTTCGTTTTCAGTGCATGTTGCTGATGTTGCTTCATTCTAAATAGTCTGGCGATAACAAAGAATTATGAAACAGAGGCAGATGTGCTCTCTGAACCTTATATTCACAGCCATACTTAAGAATATAAAAGGGTATTTTGAATCAGGATGCCTGATGCTAAAGTCCCTATATTTGAAATTATCTCTAGCGTAAATGTTTTACTTTTGTTCATTATCTCAGTGACATATTTTACAAATACTGATATTGTATTTAATTGCATACAGTTTTGTTCTGCTCCTGACTTCTGGAATATTTTTGGTGTATCATTAAGCAGCTTGAAAACACATTGAGAAGTTGTGAAAGAAACTAACTAGTAGCAGATTTAGTGGTGTCTTTTGCTGGGCTGATGAAAAAGTATTAAGTGACACATTTCAGGGAGACATTTGCAAGAACATTTAATATTCAAAGTAGGCCAATGACATTTGTTAAAGAAGAGAGGCAGTCAATTTTGGAATGGGGGAGGTATTTTCCATTTGCTAATAAAGAAATACAATTTATTCAGTTATGTTAAATTCTGAAAGGATTGTATTAAGAGTTATATATACAAACTTCCTACAGACAGATTATTTGTACGTTTGTATGTACATTTGTGTGTATCTCCAGAATATTATTGCTGAATGTCCATAGTACAAAGTCAATCACTCTGACAGCTTCACTCTAACCAACTCCTTCAGTGTTGCTTTTAATAAATGAAACAGGTAGTAGTCCAGGTTTCAGCAGAGATAGCACCACACTGAACTTAGTTTGGAAGCTAAGCAGGATTGGCCCTGGCTAATACTTGGGTGAGGGACAATTTGGAAATTCCAGAAGTGTAGCTTAGATAGATAAATTGCAAAATAATCAAGGAAGAAGACAAAGGGAAGCCATATGCATATTTTTGTATGCATTTTGTATAGCAAGGGCTACATGTATGAAGACAAGCTTGACACTGAAAGAGAGTTTATTTTTTAACAATTAGGGTTGGGGAGACTCCTTATTCCAGGGAAAAACAAGTTACTTGGACAAATCATTATGATATTTCATCAGGTAGCTAGATTGTTTCTTCTACATTTCATTTTAATTAAAAATGAGGAAGCATTAATTGAAAAAAAAGACCAGTGCTCACTTTTCAATTTTGCATTTGAAAATTATTATATCCATTTATTGTACAGAAACTGAACATAAACTGTATACAGATCTACTCTGTTTTCTCATTGAATTGGCATTGAGAATTGGCATTCATAGAGATAGGAAGACACCACAGAAAACAATATTGTAGGAATGTCTTAGAGGAGAAATAATTATACTAATGTAATTCTGTATGTCTTTTTTTAAAAAAATCACTCTTATTGATGACTCTAAACAGAGCCGTATAGATGATAAAGTTGAAAGTTACACACTTAAAAAGTTGCTTGATCATTACTTTAGCATTAATTATAGATAACATTGTTTTGTTGTCAAGGCAGAATGGAATATATCTTATTAATAAAAATCTCTCTTGGAAACCGAGATAGAACATAGCTCGATGGTCATATAATTGCTTTGATTGCAAAAGCTTCAGCATTTTGAGGAGGGAAACAGGAGAGGTCAATGTCTGAAATCTTGGAAGCCACAGCCAACGCTCTTGAACTATTTTGATTAATGTTTCATGTGGTAGATAGTTCCCCATATTCCTAAAACACATGAGACCAATTTCTGTATTGGACTAGATTCTGTATTAAACTCTCGCATTAGAATTTAAAAGCTATAAACATATACATATGGGCAGTGCTGCTATAAAGCATTTTATCTGTTAAAAGTGCAAACATGAAGATCAAGAAACAATATTTGAAACAGTTCATGAATGCAGAGCAAGCAAGAATGATTTGCAGATCAAAGTGTTCTGAATGGCTTGATATATTCACATTTCCTTCTCATGCCTCAATTCCTTTGCCTTACTATTTCTTACTTCTTTTTTGTGTATTGCGTCATGTTGCTTACCACAAAAGGAAATAGAGTGAAGGGTATGTATATTAAACAAAAAATCAGAATTTAAATATGTAATCAAGTAAAAGATTCCGTGCAATTTCCAAATGAGTAAAACAGCTGTTATTGGATGATACATTTTGGCTGTTTCGGTCCATGCATGGATGAAACGGGGTTGTGTTTTCGGTATAGAATGAAGTCTGATTGCTCTGCCAGAAAAGGTATAGTGGGGAACAGAGGGAAACAGCCAAGTCCATAGGTGGCGGGGAAGGAAGAGGGGAAGCTGCTGGAAAAAGAGGATTAAGCACAGTCAGGAATCTTTACAATCCTTGTCAGTCACTTGGCTTCATCCTGTATATTATTTATGCTGTGTATGAATAATGCTCCAGGACAGTCATATGTTCTACACAGAGCCACATAATGAGATTAAGGCATGCTGAATCGATGGACAAGGATGTCCACTGGTTCAGCATTGCTCTGTCCTATATAATTGCAAGGGGGAAAATTCTGCAAGGGGTTGCAAAGGGATTGCAAGAGGTTCTGATATTTAAAAATCTAGAAAACATTCAATTATGGCATGCTGTTTTCAGTCTAGGGAAATGCAGTCCAATCTGCTCAATATTTCCAATCTGCTCAATATTTCACCACATTGTTTTTCTCCAGATGAGGCCTGAGTCTAAAATTTATGGGGCTCTTTATATAACCCTCCCTCCCCTCCCCCCAATCCCTGAGAATTACTCTTCTGATGCAGAAACATCCACTATGAATATTTTTTTTATTCGTTCTTTTGGGTTTTTGCTACCTGTGTCATTTATTTGTGCTTCGCAATGCTATCCTGTGATAACATTTTGATTGAATATAATTTGTTACAGGGGCCAGTTGGATTGAAAGGTGAAAAAGGTGACCGAGTAAGTGCAGCTTTAAAATAAATTCACATACATTTTTTAAAACTCTTGACTATGGTGAGAAATAAACCAACAGTCATTTTTCTTTCTAAGGGAGACATGGCTTCCCAGGGTATGATGCGAGCTGTGGCAAGACAAGTCTGCGAACAAATGATCAACAGTAAGTGGTTCTTCTGTCACATACAACAAAAGCCATATACCAAATTGTCAGGCCCTAACACACTGTGGATTTTAAACATGTGGGATGTTTGCCAAGTAGCCATGTGATCTATAACAACCTTCCCTCTAAAGCAGGAGTGTAAAACTCAAGGCCCATGGGCTGGATTTGGCCCACAGGATGCTTAGATCTGGCCCGCGGGGCCACCTGGAAACAGTGAAGGACCGGCCCACTGCCTCTGCCACATGCGGCCCTCCTGAGCTCCGTTTTCGCTGGCAGACGGTTGCAGGAGGCTGTCACAGCCGAAAACGGAGCCCGCGAGGGCCCGTTTTCACTAGCAGAGTGGTCAGGCCAACACAGGCACCCTTGACATGAGTGATGTTGAGCTGGCCACGCCCACCCTGGCCATGCCCACTCACTGAGGTCAAACAAAACCCTGATGCGGCCATCAATGAAATCAAGTTTGACACCCCTGCTCTAAAGGGTTGTTTTCTCAAGGCGAGATTGGAGGACAATTGCATGTTAGTTCACAATCCATATAGGAAGTGGAAGACACAGAACAAAGTACTTTCAGTTGCTTATCAGTTCCTTAATTCAGTAGTCCGAGCCAGAAGTCAAGGATGGTATTGCTAGGAGTAATTATTTTAACATTTAGATTTATACTTGTTAGTTAACATTATGTTTTGTTTTGGGCCTTTGAATCAGTGTTGACATCTGGCAATAGCCTGGATGTATTTTTGTAGTATTCTGGGCAAGCTTTTTCAGAAGTGATTTGTCATTGTCTTCTTCTTAGGGCCGAGAGGAGGGATTGACCCAAAGTTACCCAGCTGGCTTTGTGCCTAAGGCAGGACTAGAACTGGAGAATCTATTAGTTAAAAAACAACAACCAACTAATGTTTTTTACTTCTTAGTATCTCACTGTGAAATACTTATGGAATCCTAGGGTTTTGTGGAATACCATTGCAAAACCCTGTGTTAACTTATGAAAATGTACATGTGCTATTTTTTAATGTCCTGTTTAATGATGCATTTCCTCTTTTTTCCCACTTTTCAAGTAACCATCCTAACACTTTATTATTCACTGGTCATAATCCAGGAGACACTTTTGCTGACAACACATCTGGATCATTTCAGACAGTTACACGTACTTGGCCACTCATTACCCTAGATTTAAATTTATATATTTCCACTGGTGGATAGGAACTGTAGAGGAGTAGTAAAATATTTATCAGAGAACTCAATACATAATCACAAGTGTCTGAAGTGTTAGTGCAGCATAATCCATTCCTGATTGAGTTGGAGAAAGAAACTGATATAAGACTATGCATAAGTTTATATGCATAGTTCTTTCTTTTTAAAATGGTAAATTGTACTGGTTTTGACTTTGCCATCAACTGGTGGGTGCATAGTTTTTTTTAAAATCACTCTTAAAGGTTGCTTCATTATTCACTCTCTTAATCTATTTCTTCTTTTTTTTTTCCTCTCCAAAAGACCAAATGACCCGATTTAACCAGATGCTGAATCAAATTCCAAATGATTACCATTCAACTCGCAGCCAGCCTGGACCTGCAGGGCCACCAGGTCCCCCTGGACCTCCTGGGAACACAGGAGAACCTGGAAGTGGAGGCAGGCCAGGATTTCCGGGCGCACCTGGCATGCAAGGATCCCCTGGCGAGCGAGGTGGGTTGTCCTTAGTGTCATAGGGATGTTCCCTGCAGAGGAAGGGGGGTCTTAACTGATCTTTCAGAGTTTAGAACAGTGGTGGGACTATCAGCGAAACAAAGAGCGTACGTGAAATGCCAGACCACGAAGACAGTTTACGTTCCTCAAAGTGGCATTGACCAAGCAAGTGCTTGACGTTAGATATTTCCTGAGAAATTGAAGCCAGCACTTCTGTGACACAGCTTGAATATATTTTCTTTTTGGTGTGCTTTAGGACTGCCTGGAGAGAAAGGTGAAAGAGGAATTGGAATACAAGGACCACGAGGTTTGCCAGGGTCACCAGGTGGGTTATACTAGTGATATATACTCTTAAAAATAATGATATGTACTATCAAATGTTTGAAACTTTTATTCAGCCTGATGTTGTTCATCCTCCTTAACTCCACGCATCAGTTGAAAATGCTAAGTAAATGTTTGAGAAATTCCATAGTAGCAGTTGGCTTTTATTTGTAATACTTCCCTCCCTCCTCCTTCCCTTCTCCCCCTCTCTCCATATACAAAGTTACAGGGCTCTCTCATAGATCATGGTGCTGTCATGGTGGCTAGTTTTGCTATTAATATAGTTTGGTTATTTACTTAGATTTTGGAAGGTTTAGTCAGATTCTGTCTCATTGCTTCTGTCTTCAATTTACTGTTGAATGTTCATGACAAACTCCACAATAAGCTCTCAACAATTTCTACCTTCATTTTACGAAAATTTTACATTTCTTTTAACCATGAATATAAATTGTTCCAAAGAAAACATTATCTCGTATGTTCTAAAGCTATGGGGAAGTAGCAAAATTAAAGTAATCTTGCGCTTTAATTGAAATGTAACATAGAAGTTGCTTCTCTGTGTAATCCACCAAGCTCAGTCGGGCCAGAACAATTTTCTATGACTAAAGAGCTTAAAATCAGGGAAACAACAAATGATGAATTAAGTTTTGGGTTTCCTGTGGTTGTTTCATTAACACCATATGTAGAAACCAAATGGAAATATTCCTTAAATATATGCTTCAGTGTAATCTATTTTTTAATTTTGCCAACCTCTTTACTAAACTTCCTCGCATTGAATTTATTGATACAATACCTTCCTTTTCATTCTACAATTAGGTCCACAAGGAGAATCCAGAACTGGCCCACCAGGTTCTACAGGTTCCCGAGGTCCACCTGGTCCACCTGGCCGACCTGGTAATGGTGGTATCAGAGGGCCACCGGGCTCCCCTGGATACTGTGATTCATCCCTGTGCGCTAGCATTGCTTACAATGGTCAAGGATACCCAGGTAGGTTATTGGGAATTTAATTATCATTGAATACTTTAATAAAAGCTTGTTTGGCGTGAATAATTTTATGCAGTGAAAAGTTGTAATAAAAGTAGAATTAATTAGAAATTAAAACTGAACTATAACTCAACCGCTGAACAATGTAAGCTTTCCAATTCAATCAGATTTAGGAATATTTGTTGTGATTCTCATAACTGGTGTCTTTTATGTTTATAGAATTTCTCCTGTTTTTGAAGTAGCTTTGTTCCAGTTTGAAGTGTCAGTTTTACTTTAAAGAAAAAGTCGTTTAAATATTTCAAACTAATTTATTTTTAATGTTTAAAGTGATAGTATAAGGCACAATGCTCTTAGGACATAATTGACCATTTTCCCTTCTTCTTCCTGTTTTCCTTCTCCATCAAACTACTCCTGTACTTCTGAACAAGGTTGACCATTCGTCTAAAGTATAAAGAACAGAGTTTGCCATTTCTGCGTTCATCTTTCTGATTCGTGATGGGATTATCTATACAAAATTAGTACCTGAAATCTAATTTTCCATTCCAAATGTCATTTTGTGATACAGTGCAGACAACTAGGCAAGGGAGGGCATGGGAAGTCATTATTTGCACTGTATCAAATTCAACGGAATCTATTATATTGGTCTATTATACAAATTTCTTCTGAGAAGAGTCAGTTTGAGGCAACGAATGGTCCAAGGAACTTAAATGCTGGATATTTGTGACCACAGGATACCAAATCACTAAACTGGGAAGGGTCATAACCAGTGACCATGCCATATATTTAAGGCCTCTTCAAGAAAAGATTCCAGGCCCTTAATATTGATCACCAATTTGTTGTGTGCACTGTAGCACCTTATACATGATATTGCTGTTTGTTATGTTGTTTGCATGTATACGTGAATATATATAGATATATATATATATATATGTACACACACATTCATAGTATTGATGAGTAGATCAAATTCAATAGAATAAGCCATAATGCAAAATTTGCACACTATCAAACAATTGAATGAGAAATAAATGGAAAATAATACTGAAGTGCTACTCCTACAAAAAACAAAAATCAATCTGGCATATATATATATATATATATATATAGATAGATAGATATACATACAATTTAACTCTCATGGATGTAATGAATGAAAAACAATTTTGCACACAGCTGTTCAACTCTGAAAACTAAATCTTTGACCTATTTCAGGTTCCAGCTAACAAATTTTCTATGCCGCCAGTGCTGCTTACAGTTTGAATTTCCATGAAAATCCTGTTTCTGAGATGTTTGTGCACGTGCTAACTTGGACCTGAATCTGTATGGTTATTTCATTATAGATAATGGTTACATAAATAGTGTTGGCCTCATAAGAGGGGAGATGCTTTTTTTAAAAAAGAATGTACTTACTAACAAGCATTTGTGATTGCAATAAAGGACAATGGCATTTGATAAAGCAAGGGATGTAAACTCAACCTCCCTATTCTTACTGTCCAATTATATCAAAACCAAGTTACTAGAATGGCAGTGGAGGCTTATAAACATATTAATGGACATAACACCATAATGCATTTACCTTGGTGAAACAGAAAATGACTGTAAATAATGAACTAATTGTGGCTTGTAAATGATTTGTATGGAATCATGTCCACTAAACCTAGTTAACATTACATCCTGCTTTTGCATTCAAACCTCCTGCTGCTACTTTTTAATTTGTGCCAGCATAATCTCTTCGAAACTCGCGAAGTCTTTTTCTCTATTCTTTGTTATTCTTGTCTTCATCTTACCTTATTCAGGACTTGAGGGTTTTTTTGTATATGTAATCTTCTTACAAGTGTTGAAAATATAATTAATTTTGATTTTGATTTCCCTGAAATCTTCGGTGTTCCTCTAGCACTAGCTCTGGTTCAGTCAGATATGAGGCACATTTGTCAGAAAATAGTAGTTACTGAATATTGTCAATGGTGACAACTTGGTGTAAATTTTTGCGCCCCCCCCCGCCCCCGTAGGGAACTATTTTGAATAAAACAAAGCTGCATACATGAAGTTTTCCCTTTTGACCAAAGCATTTATTTTAATAATTGGCTTTCACTTAAGTGAAACTCCTAAAGATCACTAAGCCTACTAAATTTAATTGTGTCCCAGTGAAATAAATGGAGTAAGTTACAACTAATTGTGACTAACATAAATATCAACTGTTTTCATTGGAAATTATTCAAGGCTTGACTTTAGCAAGTTTGTAATTTTAATACTTACTTAAAAAAAAATACCCTGGACCTCAAAGCTATTTTATTTTGAACATTGTATTCCTTAACTTGTACCAATATTCTTTCTGTTTTAGAATTTTTTCCTCTCCCAAATTGAAATTATTTTTGAGTGATTATTACATGTGTATTGTACAAAATCAGTGTTAGGGACTAAACTGCAAAGTAGGACTTGTTTGCTTGCTTGGCATTAAGTCTCTTTGCTCCCTAAGAGACTTAATTCTTGCACAGAACTTCAGTCTTCAATATTTTAGATGTGGATGTTGCTATTTCTGTTTACATTTTGCTTAGGCTAATTTGCGATACAAAAAGTTATTGAAAGGGAGCAGAAAAATTTCTTCAACAGACAAAACATGGTGCTTCCCCCTGACCATCTGTTTTTGCTGGACACATATAAGAAGCTCCAGCATTCATGTCAAAGGCAAGGGCAATGCCTCAGTCACAACTCCCCTTGTTGAGACTCATATCCGTAGCAGAATTTGTACATAAATTACTGATTTTAGAATCATTTGCTAGCGGTTTTTTTTTTCCCCATGAAATCACTTCTAAATAAAAGCCCTGAGAATTGACTAAAAGAAAAAAGACAAACCATCCCAGATTTACTAAAACAAAACAATAACCTAATAGCCTACTTTTAAACTAAGAAAAAGAAATCCCCTTTGATTCAAAGACGTGTGATAATAATGTTCCATTGGACAACTATTTTCAACCAGAGTCCTATGTACCTGACAGTGGACCATATCAGCCTGACAGTGAGGCCTACGTAGTACCAGTGGAGCCTGAAAGAAGAGCTGAGGACTATGAGGACTATGGATCTGATATGCACTCACCTGGGTTCCCTGAACACATGCGCTGGAAACGTTCCTTATCAAGAAAAGCAAAAACAAAACCATAAATGTCTTATTTTCTCACTTCTCTGTCTCTCCCCCCACCCCTCCTCTCCCTTTGGGTATTTGTTTTTGTTGTTGCCATTCTCTCATATGTAGATATGCTATTCCACCTGCCGTGTTTCCAGGCAGAAGTACAACTTAATCTTCTGAGAATATCTGGCGTATGTGGGAATAGCAATAAATGTTGCTACACATTTCGTTCTTTCTCTCTTGGAATGCCTGTAATATACCTATGCTTCAGGTGGCTGCGTTAAACCTTAACAAGTGCATCAAAGTGATTGCAAGGCTACGGTTCTTTTAATAAATTAAAAATATAACAACCATAAAAATCCTACCTTCTTCACAGCTACAAGAAGTAATTTAGAGGCTGTATAGCTCAGCAACGAAAGGGCTTGGCCTTATAATTTTCTTCTTCATCAAATCGCTTGCTCGATAATTCAGTCACTGTTACCAATCTGCAACATCTAATAAAATGCATAAGCAATTTCTTCTTACTTTTGCATATAACTTGCAGGGCATATACAGCTTTTATGAGTCTCTTTTAACAACCACAAACCTTTAAATGATATAGATGGCATCCTTGTATCAACTGGATACAATTTTAAAAGAAGTAATGGCTTAATTTTCCTTGTTTTAGAGACCTTAACATTTATGCCAAATTGCAGTCAAACCTGCAGAGATGGAATTGCATGTTTGTGTTGTATATTTAGTTATGATTCCCCCTTCTCTCCAGAATATAATGTTTCATAGTTATCAGAAAAAAAGCAGTTGGAAATTGTTTGCAAGACTATGGATATAGAATTGCTGCTTTTATATTTTAACTGCAAATTGTGAATTTCACTGCCTTATATTATTTATTTCTGAAACAAAAGAGGCATTTTTCAATAAAACTACTGAAAATCTATACAGAGTCTGAGTATTATTGCTGGAAAACTTCCAGATTTCCGAGGCTTTATTGTCATGGAAAATTAATCACCTGAAACATTGAACTGTATTTATCTCTGCATGTGTGAGTGTACACATCTATACACACAAACACACACACACACACAATATATTGCAGTTTAAAATGCTGAATGAGGAGTACTTTATTTTCAGCAACATTTTCCCTGCTCTGAAGGTTTAATTTATGACCTTGTTTTATAGAAGCCTCAATAGCAAAAGAAACAGCAATTCCCAAATTTAGAACTCCATGTACATTTTTCAAATGATCTGTAATCTCATCGGCTCAATGTCCGGCAGAGTTTGCAGTTTTTTTCAGATTGTGCCCTTTAAAAAAGGGGAGAGAACAAAATTAGCAATAAAGGTGGAAATACAGTATAAAAGTGGCTCAGAGAGAGAAAGATTTAAGTATTTTCTCTTTAGAACATGGGCTGACTTTTACTGAGTAGTTAAATTGTTGGCCCATGTGGTTCAGTATTACCAGTGTTAACTGGCAACTGGCTTGCCAAAGTTTTTCATGTTTGTATATTTTACTACACTTATATGGTGGTGCAGCCATTGCCTATCATGTGATTGGTACCTACACAGTCAATTTGCACCAAAGATCTGGAAACATGCCAAGATTTTTTTCCTACCAAAATTGAACATTTTCCGATCCAGAAGCCCTTTCTGACCTCACTCGCACATATTCCATTGTGTTGTGCAGTTGTTATACTTGTCCCTCTTATGAAGAATCCTAGCTGCAGGATTTGGGTTTAGCTAGTCTACAGAAAAAAAGAATTAGGGGTGACATGATAGCAGTATTCCAGTATTTGAGGGGCTGGCACAAAAGAAGAGGGGTCAAACTATTTTCCAAAGCACCAGAGGGCAGGACAAGAAACAATGGTTGGAAAGTAAAGAGAGAAGCAACTTGGAATTAAAGAGAAACTTGCTAACTGAGGACAATTAACCAGTGGAACAGCTTGCTTCCAGAAATCAGTGCTCCATCACTGGGTGTTTTTAAGAAGGGTCTAGACCAGGGGTGTCAAATTCGCATCAGCATCAAATGATTATCATGACTTTTTTTCCCCTTTGCTAAACTGGGCATGGGCGTGGCCAGCATGTGACACATCCGGCCCATGGGCCATGAGTTTGACACCCCTGGTCTAGACAGTCCCTTATCTGAAACAGTATACAGTAGCTTCTGCTTGAGCAAGGGGCTGGACTAGACCTCCAAAGTCCCTTCCAGTTCGTTCATTCTACTTCTATTACTTGCATACCTGCAACAGCTGCTATAGATTCTATGGAGCCAAACTGGCAACCAACATCCCATCTCTTTACCCAAAATAAGCAAAAAGACCTAACGTTTCTAACACTAGAAACAAAGTAGGCCATTTATTTTTATTTATCAAATTTTAAAACATACTAAGTTGTGCTGAAGCCAATGAAGGATTCTCAGGCCTAAGGCATTATCTATACTGTGCAAGAGACTAGTAAAGATCTAAAATGATCTAGTTGCAATAATGTACCTTTTCTGTGGGAAGGAACCAGTGGAGCCAGAGATCCACTATACCAGGGAGCCCATGTCTACGTGCACACCAGGGGTGGGTTCTACTTACCTTTACTACCGGTTCACAACGGGACCGTGCATGCATGCGCAGAAACTTCCTGATGACGTCCGGGTCAGTGGGTGGAGCCTCCTGCCGGTTTTACTACTGGTTCTTGCAAACCAGTCCGAACTGGGGGCAACCCACCACTGGTGCACGCACAGGCACACCCACATCCACACCCCAGCATTTCTGATGAAGTGTCTGGCAGAATGAGGCTTCCTTTACGGTTATTTGCTTTAGGCAGCCAGTATAGACCCATTTTTTAATGAAAATAATTCAAGGAAAACAGCAATTCAATGTTTTTACACTAGACAGTGGAGATGTCTGAAAGTGTTCCTGATTTTTTTTCTCCCAAAAGAGCTAATGATTAATTTATCAATCCACTACAAAAATTCAATTTATGCCAAAAGTGACAAAACTTCAAGCCAAATTGCACCTGACTGAAGGCAACACAACTTTTTTCTCTCTCTCCACATATTAGAAATACAGTTGTGGAGATATGTAAGATAGTCAGCCAAAGTTTAATTTACACTGTGACCCATTGATGATATGCTGTCTACTTCCAAATTTAGTGTATCAGACTTAGAGAAGTACATTTCCTCAAACATTTCAGTTCAGTTCTCTTCACGATTTCAGTTCTAAGAAATTTGTCCTTTAAAATGTGAAAAAGCAAATAGATTGTGGGTGTAAATCCATACAATGATGCAAAAGATACCCTTGTCAATGAAAGCAGAATTGTTTTTATTGGGTTTTATGAACTAGGAAAAAAATACAAGAAATTAATGCTATATATGATAACTAGCAAGATTGTTGGATGCACAACAATGGAAGAATAATGAAATGCCCACTGAGAAGATTGGATTATAAAATTAATGGAGCTTGCAGAAATGCCAAAGCTGACCTTCAAGTAAAGATATTTAAAACACTGGAAGCCTTATATGGGCTTTTTGTTCAAGAAATAAAAGACTGAATTGGATTTGGGGGCTATAAAGGGTTAAAAAGGAAGGGAAAGTAAGGAGGGAAAAGAAAAGGGGAGGGGAACATGTAAGATGGCAGCTACTCAATAGAAGGGCAGAAGCCTTCCTTCCTTCCTTCCTTCCTTCCTTCCTTCCTTCCTTCCTTCCTTCCTTCCTTCCTTCCTTCCTTCCTTCCTTCCTTGAAAACCTTGTTTTGGAGAATGGGTGGTGGGGCATTCCTAAAATGACCTGTATCTTTACTAGGATTGCATGGCTGCCCTCAGCAGCTGCAATGAAATCCTAGCAAGAAATAATTAGTGGAGGTAGCACTGATTGACTCATTGATATTAAGGCTGACTTTCTGATGACTTGGGACCGTTCATATAATTTTCTTCTTTCATAAAAATAAAAAGCAAAAAATAACTGGTATAGGGTGTGTTTTTTTTTTGTGCTAAGTTTCAAAGGAATTAAAATTATATTGCCAAATGCAATAATTTTTTTAGTGGCAGTAATAAAAATTTTATATGTGCAAGAAACAATTATGAAGGAATACAACTGAATTATTTTCATTACACAGAAGATTTCGCTTGAATTGTTGGATCAAGGATACCTGCCTCCTCCAGATGCTGTTGAACTTCAGGTCTTCGCAGTGAAGACCTTCAAAATGAAAAAAAAAAAGTTGATGTATTTCGAATACTTTTTAAGAAGTCTATTTCCTTTTCAAACTTTTTGTAAGGTTCCCATCTCAAAAAGCTGCTACTGATTTTTGGTGATTGCAGTTGGAGTGGTTTCTGGATTTCACCAAAAAGTGGGAAAAACCACAACCCTGAAATCTCATAGTGCCTCAAGGTCCCTGTGAGTTGTCAAGTTTTCTTTCTCACAACCTGCCTGATGGATCAACCAATATCCTGCTTATGAAATGTGGCTGAAATGTCCCTCAGCTCCTCATATAGCAATAGCACTTAGACTTATATATCTCTCTAAGCCGTTTACAGAGTCAGCATATTGCCCCCAACAATCTGGGTCCTCATTTTACCCACCTCGGAAGGATGGAAGGCTGAGTCAACCTTGAGCCTGGTGAGATTTGATCTGCCAAACTGCTGGCAGACGGTGATCAGCAGAAGTAGCCTACAGTACTGCACTCTAACCACTGTGCCACCACGGCTCAGGTTGGGACTTTTCTCCTTATCATAATGCCATAATGTTTTATTTTCCAGACTCCAAGAATTCACATAACAACTCTTTCCAATATGTTTAGGAGCTAAGATTTCTTCAAAGGGAGGGAGGCATAAAATGATTGGAAAACTGCAATTATAATGATGCCTCCTAACTATATTTACAATAACCGTGTTTGAAGTTTCTTCAGCTTTTGCCTCTAGGGCTTGTAATCTGGAAGCTATCCTTGTTCTCAGGTGCCTACTGATCTCTTCTTTCTCTCTGGCCCTAAGACTTTTTCAACATATTATGATAAGGAGAAAAGTCCCAACCTGTTTCCTGCCCATCTGTTCATGGAATACATTATTATGTATGTCAGGTGCTCACCCCGTCTTACCTCTGCAAAAGGCAATGCCAGAGGTATGGCATACAAGGGAGAGAATGTGATAGAATAATGTTCTAGAAAATTACATCAAAGCTAAACAAGAGGATCATCTCCTGCATTTCTTGCCAAAGATCATTAGATCACTTCGGATACTTGTAAGAGCCTGCAGGTCTCACCCAAATAATGATTCACAAGAGGGAAGAAGAATTGGTCTGTATTAAATTTTCCCAGGAGAGGTAAAATGAGCAAAGCTTGGATAATGAAGCTGGATGCTGTAAAAAGTGCTAGAAAGTTCCTTTCTGCTTCTATAAGAGAAGAAGGAGATATTGGTTTGTTTCTCATTTTTTCATTGCAGCACGATTGTGATGCAGTTTGACAGATTACAACTGCCAATAAATATATATCAGAGAAAATCTGCACAAACACCCTTTATTCACAAAAACAATACACAAAGTTACATTAGGTTAGGAAAAAATGTAGGAATTTGATATATTAGGTAGGGTTTCTAACACAAGATGAACTAGGACAAGATGAACTAGGCCAAGCTGTCTCAGGAATTCTGGGAGTTGAAGTCCACAGGTTGTAAAAGGGCCCCATTTGCCCACCCCTGGACTAGGAGAAAGGTGGATTTAAATACTTAGATATTCAAACAAACTCAAAGGAATATTAAAATGGGATGAATAAATTTATACGTGGAAAAATAAACCAAGATGAATTGAAATGGGCAGATTCACTCAGCCCTTAGATCTACCGGTACTTGGGCTTCTGGATTTCCTCTTTTTCAGAAAATGAAGTTAGGGTCTGTGAAGACTATTGGCAAGAGAGAGGTGATGAGGTGTAGCTGTCTCCATGTCAAGGCAATCAGAGTTGAGTCCAGCCCAATTTAAGGAGTTTCCTGATAGGCACTAAGCATGCTAATTCACAAAAGAACTTGTTATCAAGAAATCATTCGTGAGCTTTCACATATATAACTTCTTCATTTTCAGGTAGATGAGATAAAGTATCAAGATAGATAGATAGATGATAGATAGATAGATAGATAGATAGATAGATAGATAGATAGATAGATTCCTAGTGTTTGATCTATGCTGAGAAAATAATGCAGTGATCAACAGTCCAATAATACAATTGTATGGTATTTAAATAGTTATTGTCTACCATATAGCCTTCCCCAAATGGGCACCATTTTAGGTAAGCAGAGCTATGACTTCCACACTCCAAAGCCAGACTGGATGGCTTTAACCAGTATGATAGTTTAATTAACATTATTAAATGATAGTTTAATGATTAAAAATTATTGTTTTAATCTTCTACAGATTATTGCGTTGTATTGTATTGCTCAGAGTCACTGCTGTGAGATGGCTGGCCATAGGAATCAAATAAATACATCAAAGTAATAAATATCTTCTTGTATGAATTCAGGCAACTGTCATAAAATTGGGCAATCGGTTACAAAACAGACATGCAAATATTGTGTCAGAGACATATCTGTCAGTGCATATGTGTCAATTGGGGTTGCATTTTTTTTTGTTTTGTTCCTTAGAATGAATGTGGTTTTAATTATCGGAAATGAGTAATCAGGAGTAAAAAAACAACAACTTGAGGCTTGGATATTTTCTTCTGATTGCTGCTGTTGGAACTTTACCTCCTCAAATGGTTCACCCTGTCATTTGCTAAGCAATTGTGCAAGAAATAGGCAGTCCCTATTTAACAATTAATATAAAATGTGTTCTGCTTCACAGCGATGACTCGGCAGATATGACTTGATTTAACTTGATTACAATCTTAGATTAAAATCCATACATAAAATCCATCTTATAAAAAACTGATATGCAGTAAAACTTGAATGAACAGATCCATTAATTTCTCCCTGTCAGACTACCATAACGGAACCATCTCTTGATGCTAAAAGACAGAGTTTTGTAGCTGCCTAGATTACCTTCAGATTTCCATCTGCTAGAAAATAAACCTAAAATACGTTCAAGTAACTAGCCATTGTGTTAATAATTATTTTAAAATGTTGTTATTCATCTTTACTCCAGTGCCAGCTTGTTCCAGATCTCCTGTCAAAACACATTTGATTGTGTGTCATATCTCTTTTTCCAGAAGCATAATTTGCATAAGTGAGCTCCAAACAATACACATTTTTCAAACAGCTTGATCCAATTCATCTTTGGCAAACTGAATTCGTAACCCTAATTTCTCTTTTCATTTGTATATAACCCTTCTTTCTTAATGAAAAAAGAATGCAACATTTCTCACTCCCCAAAAAACAGCTGGAATGAATTGTTTATTGCAAAGTCAGGGAGAGGGGAAAAAAAAGCTTAATCCTTATTTTCCTAGGAGGTAAGATTCAGGGTACCAAAATAGATGGTCAATGTCCAGTTGCTCTCAACTGATAAAGAAAAGCATTGCAGTTTCTTTTTGTTTGTATTGTAAAATTGTGTTTTTGCAATCTGCCCACTCCACCTCCTGCTCTAAATAATAGCACAAAATTTAACTTCTATCATCATTGTACTCATTTGGGTAGGTTCACTGCCCAAGGCCACAAACCAATAAACATTCATATTGTCTACTTTCCAATGCTATGCTATTCCACCTGGAATCATAGTTTTCCCCTATTTCATTTCACTATCATATACCTTGTTTTCCCGAAAATAAGACCCAACTGGAAAAAAAGGCCCAGCATGATTTTTCAGGATGCTCGTAATATAAGCCCTACCCCCAAAATAAGCCCCAGTTAAGATTGTCAGCCAGATGGATGCATTTAGTACTGTATTTCTCCCAAAATAAGACCTAACCAGAAAATAAGCCCTAATGCATCTTTTGGAGCAAAAATTAATATAAGACCCGGTCTTATTTTTGGGGAAACACGGTACATAGTTGATTTTGTCGGTGTGCAAAGTTATAGGAACACCAGCATGTTGTGTTTCAAGTCCATCTGTTGCCATGAATGCATACAACCTGTGCTGCCTATTTGCATTTTCCTTTATGTGCTACTTCATTGAGAAAGCAAAAGTGACTGCCTGCAAAGGCTCCTGGATTGTGGCTGAAAGGCAAAAATTGAAGTAGTATGCTCCGTCCCATAATTGGATAGACCAGGTTGCCCTGTTAGACCGGTCCCACCAGAAAAAAACACTTAATCTTTCATCTGGTATAGCCAACAAAAGTGAGGAGAGCCCGTGGCTTAGAGGTTAATACATCTACCTAATATGTAAAAATCAACTTTAAAGTTGATTCTGCAATGAATCTGCATTTCAGAGTTAGCCTGAGAGAGATCTTTAGTATTCACTTCCATTGCGGTTTATGATACCTG
Source organism: Pantherophis guttatus (assembly GCF_059756535.1). Lineage (NCBI taxonomy): Eukaryota > Metazoa > Chordata > Lepidosauria > Squamata > Colubridae > Pantherophis > Pantherophis guttatus. The sequence goes on along the minus strand of NC_142063.1, from coordinate 230,880,039 downwards.
CAGCTTCTCCACTCCCAATTTTAATTAGGTTTCATATTTTATAATTGTTGACCATCACTAGTATAACTATGGCATTAAAGGTGGTTGCTCTACTTTTGCTGTTTCCTATCTGTCAAAGGATTGCATGTCACATGTATGGGGAGGAAAAAAAAAGCACAATGATTTAATGTATTGATTAAATTATAAGTGTGGTTGCCTTTGATGTACAGCAATCACTGGGATTCTTTCACAAAGGCTTTATTAGTTTTTCTCTTAAATATCTATGACTGTTTATCACCCAGCTCATTAAAATAATCTAGAATCTATGGTCTGAATTTGAAGACACTTTTTAATGAATTAAAAAAATCTTCAAATTCATAGTTTCCTTTTGGTGAGAGTGAGTGGGATAAATACTAGATATACAAGAAAATGATGGGATTTCAGGACATCCTCTGAGAATCATATTGTATTTATGAACATATGTGTTTAGCAGCCCTGGCCTCATCTTCTGGTTTTCTGCTGTGTGACTTAGTTCTTTTATCAGACTCATTGATTTCCAGCCAATCATGAGGCAATGGAAAAGAGGATATAGGCCAACCCTTTATGGGATATAATTCAATTTCTTGTACATTTTTCAGTATCTCATCATTTTCTTCATTTGCTGTCATAGAGAAAGGTGGCCAGGGCATCTCTTAAAACACATATCTATGCAATTTCTCCTCTTCATTCTCACAATCCCTTGAGGAAATCCCAAAATCAGACACCCTATCAAATGAAACCTTTCAGATGACGGTCTGTTCCATAGCATTATCTAACTTTCAGGTCTTGATTCCAAAATAGGTTAGACTTTTATTAATAATAGATTGGATTCCAATAAATCTATGGTATATTTCCAGGCAGTTCCTATGTACCTTCCATGGCAAGGAAATTACATTGATAGTGCCCTGTGAAGAAAAGAAATGACATCCTTATTGCCCTTTGTTTTCCAGTAATCCAAATTGAATCATGCAGTTTTGTTGGACTCCATTAAAGCAGCCAAATGACGAGTGATACCTCAGCCAAGAAGTTCCTTGTGTGGCCTTGGACATGTCTTTGAATTCTAGGCTATTTTACTTTACTCTTATAATTATTTGCCATTCACAAAAAAACAGTTCTCAATGGGTGACTCAGGGAAAGCTGGTTTCACAGAAATAATAAACAATGTTATTTATTGTAGGTGGTCCTCAGTCAACAGCATTCCAGCCATTGCAGTGCTCCCATGATCACGTGATTATAATGTGGCAACTGCCTTGGATTTCAATGGTCACAATGTCATGTGGCCATATGATCATGATTTGTATGCAACCTTCCCCACTGACTTCCCATAAGCAAAGTCAATGGAAAAACTGGTAGGAAGTTGGAAATCACAGTTATATGGAGTCCTTGTTTTATCACCTGCAGTGAATCATTTAACAACAATACTTGGGGACTGCTGGAACTGCAGTTGCTATGAAGCACAGTCACAGGACATTATGCTTTATGATGCATTGTTTAGTGACCAAAATTCTGGTCCCAATTGTCCCAGGGATAGCTTAACCATTGTTAACCAAGAACTACTTGTAAAACCTCTGGCCATTTCCTCATCTTCCTCATTGTCATCCACTGACATTATGGCCATGAACTCACAAGCCATCTCAAACCTTCATTCATGGAAGGCAGACTGGCATCTATCACTCTATACACCCTTCCTTCCTGGATAAATCCATCAACAGCCTGGCAATGAACAGAGACACTGTTGAATGCAGAAGGGAGAACTGTGCAAGAACACAACTAACTCCTGACTAATGTCTTAAATCCAACTTAACATCCAGTTATCTGCAGAACAAGGCCTCTGATTCCGCCAGAACATCCCAAACAATTGCCACTCTACTTCCCTTGCCATAGATACCCATGAAGGAACCCACAAGGGAACCATTCCCTGTCGCCCTATCCAGATCTGGTATAAACCAATTTTGCTTTCCTATCCACAGTCAGATCAAAGATGAGGAGAGATTTGAGGGGTGCTCTCTGAACTATTCCTCTTAGACCCTGCTGTTGCTACAGTCCTTGAGGGAGATAAAAAAACACTCCAGGAGAAGGCAAAAGAGTTACATAATCTGGAACCAGAGCACACTCATCAATTCCAATTTCATCCCACCCTCTCCACATCCAACTCACTCTTCCAACTACTTTTCCATCTCACCCCAATCTCTTCCATATTAGTCTGTCACATCTACTCAATGGCAGCTCGGATGGCTACAACTAGCCACGGCAGCCACAGAAACTGGACAATTGACAAGACTCTTTCATCCAATACCAGGGTCAACTTCCATTGCCTTCACTGGCCTTCTCCAGTATGACACTGCTTGGTTCCAACTATGCTGCCTCTAACAGGTTTTTGATCATTATACTCCTACCAAGCCACCACATCCTATTACCAGTTCAATCCATTTGAGCTCTTTGGCTCCAACCCTCCCAGCTTTATACCAGCCCCACATTCTTAGATCTTTCATTTCCTCCATTGTCTTCTTCAGAATGTCCACTTGGACCCTAACATTCAGATCCCCTAACAAACCTTAAAGCTAAGGTGCGTAATTTAAACTCACAGCTGTTCCATTAATTTTCACTTTGCTTTTAATCTAGTTTCTCCTTTAAGCACCAATTTAGTATTAAAATGAAAAAGAAGGCTTTTTTTAAATGGTCTTTCTTGCAACTCTGTTTTTCATTCTGAACTTAATAAAGATTTAGAATTTGCTTCAAAAATTAACAGCGGTCCTTTGAAGGGAGCTCCTGCTCTGAATTTAATTTGGTTCCTTGTTTATCAAGTCCTTTTCTGTTGCTTTGGTCTATTGATTTCTGGCTCAGAAATAACAAAAGTAATAAAGTCAAAGTTTTATTCCAGCCCTACCTGCTTGGTGAAGTCTGCTGCTAGATAAATTTGGGTCAGCCAATTTTTCTGAGCCCAACTATGTCACAAAGTTGTTTTTATGAGGATAAACTGAAGGGGGGTTTCCATATAAACTGCTTTGAGTTCATGGAGAAAAGGCAGGATATAAATCCTTCTACAAAAAGCTGTCTTGGGTGATTTAGGATCCATCTGGATTAGTATGAGATATAGCACTGTGTGGAGATTTGGTGAACGCTGAATATTCTAGATTTGGGTGAATGAGATTATAATGGACTAAGGCAAAGTCATCATTGGAGCTATGGAAAATACAAGAAACATTTTAAAAATTGCATGATGGGTGAAATACTTTCCGGAGCTTGTCTTTTTACTGATAATGTATATTTAATTTGTCCAAAAAATGTATTTTTTAATAATGGTTTTAATTTTACTGCAATGCAAATCAATGTGAATTGTTTCATGCCATATATGTCTGTAATAATGTGAATTTTTCTAATATGCAAATAACAAATTAAAGGTAAATAGAAGATTGAAATATATTTGAATATAAGTTGCTCGGGTTGGTAGTTGAATTAAAAGTGCACTGACGATGTCTCCTCGAATGGTAACAAAACGTTTGCAACCAAATTGCCAAGCTCGGAGCTTAGACGAACAGCTCTAGTAGAAAATTACGTATGGCAAATTTTTCTGGGAGTACACCTAACTCTTAGTGAAGTTTCCTTCTTGTCTGGGAAGATGGCTGAATAACACTGCTAGTGTGGAACCATATCTAGTCATGACATGGCTGTGTACCAAAGATATAAAAGTAAGCAAACTTGGTAAAAATAAATTGAAACAAAGTTCAGATGAGGATTTCAGAGTGCTAAATTAGCATGGATTTTTTTAAAAAAACTGCCAATGTTGCAAAAGTTGACTTAGTCATATTTCTGACATAGATATATTTTGGAATCTGCCTAAGAGAAATACATAGATGTACATAAAACATTATTCATACGACTGTTGAATGAAAGCTTGCTTCATCGAGACCTCAACTTTCCAAACACTACAGAATTCACACAACCTGCAGAATTCACACAACCTGCACCAAAGGTGGCCAGCCTGGAGAACACTTACAAAGATTTCCAGAGTGAGCAATTTAAAGGAAATGCTGCAGAATTGCCTGGATGCCTTTTGCACACACTGAATGTTTTCCAGGCTTGGTAGTTTCAATGAATGCTGGGTCAGTTCTGTAGCATGTAAAATCCACTTAACCTGGAAGCACTTTGGCCAGCATTGTAGGAGAAGGTTTCTTTCAGTCTTCTCCAGTAAATTTCATCAAAGGGGGAAGAATGGTCCAAAAGGAGGCAAGTCTTTTGGTGAAGCCCATAAAGGAATTATTTTGTTAAGCAACCTAGAGGTGGTGAAAAGAAAGGAGGAAGCCACCAGGACAAGAGAAGTAAGTAGTATGTTCTGTACTCCATACTTCACTGTTTAGTTCACTCCATACTTCATTGTTCACCCTCTAGACTGCCTGCTAAAAAAATCATACCCAAGGTTTCCAGACTGACTAGTTCCAGAGTGTGTATTGCAGGAGTACCAAAAATAAGTCCTAAAGCTACTCAACCCATTACCTCTTTGGAAAGGTCTGAAGGTCTTGAGGTTGGATGGGTTTGACATCTTGAAGCTGCCCAGGCTAGAAGTATTTTAGGGGAGAAAGAGAATTAGGTCACCCCTTTATTTCAAATAAGTAAAACACATTGCCTTTAGGGCACATATCATTTGTTAGAGTGAATCCAGGTGCACAGCCAGACAATTCAATTTGTTGGCCCATTGGTTAAAGTCCTATTCTACCTTGCTAATGATGCCAATGAGTGCTATGCTGTTAGTGGATAAATTAAAGGAGTTAATTAGTCTTTCATGTTGAAAACAATTACTAATATGTTTCCTTAATGTGGGGTAGGCTGGGGTGAGGCTGCAGCAGGGAGAGAAAGGGTGGAGCTTTGAAGGGTGGATTAGTCACCTGTCAACTAATATGCTACAAGCACCTGTCAATCAGGTTACTAAGTATGAAGGAGGGCAGTGGGAACGAAGCAACAATTGAGCTCCATCCTTGACTAATGCTTGACAGCAAGTGGCTGTCAGCATTCATGAGTAGTCAATTGAGTAGACAATATGGCATAGATATAAACAAAATAGTAAACCCTTAAGTAATAAAAACAGTGAGAATACCAATCCTACAACACAGCCATGGAAAGCAGTACACTAATCAGAAGGGAAAGGGCATGCAAGAAATAACCTAAAATAACTGATAGGATCCCACCCATGACAATCAGCAGCCATTTTATCAATGAATCATACTAGATTGTGCCAGAAATAAATGTTAGAAAAGAGAAAATATTACAAATGGAACAGCTAAAATGACTTTATGTGGCCCAGTATTTCTTAGCCAGTTCAAAGTTACATAGTTATCGGTCAACAATTTGAAGACTATGGATATATGGATTGTGAAGAGGTCTCTGCAAGTTTAACAGTGTGAAGTTTTGAATGACCTCAGGGAAAGCTTAACCTGACTGCATGTTGCTTGTTATAAACTTTGTGTAATGGCCCACAGTTACAAAGTTCATAGCTCCCCTACTATCATTATTTCCCTTTGGAACTAAATAAAAATTATGTGGGCACTTTTCTGCTGAACCCAAGAAATTCTAGAGTATTAGGAGATGGAAATTATAGCATTTTTGTGGCGTTCACTGTGCATGTCACATAAGATAGCAGAATGTATATATTCTGCTGTCTTATGTGATATATACTGTACAATGGTATGTGTAGAGAAATTATATATATATATTCTTCATTTCTTGCATTAAATTTGACTTGAGGTAATCTGATAATTATGTGTCTGTCATCTGAGGTTAAAAGTGGTAATTGTGCCAGCTTTCAAAATACAGTATATAAACAAAGGTCAATTGTGTGTAGCAAAGGTCGGGGGCAGGGAATCGTTTAAAATTTTCACTTGGCAATGCAGTATGAACATTGCTCAGAATACTGATCTTTTTCAGCAACAATTATTTCAAAAACAATGATTATAAACATGTGAAATACTGTCATTAACTGAACACTACATTTTGCTTATTTGCTGTTTCGTGTTACAGCCATGGGGTGGTCTTTTTTTGGAAAAATAGTTCCTTTCATGAATGGGATTTACTTTTACACATACTAGTAAGCCATGTGTTTTGCCTATCTGAATATATTAGCAATATTGTGCTTTCCATTTTGGAATCACTTCATCTGGAGAACCTGCAAGTTTTTTGGATTTCCCAGCAATGAAAATAACAAATATGACCACCTGGCAGAAGAAGATGGTCTACATTGAGTAACTGGCAGTTCATAGCTAAATATGAGAGTGTAACAGCTTCATCAGGAGACAAAAGAGCACCTTCATGATCTGGAAAAATTGAAGTCATAACCAAAAAGCTGATTTACTAATAAAGCAAAGCTAAATTAATGGAACCTTTGAGAATGGGGTGCAATGTTTTCATTATCACACAAGCTCTGACTTTTATCTGTATGTCTATCTTTTATCCATGCTTATAAATATACTGTATATCAACAGAGGATTCATGGATAGTTCGAATATTATCTGCATGGAAGATCCATTGTTTTTAAAACACAAATAATATGGTAACTCATTCTTAGCATCCATAGTTTGATATATCCCCATGATGTCATGTCATTTTAAGCTTTACAATGTTGCCTTATTAAGACAATAGAGTATCTAAACCAATAGTACTGGTATTTAATTTGCAGAGGCTGCTCAGGATTGCCGGCTTGACTCTTTTCTAGCTTCACCTGAAGATGCCAGTTTGCAGCTGGGAACCATCTCCATATAAAACAGATGTTTATCCACTCAACTATGCCCATTCCTAAGAAAAAAAAAAAAACCTCAAATGAATTAATGTAGGTAATCTGTCCAAATCTGAAGCAAGACAATTGTACATTACCAAAGTAGAAGGTAAGGATTTTCAACAAGAGGGATCTCTAGAGGCAAATCTCTAGCAAGTATCCAGCTCTACAGTCTGCCATTTTTGCAAGTGGTTGTTAGCAAACCATTTGGAAAGTACTATGAAGGAAGGAAGTACCAATACTTAATGCTTTCTTCCAATTGTCTCTTAGTTCCCATCCTATACTCTCTGCCTCACTTGGGAGACAGTGACTTTATCTGGCTCTCAAGAAGAGAGATGAGGGAAAATAATATGAAGACTTTACACAAGTACTGATGTCATGTATATTGTCCACGGCTGGAGAAATGTGTATGAAAAATATGTCAGAACAAATGGCACATTCATTTTTTCCAAGAAATATCCCTAATGAGGAAAGAAGAATAAACAAATCTCTCTCAGCAACGGAGAGCCAGAAATTCCATCTAGAGCAATCTACCAGATCCCATGTAATTTAAGTAGGCCTCAAGATTTCCATTAAGCTTTGTGGTTCCACAGATTTGGGAAAGCATAAAGCCACAATGTTTGTAGCTCGATCGAACCTCACATAGCTTTTTTGTATTTGTGATCCAGATTAGTTTAGTTTAATTTAGTTTATTAAATTTCTATACTGCCCTTCTCCCGAAGGACTCAGGGCGGTGTACAGCCATGTTAAAACACACATAAACTCAAAAAATTTAAAAACAATTTAAAACGACTATATTAAATTTGGCCCACAAAGTTAAAAATTAAAAATTGACAAACAACCCAATTTAAAATTCATATTCTAAACCAGCCCGGCCTGTTGGAACAATAGGGTCTTAAGGGCACGGCGAAAGGTACAAAGGTCAGGGATCATACGAACCTCCAGGGGCAGGTCATTCCAGAGGGCAGGTGCCCCCACAGAGAAGGGTCTCCCCCTGGGTGTCGCCAGTCGGCATTTTTTGGCCGAAGGCACCCTGAGGAGTCCCTCTCTGTGGGAGCGTATTGGCCGGTGGGAGGCTACCAGTGACAGAAGGCCATCTCGTACATACCCAGGGCCTAAGCCATGGAGCGCTTTAAAGGTGGTATCCAACACCTTTGTCACGTGGCCATCAGGAGCTGACCTGGTTAGCCTATGTTCCTCCTTAAAAGAAGACCTGCCAAGGATAGGATACCAGAAGATGCAGACATTGCTACTGAGAAAAAATGACAGCAGCCAACTTCCAGCCCACGCTCTTTCCAAAATAAATTTATTTGCAGTTCTTTTTTTCTTTTCAGCATTTTGTTGCCATATTTCATTCCATTTCCTCAGCTTTGAAAAGAAGTTGACACCTTGACAGCTATTAGATGAACACATACTTGCCTCTATATACTTTTCTTTCCTTCCTTCCTTCCTTCCTTCCTTCTTTCGTTCTTTCTTTCTTTCTTTCTTTCTTTCTTTCTTTCTTTCTTTCTTTCTTTCTTTCTTTCTTTCTTTCTTTCTTTCTTTCTTTCCCTTGGCAAATCAAGTCAAGATGCAGGCACATTTTCATGAAGAGAGCAATCGGACACCCAGAAAAGTTCAGGCCACCGTTTATTATTTTTGCCACAAATCTGGCAACGTTTTCCTGGGAACATTTCATTTCAAGTGCTCTGGGATTTCCAGCTTTATGTACACTTATTCTCCAAATGCCCATTTTTATCCATGTGGTGTTTAAAAACAATTATTCTAAATACATCTAGAGACCCTGAAAAACTTTCAGATATTATAGGAATGGTGCTCTAGAAAGAAGAAAACTTACAAACATCCAATTTTCTGAATCCTTTAAGCTTCAGAACAGTTGAATATGTGTACAGTCCCAATCTTGCATCACTATTGTGCAGCTAAAGTCTCCCTCAAGTTATGTTTATCTCTTTGAACAGAGTATTTGGCCGATTCACAAATTTAAACAGTGTTCAGTCATTTCAATTAAATTTATCATTTCTATATTTCCTTTTTGCCATATTTATTTCTCATCTATTTTTGTTAAGAACCAATATTACCCTTCATTCTCATCTCTAATCTTAAACAAATTCAGATTTTCTCTTCTCTTCTATATTATACCCTTCCCATTGTCCTCTATTTTTAAATCTATCCTCAAATTAGTTAGTTATGTAGTATTACAATTGTTCAATTCTTATAGAAATAATAAACCAGCTCATTTTACAACATACATTTCTTTTGATAATACAAATCCAACATTTTAGTATAAATCAGTTAGTTATATAACTATCTTTTTTTTCTTTATGTATTAATCAATATGAACATGAATATTCTAATTATTTCCGTTCAAAGAAAATACATTGTATGTGTGTTTGTCTAAAAATTTTTTAAAAAACTTTTTTTTTTAAAAAAAAAAAGTTATGCTTATTTCTTGGTAACACTTTCGTACATCTTCGTAACTTTTTTGGCAACATATCTGAACAGCCTTCTTCAGGGATGTCTTTTTAACTTCTCAGTTTAACGTACAGTTTTGGAATTTTCCTTTGGGTCTCATGTCAAAGTACTAAATATATCTAACCCAATTTCATTCTGTTGTGGTCAGCCAAGAACAGTAATTACTGATAGGATGGAAAAGTAGCGTCTTGACCAGCTTCATGGAAGTATCAGCTGTGACAATGATTATCTTGTGATTCTTATAATTAGAAAATAACCACTTTCTTCTATCAGTAAGTTCTTGTGTTTATGTACGCCTTTTGTGCATCTGTGTAGAAACATTGCTAATTAATAGGAAAAATGCTTTCATCATGTGTTTCTTTCCCATTTCCAGTCCTAAACATTAGCTAGAATGATAGGATGAATGTTATAGGTGATAATTATGTGAAGTTGGTCGGGAGGGGGGGCACTTTCTATGAATACTGTTTTCCATCTCATCTCTTACGGTTGTCATGGAAATAATCATAGAAGTGGTCACCATGCCACTTATTCCACCCACTAATCATCACTGTATTATTGGAATCCATCCAGTTACAGTCATTAACTGTAGTTATCGGTTGCTCCTAGCACTGCTGGAATTTCTGCAGAAACTCAAAATGAAGTTCAGCGGCAATGGCTAGCATTTCTAATTCATCCATTGTTTATGCTGTGATTTCTATGTCGTTTAACTATTTTTATCTTACAGTATTCTTAAAGGTATTTGGTGTGCAGAAATATATGATTGAATTTCAAATCAGCTCACTGTCATGGTGTAGAGCAGGGGTGTGAAACTTGTGTTGTTACGGCGGTATCACGTGATGTATCGGGACTTTCCCCCCCCTTTGCTAAACCGGGCGTGGGCATGGCCAGCGTGTGACGCATCTGCCAACGGGCTGCAAATTTGACAGCCCTGGTGGTGAGTCTCCTGCTTGGGCGGGGGGTTGGACTAGCTGACCTATAAGGTCCCTTCCAACTCTCTTATTCTGTTACAAGTGCCCAACCGTGATAAAGATAGACAATGGGGTAATTAAAAATATTTTTTAAAAATGTGCCCCTCTGATCATCACATACTCTACCACAACTCTCTGTTTCCCCAGATATCTTTAAAATAAGGATCGCTAAATCACCTTGACCTCTTGACATGGCATTGAATCTTCAGGTCTCATGTAAATCTTTATAAGCCTTATAGAAACTATATACTCATTTCTGCGGAATGCAAAATTCATTTATTCATTGCACTTTCATTTCATTGCAACTTGGCAACTGTCAGCAGCTCACTGGATGTGAAAACAGTAAAACATACCCAGTAAACTGATATGAAAACAAAATATGCCATAAAACCAAATGAAATAAAGTAATATAAATTAAATAACCTCAGTGAGATTACAAATGAATAGTGACAAAATTTCTTCTTCTTCAGCTGTTTTAGACAGCTTAGTCTTTAATGTCCTCCTAGAGGTTATCAAAGCCCATCTGGTCACTGATGGAAGGCTGTTCCCAAGCATCGGTGTGGTAGTTAGGAGCACTTGCTGACTTTAACGTCCCCTTCACTTCCCAAAAGTGGAAGTTTGTCGTTGGATGGTCTAATAGGTTGGGCCAGCTCAGGCTGGAATGGGTGGTCCTACAGGTATTCAGGGATGCGGTGGCTCAGTGGCTAAGATGCTGAGTTTGTTGATCAAAAGTTCGGCAGTTCAGCGGTTCGAATCCCTAGTACCACTTGTCCCAGCTTCTGCCAACCTAGCAGTTTGAAAGCACATAAAAAATGCAAGTAGAAAAATAGGGACCACCTTTGGTGGGAAGGTAACAGCGTTTTGTGCTCCTTTGGCATTTAGTCATGCCGGCCACATGATCATGGAGACGTCTTCTGACAGCGCTGGCTCTTCGGCTTTGAAACGGAGATGAACACCGCCCCCTAGAATGACTAGCACATATATGCGAGGGCAACCTTTACCTTTACTTACAGGTACTCAGCTATAAAATTCTTTGCAGGTCAAAAACAGCACTTAAAAATGTATCTGCAAACCAACTAGAAGCCAGTGCAGAGCCCATAACGTAGATGTCACATGCTCCCAACATTAGTGCCAGTTAGGTTGCAGGCCACTGAAAATTCTGGAGGTATGAATCGTCTTTAAAGGCAGCTTCGTGTAAAGCATGATGCAATGCTCTAACCGGGTTTATTTATTTATTTAGCGTATGGCAAAAATGATAAAAAGCACATCACAGTTACATTCTCAGTGAGCAAATATGAAACTACAAGTAGTCCTCAACTTACAATCACAATTGAGCCCATGTTGTTAAGTGAGAAATTTGTTAAATGAGTTTGGCCCCATTTTACAACTTTTCTTGCCACATTTGTTAAGTGAGTCACTGTAGTTGTTAAATTAGTAACGCGGTTGTTAACTGAGTCTGGTTTCTTTATTGACTTTGCTTGTCAGAAAGTCACAAAAGGCGATCACATGACTCCGGGACACTGAAACCGTCATAAATTTGAGTCAGTTGTCAAGCATCCAAATGTAAATCACGTGACCACAGGGGATGCTACAACAGTTGTGTGGAAAATGGTCACAAGTCACTTTTTTCAATGATGTTGTAACTTCGAACAGTCACTAAATGAACTGTTGTAAGTCAAGGCCTGCCTGTGTTTTCTTTATTTACAAATTCAAAGGTAGACTATTTATGTCAGGCAACCTCAAACTACAGCCTGTGGGCCACATACGGCCCACTAATGCAAAGTATCCAGCCCGCGGAGTGGTGTGATTAAGCCCCGCCCCTCACCGTGGGTCTTATCTTCCAGTGAGACAACTGGAAGGCCAGCTGAGGGCCAGCTGAGGGTGATCTTGCCGGTGCAGCCTTGAAAAGCAGTTCTGGGCTTGTAAAATATTGCTTTAAATTAAAAGTCTTTGAAAACAATTTAAACAGGAGCTTAGGAAGGAGAAAGGCAAAAAAATGGACTGTTAAATTGGCCACACCCACCCAGTCACATGACCACCTAGCCACGCCCAGGGAGTCAGTCCGCCCCCCCCCCAACAGTTTGAGGGACTGTGAATCGGCCTCCTGTTTAAAAAGTTTGAGGACCCCTGATTTATGTAGTCAATACATGACGGTGTTCCATACAGAAAGTCTCTGGGGTTTCCCTGATACAGTCTAAGTAGGTTCAATGAAGTTATGAGTTACTCTAGTTTGTTCCTCTTGCCCCAGTTGAAGTCGCAGTGTGGAGACCCACATGGAGCTAGGCAAGGGCCCCACCAGGCACAGTTTCCATCTGCTGCTCGAACAAGAAAGACCCTCAGATTGCAAACCTGCTCCTTTAAGGGTAATGCAGACCACATGCCTTACTTTTCATCTTGTGACAATTAATTTAATTGCCCCAGCACTTCATACAGATTAAACTCATTCACTACATGAGACCAGCCACTAGTAACATCTGTCTTCATGGTGTGATCAAGATGACTCAAACAAATCATGGAATATTTTGCCTATTTGACATGCCACTTGAGTGAGCTAGAATGAAGTCTACTTTGAATTTCATTTGAGTTGAATCCAAAGTTTAAAAAGACCTACTGAAATCAGTGGCCTTCAGAAGCATGACTAAGTCCCACTGATTTAATTGGATCTGCTCTGTTTTCATAAACATGATGGATAGAATTTGTTTTAACTGTGCATGATTCAATCTGTTTGGGATGAAGTTTAACTTTACTAGGATTAAGGATCAATTAACTTGTTTTTGATGTTCCGTAGCATGCTTAACCTCCTCCTAAATGTAGATAAATGAATTGTGGGATGTATGATTAACTCTAAAATTTAATCTAGGGCCAGAAATCTTTTTAAATTAGTATTATCTTCAATAAAAGCAATTTCATCTTGTAATATAAATTATCTTTAATATAGGGAATCCATCAAATATATTAAGGCATAAACAACAATTGCTGGGAAGTCTGTCAATACAGATTTATTGATCTGTATCTGCCCAGTCTTTTGTCAATTTGTCAAATGTTAGAATTGATTTTAAAAAAATGGAGAAATGTTTCAAATTACCAATGATTCTTTAGTGATTTTGTTTGGATATAAACATTTTCAAATATTCTGATGGTGGAATGATCAGTTTAAATATTGCAGTAATCATAGTAATAGGGCTCTGAATGTTATACTTGATGAACAATTCAAAAAAATTGTATGAGATGACAAAAAAATGAAGTTACCATACAGTATATTTAAAAGGAACACTTTACCTAGCAGAAATATGCTATCAGATTGAGTGGTATGAGTGGAATGATTCATTGTTGTGTGAACGAAGTCTTTTAGGTTTTTAAAACCTGTATTCTGTTGAATATTCTTGGTCTCCATTTTTAGGGGCTTCTTCGTAATGTCACATGATTTTGCATAACTACAGGTATGTCTTTAAAAGTATGTTCCAACTCTATGCATTTTATATTAAAATGGGAAAAAAACAGATAAACCTGCAAGTAATAAGACAGATGTTCAAAAATGCTGACATAGCAGTTGAGCACCCAGCAAGAACATAGATTTCAGCAAAATATGAGCACATGTAATTGGAACATAGCTCAGTAAATCACTAAGATCACTAACAATATTAATCTCCTCCCCCCCCCCCCCCAAAAAAAAGCTGGTCTATGAAATTAGATTAAAATCTACCAGAAAAGAAACATAAACTGCTTCATGAACAAGAAGAAATGTGATAGAACCTATAACAGTAGCCTGTCTTTTTCTTCCCAAGAAAATTCCTCACTTTTCAGTCAGGTTATGCTAAGAAACGTATTGCATTCATGCACAATACTAAAAAATTTGTTTTTGAATCATGGTTTGTTGAACAAGTCGTAACAGCCAACATTATGGATTAGTGTGATATGACAATCAAGACATCAGATTATTCCTAGTCATCCAGCAAACTTCCTGGGTGAGTAGAGACATGAACTGAAGTCTCCTTTGTACTAGTCAGACACTTTAATCACACTGGTTCTCTAAGAATAAAAAAAAATTGAATGGGCCACATGAGCTCATAGATAGTAAGACAAGTACTTAATTCCCTCTAGATTATAGGAGTCCCGTAGTTTATGGGTCGTTTATTGAATGTTGACTGGTATGTTTGTATTTTTCTATTGTTTGCTTCCTTCGTGCGTTGCAAGTCTCTATAAATATGATTTCTGTTGTGAAAGTAGATTGAATTAGATGCATTGTAATCTCTTGTAGACAAAGCTCATAAATTCCAGTTATGCACACAAAGCGAGGCTCTTCTAATATATCACCATGCACACTTAGTAAAAGCAGAACATCCCAACCTTTGGAAATTAACTGAAAAACATGTGAATTCTTTTAGCTTCAAAGACTTCTTTTTTCAACCGAAATCACGGTCAGCAAGAAACTGATCCCACAACTAATCATGAAAAGAAAGACCTCCTTCCCCCCAACCAGGGGCAACATTTCTGCTTCACAAAGGCATAGGAGTTCCTCAAAGGGATTATCCTTATATCACCTTTCCCAAAATCTACCCAGTTATGTTGGACTGCAATTCCACTCATCCCAATTATCATGGCCATTTTACATAATCCTGCCAAGATATGACCCTTCAGGAATTTTTTTTCTTCAGTATTGCAACATCTCTCTCCCTCTCTTTCCCACTTTCCCACATGCTTTGTCTCTTAAATGTAGTAGGGAACATGTTGGGAAGAGAGAGGAGCGTTTGCTGGGCGCCCATAACACAATCCAGTATAACTGAAACCAAGAAAGGTTTTGTACATATTTCTTTCTACAAAAAAATTGTCCTGAATTATGAGGAAGGGAAATTCATTGAGAACATGTGCTGGGGGCAGGGGTGGGTGGGAAGAGTGAATACAAATACTCCATGTAAGGCAAACTCTAGGGATCATCTGAGGAATAAAGAAATGCTGTACAAGGGAAACATAAGGCTGACACATGTACTGAAGGGTTGGGGAAGGAGAGCAGAACAATCATTGTAACTGAGCTGATTGTAAATGAACTAGAGAGGAGAAAATTGGTTATACATCTCAAGGTAGAAAACTGATGCAAGAAAATGATACCCAGGGTTTGGTTTTTTGATCAAAGTAACCTTAAAATATAGATGTGAATTAGAGAGTGGTGCTATTTAGGTTGATTCATGACTGGGCTTCCTATAGGAAAAAAATGAGTAACACAAATTAACATTGCAACCAATTGATTGTGCGTTTCTGAATGATGGTTGGCTTTATACATAATGTTATACTAACAGCCAAGTTGCCAGCATTTATCCAAGCCAGTTGGAATGATTGCATCAAAGACAAAAAAGGAACTTAAAACAAAAGCCCTAAACGAGGGTCCATCAAAATCATTCCAAGAGGAATGACGTCTCAGAGAAGTATTGAACAGAATGAAAATGCAAAGGTCTCTGCTTAGCTTACACTGCAGAATATTCTGGCTGGACTTCTTTCACTTCTTCTCACTTCAATCATCTTCAAAAATTGTCTCACTCAAGAAGGATAAGCTAATCTCAGAGGGTTGTCAACAGCTGTTTCAAGGCTTTCCTCAAAGGCCTCTCCATTTTGTGGTGCTTCCCCCTCATCCCACCACCTTGTTCTTTTTCAGATAAGCTTTAGTTATCTTCACGCTGTCTTATACACACTATGTGCTGATGAGCAGGCCTAGTCATTCATTTTTGAGCCAAAGTCCATTCTCTGACTTCAGTTTTATGAATAATGAACAACAAGGAAGAGGCTAAGTGATTCTTGCCAGCTGTTCCACACACCCCCATTGCTCTGTATTCAGAAACTGTATTCTCCCCACCCCCAAAGTTATATAGCTATGTTCTTATTTATTTCTAAGGTTTTTTTTTTTTAAAGAGGGCTTATTAACTGCTCTAACCTGACTTGGAACAACCTAAAATATAAAGTATAAAATTTGTCCAGTCCATAAAATCTATGTAGCAGCTGGAATCCACAGCAATCCAAAAGACCAGAATTAAAATACTTTCCAGAGCTGGAGGAACCCGCCTGCCATAATAGCAATACCACTTAGACTTATATACCACTTCATAGTGCTTTACAGCCCTCTCTAAGCAGTTTACATAGTCAGCATATTGCCCCAATAATCTGGGTTCTCATTTTACCAATTTTGGAAGGATGGGAGGCTGAGTCAAACTTGAGCCAGTCAGGATCGAAGACCTGTTAGGATAACCAAATCTTTGTAACTTTCTAAAAGCCAAAAGGAACCTAATCAGATTTTACTGGATTGTCCTGTAAATATCCAGGTGCTGTACAGTGAAGGACTTTAAATGTAAATGTCAATGGAGATTTTCAATCATCCAGATTACATTTCCCAAACGTTTCACTTCTCATCCAAGAAGCTTCTTCAGAACTGTTCTGAAGAAGCTTCTCAATATTTGAGGGGCTGTCACAGAGAGAAGGGGAACAACTTATTTTCCAAAGCACCCGAAGACCAGACAAGGAACAATGGATGGAAACTGATCAAGGAGAGATTCAGCCTAGAAATAAGAAGAAATTTTCTGGCAGTGAGAACAATCAACCAATGGAACAGTTGGCTTTCAGAAGTTGTGGGCGCTTCATCAATGGAGGCTTTTAAGATGAGAAACGAAATGTTTTCAAGGAAAAAGCCAAGGAAGTCCAGTTGCCTTTTGGAAAAGCACTTTTGAGGCTTGACTGATACTTGGAGTCAAGCAGTAACCAGTGCAGGTCTTAAAGCATTGTTGTTATAGGGGCACATTGAGGCATGCCTATAGCTGCATGAGCAGCTGCATCCTGGACCAGGTAGAGTGTCTGACAGCCACTGCCTGAAGAATGCTTTGAGTAGTCTAATTAAGAGGTGACTAAGACATGAATAACGGTGAGTATCTTGTTGCAGGCAGGATCATAAATGATGGTATTGAAGGCCTATGAAAAATTAGGCAACATTAGAGGCTCACACTCCCCCGTATCAGTCTCACCAGAGCTCCACAATTGCAATTAGTGTGAAATTCCGGGTCTGCAGTCTGTCTGAAATGAGTCCAGCTCATTTCCTTCTCCAGAACCTTCTGCAGCTGTAGCATCCCCTCTTTTTCTTTTTCTTTTAACAATCTTCCCCAGAAAAGCTGTGGCTATGAACTGGGGAGGGTGAATCAATGTACAATAACCACATAATGATATCGTTTCTACGCAGCTGCAGAATTTTTTTGGGATGACGCCAATTAACTAGGCTGTTTAAAAATCCTGACTCAGATCTGGTTTTGGAACAGAATCAGCCTGCTAGATAATCTCCTTAACCCGGGGGGTTGGAATCAGAGGAAACATTATTCTAGATTGATAAGTATCACATTACATAATTATGTCAGATGAGGGGATTAGAAGTTAGAATATGCTGTATCTTAGTTGCAGCTCTAGCATTATAACAGTCCCGTCTTGGTATTAACAGTGGATGTCTGTGGAGAGTGTAAACTTTTGTAAAATTGTGGTTGAGGTTCCAATTACCACCCGCTCCTACTATTTTACAGGTTTTCACTCATCCTGAAGAAACAGCTACCTATCTCATTCCCTTTAAGGTACTAGAAGTTGGTTACAGCTGGAGCCTTTCCCAAGAATTTTTGAAGATTACTTGATTGTTACCTTCTTATTCTATATTTTTATTTCTTTTTTGTTTCAGTTCTGGACCTTGAATGTATACTTTTATTATAAATTATCATTATTATTATTATTATTATTATTGTTTTTTTATGTTTAATGTATTGAAATTCTTATCTTTTTACCACAAAACTTTTGATTATATGATTTTTACCTTCAAGGTTGTAAAATGATATAATTCTTTACTGACCTGGCTTTATTCAACTATACTGAAAGAATGAATGAAATCATATAAATATTGCATGTTTATCTTATTATAATTTTAAATTTGCCTCATATTTTGCAAATTGTAAGTTTGATGTACATTTCACAGCCTATTTAATCATCATTGATCAACCAAAGTGAAAGACTACACCTAGTAGTGTTTGTTTATATATGACTGACTATACTTCTTGATATACTTCTTCATCAGAAGGCAGGTAGGATGAAAAAAAATTTCCAGAAAAATTATCCAGGTCAGAGAAGAAAAATCTATGGTTTTATTTAACTGGAAGCCTGGAATGGCCTTACTTTATTGGCTTTGTTAAATATTATTATGACCGCCCACTCCAACAAACTCTGAATGGTTTACAACATCCAGACATACAATTAAACCAAAAACATAAAGCAGACTAAAAAACCCTGTAACAATAAAAACACATACCTCAATAAACCCAGGCCTGGGAACAGAGCCAGGCCTTAAGAGATTTTCAGGACCCCAGGAAGGGGGGGGGGGCACACCATATGTATCTCTGGGGAATGTTTTTTCAGGGAGCAGTGACATTGATACACTTTGATGCATTATTCGTTTAATTAATTTCTCCATTTAATTATAGTTAATTATATATAATTATAAGACACCCTGTAGCCAAGAAAGCGCCACATCCACTTGCTCTACTTAGGTGACCCCGAGGACACAGATAAACCTCCAAGTGGCCTCAATGACTCTCTAAAAAGAATGCAAATGACCAGCTGTCTGCAAGGAATATAGATTCTTCCATTCCCCACTATCCAGTCAGAGCTGAAGAAGCTTCTTGGATGAGAAGCGAAACATCTTCAAAGAAAAAAACAAGAAAGTCCAGTTGCCTCCTGAATTATGCTCTCCATATTTATTTGGGAAACTCTCAGTTTATGCCCTTATAGTTATTCTTTAAGCCAGAGGAGATGAGCATCAGCTCTTGATTTTCTTGGACCTCTTTTTACAATCCACAGAGATTTCTGACCTACACTGACCTGAAGTTTAATGGCAAGCTACATAAACCAGCAACACAAGTTTTGCAGTTACAAGGTTAATAGATGAACCATAATCAGCAAACATACTTATTTGTTTTAAAAGAAGCAACGAATATTTACAAATAAAAAACAAGGGCTGAAAAAAACCCAAATTTGCCTCTTTAGTAACAACAACTCTGCTCTGCTACACCCCCTTCAGAGGTGAAAAGGTATTCAGCCCAGTGGTGTATTAACCATTTAGCAGACTAAGCACGTGCTTAGCGCACCAGGCCCAAAGGGGGCACTGCGAAGTTGAGAAAGAAAAAAAAACCCAATGAAGATTTGTACAGTATGTACAAAGGAGAGGGTACCAAGATTTGTCAGTGCTTAGGGCACCAGTGAGCCTTAACCTGTCACTGATTCAGCCTTACTTAAGGTAAATACTGTGCCAGGATAGGCCTAAGACAATGTCTTAGGCCGGGGTGGGCAAATGTGGCCCTTTTACAACCTGTGGACTTCAACTCCCAGAATTCCTGAGACAGCCAAGCTGAGTTGAAGTCCACAGGTCATAAAGGGCCCACCCCGGCCTAAGACATGAAATCCTGGGTTCAATTCCACAGTCTAAACTGAATATGGCTAAAAGGGCAGGGAGAGAGGAAAACACTAGTAGCCAGAATCTAAAATGACATTTATTTTAAAGAATGGTGTCTTCTATATTTTTTTTAATATATTCATAGTTTTAAGAAAATTAGCTAGCATTTCCTGTATTTTGTATTTCTGAAATGCTAGCCATTCGTTAACTTATTTATTCATAAGCAAAGTGCCATCTCCTTTGAGTCTGATTCTTGGAGACTTCATAGGCTCATTCTTGTAATTATTACGGGAACAATATGGAATTGTTTCCATGATGTGTTTTTAACTTTCCAGTCTAGCCAAAGGCTCTTGGTGATCTCTCAACCACCAATCCAATCCTATTTAGCTTTTTCGAGACGAGCCAAGGTCAGATAACTGGGCTATTTATGAATGCTGGAAAGTTTTGTTATATATGATTCTGATGCATGTAATTGGCAAATGATTATAGCTCTGATGATTGAGGGTCTGCCTCTTTTGGAATTAAGTTTAAGTGTTCTGCTGCTATAGTATATGAAACTGATGTTGCTACATGGTTGAAATGAACAGTTCATTTGGATTGTTCCTATATGGTATATTGAACAAATGCATTAAGATGTGTCCTTTTTTTTTTTTTTTTTTGTTATATGAGCATTCGTGAGAACTCTTTTGGCCTAGAAACCAAAAATGACGTTTGCATAAAAATATGACTTCTGCTGCTAATGAATTCTGCATATTTTATGTACATATATAAATCTCATAAGGCTTCAAATATCTTGGGCCAATAAATCATCATTCATGCATGCTTGAGGTTTCTCCTTCCTTCCTTCCTTCCTTCCTCTCTTCCCTTCCCTTCCCTCCGCTCCTTTCTTTTTTCTTTCTTCCTTAAAGCACTTGGCAGGCTGGGGTGGGGAAAATAGATGCACAAATGAAAGACTGGGGAAAGATGAAGTTCAGGGAACCATATCCCAAAAACAGATGTAAAGAAATCCATTGCCACTATCTTCTAAACCTGGAGTTCAAGCCCTTCGACTTTCTCTTTTTGTGTGTTTGTGTGTGCGCTATTTTCTCTTTCACCGCACTGAATCTGCTCATAAGAAGCAGCCTGTCAAAGCATTTTGCCTCTTAAATCTTCTCCTGTATCTGGTAATGACATTCTACCCTGGCCCAGGACAATCACCCAGTTCTCTTCATATTTTGGAAGTCAGCTTTTGTTGCCCGTACAGATCAGATTGCAGTGACACAAGACTGTCAATTGTCTCTCTAGTAATTTTTGCAAAATGCATTCCATCCATTTCCCATTTAAATTTTCTTTAAAAATCAGGAAAATATAGCTCAGTACCGTGTTTTCCCGAAAATAAGACCCTGTCTTATATTTTTTTTAACCCTGAAATAAGCACTTGGCCTTATTGCCATGCGCTCAAAAGCCCGATTGGGCTTATTATCAAGGGGTGTCTTATTTTGGGGGAAACAGGGTAGTACTTTGCAGTCATGATGGAGAAATAAGATCATTTAGCTACAGGTGCAAGCTAGCAG
Organism: Pantherophis guttatus; assembly: GCF_059756535.1. Lineage (NCBI taxonomy): Eukaryota > Metazoa > Chordata > Lepidosauria > Squamata > Colubridae > Pantherophis > Pantherophis guttatus. Next base: position 230,858,811 of record NC_142063.1, on the reverse strand, counting down.
ACTTTTAGGAGACTACATATGGATCTATTCAGCATCAAGGCAGGGTGTACCTGAATCAGCCACGTCCATTCTGTTAAAATATCCAAAGAAATGTTACAGATATTTTTGAAATATAACATTTTTTCTCCCTTCAATAGAAGAAAAATGATGGTCTTTGGGAAAAAGAGCTCCTTCAGGGTGGAATGTCATTCAAGTTGAGAAATCTGAAAGTCACTGATCAAAGCAGGGTATATGTGTAATATTCGAAGCATTGGGGTTTATATGGAAAACCTGACCTATTTGCTATAGTGCAAAGATGGTTCTGTTGAGAGGTACCTCTACCTTCTGGTTTTGTCAAGGATTTTCCTTCATGTGTAGGTGCTGCAAGATTTCTGAACAGCGCCATCTGGTGAGTCTGGAAGGGATCATGTCATTTCCTTGGCACTGAAGATGGTATCAAAACTGTGCAGGATGTAGCTAATTAAAGACCACCCTGTACCTTTTCACCTGCCCACATTGTAAAGGATTTCAGAATAGTCTGTCCACCCCAACCCCCATTTATGAGGAAAAAAAATGTTTCATACCGCACAAAGTAATATTTTTTTGGGATTCTTTCATTATTCAGGTATGGGGGAAATCTGTTGTGAAATCTCTTTACATGGAGTTGCTTTACTTATTAGCTTTATGCATATAAATTTTGCATACAAATTTTTATTTATTTATTTATTTATTTTATTAAATTTCTATACCGCCCTACTCCCGAAGGACTCAGGGCGGTGAACAGCCACATAATAAAACACAAAAATTTGTGTTTTGTCCCATGTCATCCTGACTAGAAGAAGGAATAAATAATATTGATTTCCATGAGCTTTTATAGGATGTTCCTCCGTACAGTTTGTGCCACATAACCCATGTAATTAAATTTGTATGTGTTTTTGAAATTCAGCTTAATAACATTATCCTAAAATGGAGAGATATTAACAGAAGAGAAATTCATAAAAACCATTATGACTGTAGAAAGTTAGCACCCACCCCTCTCCTAGAAAAATGAAATATTCTAGGAAATATGAAAAAGGCAGAATATTATATTTTCCCTAAATATTTCCCTAAAAGAGAAACATGTTTCTAAAGACATAAACTCAGAGCCTCAGCTCCCTGCCCACCCCCAGCAGATATTTTGGTGCCAACCTATCTACAAGACAAAAAGCTGGGCCAGTTAATCTACAAAACAAAAGACCTTCACCCTCAGGACATTAGCCCTCACTCAAGATCCAAACCAAGACAAAGCCATTAAGTCATAATAGGAATTGCCCAAAGCCCCTTCATTATATCATCACCCAGCAAGATTCAACCAGGCCTGGGACTCACGACAGCCTACAAAGTTACCCCTGCATGGCCCCATGGGAATCTGACAACCAATCAGGATACCTGCCCTTACAACAGGAACAGGAAGCTCTAAGAGGGGGTATAAATCTATCTATCTCTCTCTCTCTCTCACACACACACACACACGTGTGTTCGATTGCACAGGACCTCAAACCATGTGGTCCTGTCCACCATTAAATCATCTTTCCAAATAGCCTCCATGTTTCCAGTGTCTTTGTCCCCAATTGCAACTGAACCCAGATGGACATTTCTTCCAACATGACCATAAAAGACTTTTTTTTTTACTAAAAAAAGTGACTTTGTAACCTTCACAAACTTTTTTAAAATTAAGAATTAATTAACTGGGATGGGGATAAATACTCTGTTTTCCCCAAAATAAGGCATCCCCTGATAATAAGCCCAACTGGGCTTTTGAGCGCATGGCAATAAGGCCAAGCGCTTATTTCAGGGTTCAAAAAAATATAAGATAGGGTCTTATTTTCGGGGAAACACGGTACATCTGTTCCCAGAGGTCTTGATTATAACGAAAACCTGTTAGGGGACCACTTGTGAAAAATAAAAATAAGATCCTGCCTTTTATGTACCTCTAATGGCTGCTAATTCTGAGGACTATAGCCACATTAGCTGACAATATTGAGAACAGAAATAGGAATTCATTCAGCTCCTCAATTTAATCAGAACCTTCGCTACAGGATTACTATTCCAGAGAAGAAACCATTGCAGACCATAAGAATGGCAATGACAGAGTCTTTGATGAATTGTTAGTGACTTCATAAAATCCAGCTAGGCACAGAATCAGTGCTTATTCCGGTAACAGCTGAGTCATAAGTCAGAAATGTCTATTTTTGAGTCATCTGTCAAAGTGTCTCCCTCCATTCTCTTTTTCTCCCCTTGCCCCTCTCTGTTATTCTCTGAAGGTTCAAGAACTTACTAAGAATTCACAGAATGGGTTTTTTTTTAAAAAAAGAATACCCCAAATCTTGTTGACATCATAAAATTGCTCTTTTCTTCTTTCTCCCTGTCAGTCCGTAGCATTTATAACATATGTTCCATATTTTTCAGTGCCAAATGCTTTATTTTACTCTGCAGTAACACCTTTTATTTTCAACTTTTCATTATCTTTTTTTTCTTGGCTCCTTTATATAGATCAGATTCTTTTCAGAAAGTACACAGTGTACCTAATCTCTTAAGTATTTTGCTTCATTTATACAATAGGTGCCTATGGGGGAAGAGACAGAAAATGCAAATAGATGGAATTTCTTTTGTTTGTAACAGCATGAAAATGTCAGGGGAATGCTCGGAAAAATGAGGCAGAAATCATTCTCAATAACATGATAAACATTTATTGTGCTGGTAATTGAAGTTATTAAAGAAACCACACTTAGCAGCAGTAACGTGTTATTGAATGTGTTTGATCCAAGCCTGTTTTTTTTTTATTATTATTATTAAATGCTTTGCCTATTTTCTGGAATTTTATAGGGGACATCCAGATGGTAAAGTCTTACATTAGCAAACCTCACATAATTTCCTATAAATTCTTCCCTTTTTTTCTGTCTCCCATCACAAATTCATAATTCTCTAGGCATCTTTTCCCACTGTGCTTGAAAGCGATCTTTTCCTGTTATGCTGCCCTGAAAGTTCCTCTCTGTTGTGGCTGGAGTACTTTATTTCTTTTATTTCCAGATCAACTTTGCAAGAAAGAAATAGTCCTTCAGCTGAGACAAAAGCAGTTCTGATCTTTAAGACTTTCTAAGCCCTTCTTTTTATTATTATTATTTATAATAATATATATTATTATTTTCTTTTTATTAAAAGCAGTGGTTAGAATGCTACTTCTGCTGACTGCCGGCTGACTGCAGTTCGGCAGTACAAATTTCACTAGGCTCAAGATTGACTCAGCCTTCCATCTTTCCGAGTTGAGGTAAATGAGGACCCAGATTGATGGGGAAAATATGCTGACTCTGTAAACCCCTTAGAGAAGGCTGTAAAGCACTGTGAAGTGGTATATAAGTCTAAGTGCTATTACTATTATCAATATTAAATAGTGCAATGGCTAAGAGCTTTACTTGGTATGAAAGGGATTGCTGGATATACATACACACACACACACACACACACACACACACACACACACACACACACATACAGTATATATGTACTGTATATATACAGTACATATATACTGTACATCAGGGATGAAATGCTCCCGGTTCAATTGCCCGATCCGGTAGCGATGGCGGTGGGTGGTTCGGAGAACCGGTAGCAAAAATCCCTTCCCCACCCCCATACCCAGCTGAGCCGTGCGATCATCAGTGGCTTTTTTCCCCTTTTAAAAGCATTTTTTCTTAGGCCGAAAAAATGCTTTTAAAAGTTAAAAAAAAAAAAGCCTCTGATGATCACAGGGCTCAGCTGGGATCGTCAGAGGCTTCTAAAAACATTTTTTTTCGACTGAAGAGGTTGTAGGGAAAAAAATGCTTTTAAAAGCCTCTGGCGATCCCAGCTGAGTTGCCTGATGATCAGAGGCTTCTAATCTCCTAAGGTTGTAGAAAAAATGCTTTTAAAAGTACAAAAAAAAAAGTTGGCTACGCCCACCCAGTCACATTACCTCCCCTACCAAGCCATGCCCACAGAACAGAAGTAGTAACAAATTTTACATTTCACCACTGCTGTATATATACAGTATACGTATACACACACACACACACACACACACACACACACACACACACACACAAATAAAACGACATCGACCTCTGGCTTCTGTTTGGTTGTTTGTAACCTTCAATTGGCAGAAACAGTGCATCATAGGGCAACATTTTTTTGTTTCAAATGTACTTCAAATGGGCTAATTTACAAAATGCATTCAAAACCAGGAACCCATGTGACTGAAATTTGGCAAAGTGGTGGCCGTTTCATAAAATGTAGGTCATTTCCAACTACACTTCCCGGAAACCCATAGGTTATTTGCTCCAAGGAAAGATGGGAAGAGCATATCCCTGCCCTCTTTTCTGCCTTGGTCTGGTCCCTGCCCCCAGTCAGCTGGTGGCAAGGTCCAAAGGGCAACCTGCTTTGGAACTGAAGCCAAAATTTCAAATCTTTTAATGGTGGTCGAAAAAGAACAATAGGGTGACTCAGATTCCTGCTGGTGAGATAGGGCTGTTGGTCAATGGGTGAACTCTCTTCCTTTCTGGAGAGGGGAACCCTTGGGGACATGCCAGGATGGTAAATGGGGGTACAGTTTTCTCCATGGCTCCTTTCCCTTCCTCCCAACAAAGTGGCAGGCACTTCAGGGGTCAGCTGAGATGGAGAAGGACAGAGAGAAGGCTTCACTATACTCCGCTGAGGGCTGTGAGGAAGGGGAAATAGCACTATATTGTATATAGAAGCCTACATTATATATGGAAAGAAGGGTGACCTAATGCACTATGGGTTGTGTCACTGCATTATTTTATTTGCCAGCTGAACTCATCATTTCTGGACTGTCAGACTCTCCGTAGCTTGCCAACTTCTTATCAGTAAACTACGTGTTTCCGCATCCACCCACATTCTTTCACATTCCTTCACACATTTTTTCTTTTGTTCTCTTGCCAGAGGTCCGGCTGGACCGGCAGGAGATCTCGCTTGCCAAAATGTAACAATTAACTTTTTCTTAGTTAGTGAGGTGTTTTATTTTCTTTATAACAAATAAATGAATTTTATTAGAAACCTTTCTTCGCGTTTCTTTTTCAGAATATTGCAAACAAGGAGGAGCCTCGATTCATCTCCTCTAATTAAACCAGGGTAATTTTTTCCCAGAGCCAAACATGGGATTAATAAATGCCCTGACATCTGGTAGCGGAGGATGGTTTGATTTATGGCTTTTTTCCTGTTTTGTTATTTCTGATAAGAGCGTATAGGCAATTAGTTTTTAGCTACTGAGGTACGCTAATTATATTGCTAAGATGCCGAAACAGAAGAAAAAAGGCAAAGTGAAACCAAGACCACTCTTCGTAAATGATTTGATTGATCTTTCCAACGAAGAGGTGGCAGACAGGAGATTTTCAGATTTCCAGCCCCTTACTACAGCCACACGCCTGGAACAAGAAAAAGCCGTGGGAACAGAAATGGAGACAGATAAGACAGAAGCTGTTTTTGAAGGAGAAGCACTACGACTGAGGTCAGTAACTCCCCCTTCTAATTATGCCAGCTCTCAAACTGTCTTCCCAGAACCTTCTGAATTTGTAACGCTCGATGCAAGGCTAAAGCAAACTGCTGAGCAAAATTACTCCCACGCAGAGAGAGAAACAATTCATTATTCTCCTCGAAGCTCTAAGCTCACCCTGGATGAGCTGACTACGAAAGCCTATCGTGACCGTATAAAACTCTATGAACAGCAGCTATCCCAGGCAAAAATGGCTATATCTATGCTTGAGCAAGATAAGGAAGATAATTTAAGATTTTCAAAAAGCGCCATATTGTCTTGTTCCTCGGAGCCAAAGACACTCCCCCTGGTGGATTTTGTGTCAGGCCAATTAAGACAGAGGGCACTGCATACGTCACATGAAAGTCTCCCTGATCAAGTTACATATAAACCTGCCACGCAATCATTTCTTGTAACTGCAAAGCTGCCCGAAGCTAAAGGTGCAGCACCATCTGCTGGCAAAAGTAATTTACTACAGGAAGCTGAAATGCCACAAGTGTTTCCACAGGCCCAACTCAAACACCCCCTGGTGGTGTTGGTGTCCTTTTAGATGGAACACAGGCACGCTTTATGCAGCAAAGGAAAATGACTGCATCTCCAGCAGGTCATGCCAATATTGCAGCTCAAGCACAAATGGCAACTGGAATACAACAGATTCCAGTGCATCAGCCACAGCAGCTACAAATGCCTGCATATGTGCCCCAGCCACAAGTGCAAATAGGGCCACCTCCTGGCCCACCTCCAATGGCACAACCAAGACCATTTTTAGGTCCACAACAGGCACAGCAAATACCACAGGCATTTCTGCCAGCACAGCCAGCGTACCAAGTGCAGGCTCCTTATCAGGCATTTTCTGTCTCTCCACTAACTGGTGAGTCAAAACTAAAAATGTCAGGACACAATTACAAAGCCTGGGTCAGTGAGATCACACTATTGCTTCTTAGAGAAGGCACGCACTGTATGGTATTTAACCCTCCTGCACAACCATGGGATTTTGCAATACGAGATCTAGAGATAAGAGCTCGTACAACATTATTGATGTCCATGGATACTGAACTGCAGGTCACTTTTCCACCAAATACAACAGCCCGTCAAATTTTGGCTGAATTGGAAAATTGCTACAGGCCTTTCTCAATTGAATCTTCATGTTTACTCATGTCTGAACTCCACGGTTCGAGATTGAAACCCGGTGAACAAATTGGAGGACATTTGACCAAACTGAAAGGTCTGAGAACAGAATTGAGAGAAAGAGGCCATAACATTGAAGATATTCAAATGATCAGCATCATTATTAACTCTTTGAATTATGAATGGAAAGATGCTGTTACAAAAATTAACCAAGTCCCTATTGCTCAACACACAGTGGACAATGTCTGTAGGCTTTTAATTGAAGAAGAGGCATTCATGTTGGCCACGCCACATTTGAGAGGACCACCCGCATCAAGAGCTCCAGCTAGGCGTCCCTTCCGAGGAAGGACCTACGCTCCAAGGATGCCAAGATGCAACACCTGCAATCATGTGGGACATGCCACCCGGGATTGTCCCCAACGAGTTCCAGCTCCCGTCTCATACCAGCCCAGAGGAACAGATTCCAGAGGCAGAGGCAGAGGCGGAAGACAAGGTCGTCGTGGTCCCCGGCGTGATCCACAAACTCCACTCGCCACATTGGCTTTAACCAATGATCCACAACCTCAACCAGAGTATGACAGACGACTCCTGTGGACTTTGGACAGTGGTGCAGCATTGCATGTTACCTACAGAAAGGAACTTTTCACAGAAATGCATGAGCCTGAACCAGAACTACGTGAACTTTACTCTTTTTCCAATCATCCTTGTCAGGTCAAAGGAAAAGGAACTGTTTATGTTGAAGAGCTCGATGCATTCATTCCTGATGTTTATTACATACCAACAGCAACCAGTAATTTGCTTAGTCAGTGTCACTTGTCTAGAATGTTAAAGTTCCAAGTTCACCACCTTGAAAAAGCAAGTTACATAGTTAAAGATGGAGATATTGTTGCTGAAACCATATTAATTGGTGGTGTTTATTACTTAAAGCCAAAGCCTAAAACACAAACACAGGCAAGTATGCAAACTCCAAAAAGGGAATGCACAGGCCCAGAGAGAGATGCTCCAGAGAGAGATCCTGTTGCTACCCCTAAGGTTCCTAAAGCCAACAAAAATAGAATTGGTAAACAGGTTGCTCAGAGCAAGCCTGAGGTTCCTCATAAAAATGTTAATGTTGAGAATTCACTAACAGGTAAACCTTTGCATTCCAGGTGTATCCATAAATGGCATAGAAGATTGGGGCATGCCAGTTTCCGTGTTCTTAGGAAGATGCCGGAGTTCGCAAAAGGTTTGGATCTAAAGGGGTGTAAGGTGTTTTTGGATTGTGCTGTATGCAAGAAGGCCAAATCCAAAGCAGCAGCCATTCCCAAACACGCTACACGCCTGTCAACACGCATTTTTTATTTGGTTCACATTGACATAGTTGGTCCTTTCCCGCCATCATTTGGTGGTAGAAAATATTTTCTAACAATTGTTGATAATTACTCTAGATATGGATATGTATATCCTATGAAAGAAAAATCAGAGACCTTTCAGATCTTTAAAGACTTTGCAACCCTTGTTTCTACCCAACACCAAGTTCGCATCGCCAGAATCCAGAGTGATCGTGGTGTCGAATTCATGTCTCAGTGTTTCCAGGACTGGATGCGTAAGAATGGAATTATTCATCAGACTTCGGCCCCTTACACACCGGCTCATAATGGAGTCATAGAACGAAGACAAGGGGTACTGCAAACCATGATGCGTTGTCTCCTAGAAGACGCCAACCTTGGTATGATATACTGGGGTGAAGCTATCAAGTATGCAAATTACATTGTCAACCGTACTTGGAGCAGTGTAACAAATCAGACTCCTTTCTTCATGTTGTATGGCTACAAGCCCGATCTTAAAAACATCCATATTTTTGGTTCATATGCTATGGTGAACATTCCCTTAGCTCAAAGAAGAAAAGGAAGTCCAGCAGCAAAGAGACTGAGATTTATGGGTATTGATGATAACTCAAAATGGAGCAGATTTATTGACTCTAAACGTGCAATTGTGATTTCCCAATCTGCAAATTTTGAAGAAGATATTGACTGGTCCAGGATTCATTCCAATGATCCTGGAGTTTATTTTCCCAGAGATGATACTGCTGATGCTACGCAGATTGATGATCAAGATTCCACTGATTCTTCTCAACCCGATATTACGTCTTCGCAAGCTGCGGATGCTGATGCTAGCGACGAAAGTGAGGACGAGGACGAAGAAGAAGAAGACTGGACTGTTGTTCCGAGACGTTCCAAGAGGGCCACAAAAGGAATCTCTCCACAACGATATTCTTGGCAACTGACAAAAGCACCCTTGCCTTTGATTTGCAACATTACACTTCCACCTGATAATTTCACACAAATCAAGCAGCTCCCTGATTCAGAGCAAGACAAATGGTATGAAGCAATGCAGGCTGAAATGGACAGTCTAAAGAAACTTAAAGTGTTTACACCTGCAAAACCTCCAGCAAACAAAAAGGTCATTGGCACTCGATGGGTCTACAGAATCAAAAAGAAACCAAATGGTGAGTCACTGTACAAGGCCAGACTTGTAGCTCAGGGTTTCGCTCAACGTTATTCTGAGGACTACACAAATACTTACTCACCGACAGTCAGAACTGAGAGTGTAAAAATTGCTTTAGCAACTGCAACTATCCTTGGTTTAGAAGTTTTCCAGTTTGATGTTGACACGGCTTATCTACATGCAGACCTAGATGAAGAGATCTACGTGAAAAGTCCTCCAGGATTCCGACAGCAAGAAGGGGATACCTGGTTCCTAAACAAAAGTCTTTATGGTCTGAAACAATCTGGTTTAATGTGGTATTTATGTCTTACTGACAAACTAAATTCAATGGGCTTTATTAAGTCCGAAACTGATGAGTGCGTGTTCACAAAAAGATCTAACAATGCATATGAGATAGTTCTTGTTTATGTTGATGATATTGTTTATATTGGTCCAAATAAGCAAATGAGTGAGATTTTTGCCAAAGCTTTGCAGAGATACTTCACATTGAAATCATTGGGTCATATTAGCACTTATTTAGGTGTTCAGATTGAAAAAACACAGAAGGGGTTTAGTCTTTCACAAGAAGATAAAATTGAACAAATTTTGCATCATTGCAACATGAAGGATGCTAACACAACAAAGACACCCATGCAAACAGATTTTCACAACTTGACACAAGAAGAAAGTCCTGAGTTCGAAGATCAAACACTTTATCGTTCAGTCATTGGGTCACTATTGTACATTAGTAGTTGGACCAGACCCGACATTGCACTTAGTGTTAATCTCTTATCACGACACGTAGGTAAGGCAAAACAGTTTCATTGGACATGTATTAAGAAATTATTGAGATACCTAAAATACACTAAACACATGAAGTTATTGTTAGAACCAACACATACTGATTATGCAGAATTATGTTGTTATGCAGATTCTGATTGGGCAAGTGATAAGAAATCACGTAAAAGTACTTCAGGTTATATGATGTTCTTAAATGGATGTCCTGTTTATTGGCAAGTACGTAAACAGAATTTTGTTTCTTGTTCATCTACTGAAGCTGAATATGCTTGTGTTTCAGATGCATGTAATTCTCTAACTTGGTTTGATGCTTTAGTCACAGATATCTGGACACACCCGATCCGACCGATCACCATGATGGAAGACAATGAATCGGTGGTTTATATTTCTGAATCACATTTTACAGGTTCTAGGTCCAGACACATTGATATTCGTTACCAAAACATAAAGCATTTAGTGAAAAAAGGTTTTGTCAAAATGCAATATGTATCTTACACATGATCAAATTGCTGATATGCTCAACAAACCACTTCCAGCAGCTCAACACAAGTATCTGCGTAAGAAGATGTGCCTTATTTGATGATGTACTGATATTCGCTCAACTGGCAAAGAAGGGGAATGTCACTGCGTTATTTTATTTGCCAGCTGAACTCATCATTTCTGGACTGTCAGACTCTCCGTAGCTTGCCAACTTCTTATCAGTAAGCTACGTGTTTCCGCATCCACCCACATTCTTTCACATTCCTTCACACATTTTTTCTTTTGTTCTCTTGCCAGAGGTCCGGCTGGACCGGCAGGAGATCTCGCTTGCCAAAATGTAACAATTAACTTTTTCTTAGTTAGTGAGGTGTTTTATTTTCTTTATAACAAATAAATGAATTTTATTAGAAACCTTTCTTCGCGTTTCTTTTTCAGAATATTGCAAACAAGGAGGAGCCTCGATTCATCTCCTCTAATTAAACCAGGGTAATTTTTTCCCAGAGCCAAACATGGGATTAATAAATGCCCTGACAGGTTGTCTGGTATATATTAAAAAATAGCAGAATGGCTGAGAGATTTTAGGAGTAGACAAATTTGTTTAAAAAAACAGCACAGTTACTAACAGATTTTCTTGTTATATAAGAAGCTGCTCATCTCAAACCCAGTATTATTGTTATTCTTTTCTTTCCCTCAGCTAGCTAGTTCTTCCATGAGCAAAGTTAGTCACACATCCCTTATTTGGTTAATATATTTGTACAATGCTTCATAATAACATAAACAATAACATAATAACCTCATACATTAAGGTCTCTGACAGAATAAAAATGTATTTGCCCGGTATTATGAGTGCAAGAGAATAGAATTGTCCCTCATTTAGGGAGGGAATTACAGATTTGCTCCAATGGCTGCTTAGAAGTGCCATTCCTGACCTCCACTCATTGTAACCTCTGCATGTGAGGAGAAGCAGAACAGGGTTCTGTAGATGAACTTAATGTATAGGAAAAAAGGCATTCTTTCAAATAAGTCTTAAAGGACAGCCCTGGGAATGATATCATGCTATAATCCATATGAGAGGTTACCAGGACATGGATTACTCAAGTGAGCTCAAGAAGAGCCCTACATGTTACATCAGCCTACTCTCAACTGGGATTTCATGGAACCTTAATGTTCTACAAAAGGTCATCAGGGGTTGTTCAAGAGATCATGATTGATCAAAGATAACTATTGTCTTTTTTGTTTTTTTCAACCTTGAGCACTAGTATCTGCAGTGGTGGGAATTTTTATACTCACACCTCAACTGTCGGCCTGCTATTTTGCTGTTATAAATGTTGTAAAAGTGGATTTTGTCCATTAAAGGTGAATGGTATTGAGGTTTCGTGTATTTTAGGCTGCAGGGATTCCCTGAGACCGTAAAATCATTTCAAGGGTTTCTCCAGGATAAAAATATTGAAAAAGGCTGGTGTACTTTTAATAAAATGTTTCCTGACCTACAGGGCTTTTGTATATGTAACAACTGAAATGGATCGGGAAGAACTTCCAAATGAAGAACTCAATCCTTTAGAAGGATTGCAAGCCCTTCCAAAACAGATTAAGCATGATTCATCTGGACTAATATATAATACAATAACAGCACTATTATCTTGTCCAGACTCAGTTCAATTTATTGGCCCTCATCCATCCTATCTCTTTGCCAGTCCTTGATTAAGCATTTTCATGACTCACCTGGATCTAATAGAGATGATACAGCTGTGTGTCATCAGTAGAAATGTGCAATAAGTTTTGAGGGCTATCAGAACATCCGATTCTACTGTTGGTACAACTCATTTAGGGATTGGAAGATCCCGTCTGAGAGCGATGCAAAATATTCTAAGGTTCCAAGTCCAGCTGCACATTTTACTCAGAGTCTCCAAATGAACTCACTCCATGGTTACATGTCGATGTTAAACAGCATGGAAGATAAAATAGGATCTTGCAGAACCCCATGACATATATTTGGTAAAGATCTGATATGCCATTTTGACACTGTTGTTTCATCAAACAAGTTTCATGAGATCAAATGGAATTTTATCCAGTGGCAGGTTGAAACACTGCGAGGCAATGATTTTAGTGGCATTACGTTTCAATTGTGTTAATCTCCAGACAGGAATCTTTCCCCAAAATAGTTCGTATCTCCCATAGCATTTGCCTCGATCTCACAATGCCCATCCCTTAATGTTTCAAACTGCCTTCTGATTTTCCAGAGAGAATTGGGGATTGGCAATGGCAGCACAAAAAAGAAAAGGCCAGAGGTATTCCTGGGTACTAGGTTTCTAACACACACACACACACACACACACACACACAATGCATATATGTATGTATGTATGTATGTATGTTTAAGTAAGATATATTTAGATCAGTGGTGGGTTTCAAAAATTTTTGCTACCGGTTCTGTGGGTGTGGCTTAGTGGGCATGGCATGGCTTGGTAGGCATGGCTTGGTGGGTGTGGCAGGGGAAGGATACTATAAAATCCCTATTCCCTCCCCCTCCAGGGGAAGGATACTGTAAAATCTCCATTTCCTCCCAATCAACTGGGACTTGGGAGGCAGAGAATAGATGGGGGCAGGGCCAGTCAGAATTTTTACTACCGGTTCTCCGAACTACTCAAAATTTCCACTACCGGTTCTCTGAACTACTCAAAATTTCCACTACCGGTTCTCCAGAACTGGTCAGAACCTGCTGAAGCCCACCTCTGATTTAGATCTAGTTTAATCAATAAGGCTCTGAACTGGGGTTTCTGTCTCATTGGGAGCATACAAGCATTTATGATCAACAGGACATCATAGTTAAATTGGATTAAAACTATCATGGCATAATTGGCGTATGTCTTGAGAGAGGAGCCTTGAAATGGCACATAGTGTAGTAGAAACTAGGACCTCCAGGCCCCCTTTTGTTCTTCCATGCTTTGTTCCTGGTTTGGCCCTAGTCAAATATGAATGAAATTTATATTTAGGTCCACCCTATTAAGTTATTTTGCAAAGAAGACTAATAAGCCAACTCCAGTTCTAACAGATGTTCTAACAAGCTGTCAGACGTTTGCTTTAGGAGCCACATAAATATACTTAAAGGCAGCAATCAACCGATTGGGACAAATTGTACGCACACTTGTTCTTAGACTGATTTATGTAGAATAGCTTAGAACAATTTGAAATGAGAAACTTTTCTTTCTTTCCAGAAATCTTGAGAAAGAATATAGCTAATTTATCCAGTGCCAGGTTATTGGCAACAATATATCTTACAAGCATATAGTAAAAATTGGACAGTAAATAAAATGGATTAGGTTTTTATCCTTCGCTGTGACATGATTTATTTGAAAAGTATTGAGTAAGATTTGTCTCTTGTTGCTCAATCCCTGGTACTTAAATATTAAAACTGTGTCAAGAAGGCATGCTTAAGCTGCCTTCATAGCTGCTGTTTTTGCTTTTGTTATTGATTTCAAATGTGTCTCATTTAAAAGGTGGCATACAGTTTCTCACCAGAGGCATACAACATATTTGATCACAAAGTAAATGAAAATAACACAACAGCCTCATAGAGTAAAGATCATATGTATATTCAACAGGATAATTTTGATTCCCACTTTTCTAATTCTGCAAATAAAAGATACTGATGTTAAGTGTCTGTAACTTAAAAATAATACAGAAATAAATATGAGTAGGTTCCTTCATAATGGTGGATGAACCTGATCTTTTGAACTGTATACGCACAAGGGAACAATACTTAATAATAGTTGTACTTCTGAAACTTTATCAGTGGTGGAATTAAAATAAATTAACAACCAGTTCTCTGCCCTAATGACTGGTTGGGTGGGTGTGACCATGGTGAGCATGGCCAGGGTGTGTGACAGGCAGCACTTGGCCTCCTGCACCCCCTGGGAGCAAAAACAGGGCAGGGGAGGCTGCGCCCCCCCCCGCGACCCATTTTGGACCTAGGAGGCATTCCTACAGCCTCCTGGAAGCGAAAACAGGCTGCTGGGGGGAGGCATGCTCCCCTGTGCCCCATTTTGGGCCTAGGAGAGCTCACTGCACTTACCTGGGAGCCAAAATGGGGCACATGGGGACTCCTGGAAGGAGCGGGGTGGGAAGGGGCGGAGCCAGCCAGCAATTAAACTACCAGTTCATCCAAACCGGCCCGAACTGAACCAGCTGAATCCCACCACTGGTTATTATCTTTTTCAAATATTTTCAAATAAATAGACATGGGGTCCAATCAAAAGGCCTGAATATCCCAAAATTCTGCATTTCACATTCACATTATAGCTGGTATAGTTTGTTCATCTTCTCTTACTGTTTCATCTCCCTTATTATATTTCATTGACGTTGAAAGAATTAACGTAAAGAGTTATCCAGAGATCTTACTCTCCAAGTCCCATCTTAAATATTACTTAAACCAGAGCAGTCTTGTTAAGTTCTTACCCGTACCAATATCAACTTTCTTACAGTAGTTGCACATTCTTACCAAACAACTTCAGGAAGAATGGATTTTGTCAGCTGCCGGGTGTTTTCTGGAGTGGTTGGCTATATTAAATTGATTAATATAATTACATTTAATTTAAAAGGCCCATGTAGCATGAACAGAACTTTTCTCCAGAATACACAAATGTGTGCAAGACACAAGTGGCATTAAAAAAACTAAAGTTGGGTAAGGTGGATGATGGAGATGAGATTCTTCTGAAGTTCTAGAGACTCTTAAAAGTAACGTTTCTGCTTCGGGGCCTGTTGCATTCTCAGAAAATTATGCTTCTTTTTCCTTATAGCCTGGATCTCTATTTTAATCTATAACCTCATGTTATGAAATAACTTGATGGGTTTCTGTGAGAAACTATGGACAAGACAAAAAAGCAACAACATCAACTCACCCAGTCACAATTTCTCTCACTAGACCTTTGCCTCTTGATCAGCGTTTCTACAAAATAATTATTTTTTCTCTAGCTGATTCCATAGCCTGAAAATGTTTGAACATCACTGCCTTTGAAAAGAAGCCTAGAAGATTTTGACCTTCAGATGAAGTGATAGAGGGGAGGACCAAGATAGATACACAATTTATAATTTACCCTTTTTATTGACAAAAGATATTTCTTTCAGTAGTTCACTAAGAACAGTTCTGTAGGTTATGAATAGCTGAATAACCGTAATTGTCATGGTCAGTTAAATTGAGGAGGAATGTTTAGGAATAGGTATGCATTCTCATGATGAACCATTGCACAGAAGCAGCTTGTCATAGTGTAACAGTTGTCTTTATGAAATAATTTCAAAGCCTTCCATGGCTTTTGTAAGATGGTCACACTTTTCATCATCACTTAAGAGTCCCAGCTCACTCCAACTTACAGCTGAACAATGATTGGATACCCATTGTGTGTTTCCAAAGATCAGGGAAATACATTGTACAAGTACAGCCATCACCATTGTTTCTAAGACAAAAGTATGCCAATCAGGAATAGCCCCCTCTGGCCAGTTTCCACCATACAGATTTTTTGGGAATATTTCCCTGAAGTATTGTATATGCCTCGAAATCTGAATTTCCATTTACTTAACAAGGACTGTGGCACAGTGGTTAGAATGCAGTACTGCAGACTACTTCTGCTGCCTGCTGGCTGACTGCAATTCAGCAGTTCGATTCCCACCGGCTCAAGGTTGACTCAGCCTTCCATCCTTCCAAGGTCAGTAAAAGGAGGACTCACATTGTTGTGGATAATATGCTGAATCTGTAAGCCTCTTAGAGAGGATTGTGAAGCACTATGAAGTGGTATATAAATTTAAGTGCTACTGCTATATATAGAAAATCTCAGGCGAAAAGAACATCGCTAGCTGTGCTGAGGAGATATGGAGAGCTGTAGCTAAAGGTAATAATCAGAGGTGGTATTCAGTCAGTTCATACCAGTTCAGGCAAACTGGTAGTCGAGATCGCAGCTCACCCACCCGCCCCAGCTCTATGCCATCCTATTTAGGCAGGTTTTTGAGACCGAGTGCATGCACAGAAGGCGTGGATGTGAGCGAAGTGCGTGCACACGTGCAGCGAACCAGTGGTAAGAATATTGGAAACCAACCTCTGGTAATAATGCAATGTTCCCTGATATATTGGCCCTCAGGTTAACAGACTTTGAATGTAACATACAAGATCTGGGTGTGATCATCACTGAGACAACAGAGCAAGGACAGGGACATTAGTCCCAACTACAATGACACAAGCTGGCTTAAGCCTGGTTCTCCTGATATGTTTATCTCTTGATAAACTCTCGTTCCATGCATGTCTCTTATGGAGCATGTGAATACCAATTATGCACAACTATTATAAAAGAGGCTGGAGCTATGAAGCCAGTTGACAAGCCAATTTTGAGGGGCTTCTTGAGCAGAAGAGAACATTGTTGTGGCTGACAGATATGAAGGCAATCTTCTTCCCCTCCCCTTCATCTTTTAGATTAAGAGTTTACAGTTAATCATTTGATTCAATGATTACATTTGTATATAACATTAAGTAAGGCTTTAACTAAGGTTTCTTGAACAGGCCATAGTGGCCTGTTTGTATATAATGATAAGATTTACCAGGCCAGTTCATCCATCATGCCAAGGGGGTGGGGGGAATCAATGTACAATCTCAGCCAAAAATACAAAGCAGTAGATTGTTCTATTTATGACCAGCCAAAGGTCAACTTCTGAAAAAATTAAAATAGGAAATAAATTGTGGTTTTCAGTTATGTTGATAGGTAGTGGTGAGCTGTAGCAGTGTAGTTTTAAATAGTTTAATATTTTTTTTATAAAAGGCAAGGGGGAATCTCCTAATCAGTCAACCCTAGTTTTGGGGTTCATTACTGGTTTCATAGGTGAGATGTATAGAACTTTATGAAAAACATAAAATTGAAAAAAATTCTCAACTGTTGTCAGATGAGGATTAAAAATGAGATCCAAGGGTGTCATGTGACATTTTAATTTTGGTTCAGTGTGTTCAGGTGCATCCCCAAACAGAGGGACAAGTGTTAAACAAAATTGACTGAATCCATGGAATGTTACTACTGCTGCCTTGGTCAAAATCACATTTGCTGCTCTCCTCCACATTTTGTTTCTTCTATACTCTGCTGGATAGAGCTTCAGTCTGTTCCAAATTATTCTTGGCTGTTCTAGAAGTAAGATAATTGAGTTTAAATCCTGGATTCACCAGCGGGTCTTATGCATTTAGTTCCAGCTGTTGCCTGTCTGTGCTATTAAGGCATTGCTTTGCTAAACAATGCCCATCAATGTGGCACCAACTAGGAACATCCAGGTCTTCACCTAAGACATTGAGCTTCATTTCCTGGATAGGGTGTTGATGAATCTTCCATTATATGCCATTCTTTTAATTTCAGTGACAGGTTTATAAAGGAATCTGCCTTATACAAGAGGAACAATTGTCCAACTGTAGTTCTGCTGTTTGCTTTGGCTGCATCTTCTCAGGATCACAGGTAGACATTTTTCACATCTCCCTTGATCCCTTTCATTTGGAGATGCCTGGATTTGAGTCTGAGGTCTTGGGTAAGCAAAGGAGATGCTCTGGCTATAAGGCTACAATTCTACCAATTAGATAATGACTTTCAATCTTTGCCAGGCTAAACAGTGACAACAGTGACATGAATCTTCTGCAGAGGTCCTGGAATGTTATACCAGTGGTGAAATCCAGCAGGTTCTGACAAGTTCTGGAGAACCAGTAGCAGAAATTTTGAGCAGATCGGAGAACCACAAATACCACCTCTGGGTGGCTTCAGAGTGGAGTGGGAAATGGAGAATTTGCAATATCCTTCTCCCAGGAGTGGGGAGGAAATGGGGATTTTGCAGTATCCTTCCCCTGCCACACCCACCAAGCCATGCCCACCAAGCCACACCACGCCCACCAAGCCACACCCACAGAACCGGTAGTAAAAAAAATTGGATTTCACCACTGTGTTATACCCTAAGAAAATTAATATTCCATTTGAACAGAAGAGCTTTTGCAGATTGCAATTAGGGTTCCTATAATTAAAAGATTGAAACACAAATCCTATTAATTATATGACTTCTGGTAAAGGGATTCTCTTTTGACTAAGATGGGGAACCTTCACTACCACTTGGATCTCTCCACCTTAAACACTAGGTGAAAATATCTAAAGTATTATTGCTTGCAGCCGTAGTTACTGGTATGTACCTTGCTCTGTGAAAGCTATTTGTGGTTATTGCCACTCCTTACCTTTGAAGCTATGCGAGATGACATTCCAGCTGGTGAAACTGATGCCCGCAAGTATGAAAGGAATGATAACTTAGGGACCAATCAAACACTTCTTTCTCCTGGTCTTGCCTTCCAGAGCCAATTCTTATCCATTAAGGATTAGGGCTACTAAATATGAACCAAGACACCTTGATGACTAATAGATGACAGCTGAGAGGTAATTTTTTGTATCTCTGTTATCTAGTGATCACTTAGATTTTTATAACCAAATCCCTTAACCCTAAACAGATTTTTCAGCTTATACTGTTTGATTAACATTCGTAATTCATTTCTTTAAAAACGACTTATTCTGGATTTGAGATTAACTACAACCAATCTATTATTCTCCACCAGCAGATACTTCCAGAGCTGCTATAAATACAAGATGGAACTCTAGTTCAATACCACAAAAATAAAAAAAAATATATTAAGTATTAATACATTTAAAATGCAGGAATTAATCAACATCACATTTCAAGAGCTACATCACTTTCATTTTCTTACATCAGAATCCTAAATTTCTTCTGCTCCATTTATTCCATGTATTGATTTGATAAAATCAAACAAACACACTTTTAACTTCTCCTTTTCTCCAATTCTAGTCCTACCAGGTGCTGCTGATTTTGGTTTTTCCACAGAGAAGCAGAGAAAGGTTAAAGTGTGTGAGAGGGAGAGTAAAATGTTGATCTAACATTCAAGTACTGACAAGTAGATATAGCCAATTATATGAACCTTTCATGTTACTTGATATATAATCGTTTTCAAGATAAGGTTTCTGTCTACTTGCACTTTTTCAGATTAGTTCCTTGGAGAAATAATTTCTATCTGCTCAGCACAAAGCATAGTCACCACCCTTTATCAGAGATGTCACCTTTTTTGGAACAGCTTAAATCTGTGGATCCGTCATAGCAGGACCCACCACTCATGACAGCAATGAAGTTATTGTGTTGACAAGACTTTCTATAGACTAGTCTATAGAAGACTAAAGATAAGTCATACCAATGATTTATTTTTGGGGAAGAACTATAATTCACCCACCACGGATAATAGAGTACTATGGAATACATCCTTTAAATGGAAATCAAAATAATTTTTTTACTTCAGCTCCTTGATTTCCTCAAGCAAGCAGAGACATCACCCTGACAACAAAAGTGCGTATAGTCAAGGCTATGGTTTTCCCAGTTGCAATGTATGGCTGTGAAAGTTGGACCATAAGAAAGGTTGAGCGCCAAAGAACTGAGGCCTTTGAACTATGGTGCTGGAGAAGACTTGGACTCCAAGGCGATCAAACCAGTCAGTCCTAGAGGAGATCAACCCTGACTGCTCTTTAGAAGGCCAGATCCTGAAGATGAAACTCAAATATTTTGGCCACCTAATGAGAAGGAAGGACTCACTGGAGAAGAACCTAATGCTGGGAAAGATTGAGGGCAAAAGAAGAAGGGGACGACAGAGAATGAGGTGCCTGGATGGAGTCACTGAAGTAGTAAGCATGAGCTAAAATGGAGTCGAGAGGATGGTAGAGGACAGAAAGGCCTTGAGGAACGTTGTCCAATGGGTCGCGATGGGTCGGACACGACTTCGCAACTAACAACAACAAAAGACTATTTGAGATGATGTAGAACTATTGCTAAGGGCAAGCAAGACCGAAGTGCTTTAATCCAAGATCTGAATCAGTGGCAGTGTCCCATCCTCTCCCTAAAACAGAGCTGGACTACACATCACACAGATTACCCATCAACTGAATTACCCATTAGGTGCTGGATTACCCATTGGCTCTATTTAAAAGCATTTTGAAGAAAAAAAGCCGACTTGATGGCATCTAATCAACCAAATACCATTTTTAATGAGGAAAAAAAAATCTGTATTTGTAATGTCACTTTATCAAACTGTTGTATATTTCTTTCTTCCATTTTAAATAGATCAACCAGATCTGGGCTGAAATTCCAGAGATCTAGATCTAGATGGTAACAGAATTTTCTATGATTCTTTGCTGCCTTCTAGTGGTCACTTAAATGTTTTCAGCCCAGATCTGGTATTCCTACCTTTAAATGTGCTATACTGTGACTGGCTTTGTCACCATAACTATCCATTTCTTTTTGCTGTGATGCATTTTCTCTTTCTTATTCTTTATTGATATTTAAATGGAAATAAAGTGTAACTCAAACTATTCCTAGACCTCTCTAAGGAACTCCTTGTCTAGCCATTTCGTACCAAATCTGGTTAAGAATTATCTCGCTCCCACTGTCTCATTTCCTTCCATTTACTACTACTGTTTGGTATAAAGAGATTATGTAATCCAGCTATTTTTAACCTGAAATTGTGCTGTGGTATTTTTCAAAAGTTTAGTCCTCGATGGTTATGTACAGATAATATCCAGACTTCTTTTCCTTTTTACCATACTTATGAAATCACTTTGTCTTCCTCCTCTTCCTCCTTAACAGCTTATAACATTTAAAATTGGTGGTATGTATGCATTTGAGTGACACGCATTTTACAAATCATTTGGAAAAGTGACCTGGAACTTGCTCAAGCACACCAATTCTCTGCTATTTATTAAAGCAGCTCTGCTTTTTTTTTCTATTGTTCTATTTAAAAAAGATAGTTTAATGGTCCCCACTGAGAAATCCTGTAAACGTCATAAGAAGGGCCTGTCAACAACCTTCTTGAGATGATTGAATCCAACAGGTGAAATTTATTTTCTTTATGCTGCACAGAGGCTGGGATTCCTGAAAGTGTCATTTCAAGGTTGATTTTGTTTCCTGTTTTCATCATAACTCTTTGTTCTGCATCATGATTAATTGAGGGAACAGAATGGGAAGAATATACTATGAAATTGTAGTATTTTATGCTGATCGGGGTGAAATCTACTTACCTTCCCTACCGGTTCAGAAGTGCGTGCTCTGCACGCATCACATGCAATCTTGGACCCTCTCCGCATGCACAAAGCCTTCCGCACATGTGCAGAGGGTAAAAAACAGATTACTTCCTGGTTAAAACCAGGAAGTAATGAATCTGGGCGGGTGGGCGGAGCCTCGTGCTGCCGCCGCTACCGGTTCTCTGAACCAGCCGCCACTATCAATTCGGCCGAACCGGTCCAAACCAGTAGCATTTCACCCCTGGTGCTGATGGAAGAGGTTTCCTTTACGTTACACATGGGTAACAATTAATGCAAGAACACTTGCCAAAAGGCACCCTCTTTTGTTGTATTGTTATGACTGTCCCTTGCACATTTATCATTTGTAATGAAATAATTAAAGAAAAACATTAAAATAATACACATGCGAACAAATTATTATATGACCAAATATGTTTATCAAGACTGGAGTTCCTTGTAGGAAAAAACAAGTTTCAGTCAATCCAGTAACCTTCTTGCTTCCTTGAAAATTTCTAAAATTGTTTACATTTTTAATTCCAGATGTTTAACTTTAACATTTTAATATTTATATACTGTTTTATATTTTGATGCTTTATTTTGTACGCCGCCCAGAGTTCCTCTTCTTAGGGAGATTAGGCCTGTTCAGAAATGTGAAATATAAATAAATAAATATAAACCTGTGCTTCTGAATAAGTATGGAATGGATAGCTCTATTACATTTTAAGAAAACTGGCAGAGGAAACAGATCAGCATATTTTTCTGAAACGCTGAGCAGTCCAAATTTGCTTATGGGTTCCAGCATGCCAGTTCTAACAAGACAACCCAAGGAAGGGAAAATAGGGTCACATTTTCTTGAAAGGAAAAATGAGCTTCTGTTTTAACCTCAGGGAAACAATAAAGTGGAAACTCCTGATATTTCTCCGTCTTTAATTGAAAGCAGGGTGAGTGGCTTCCGTGGCTGTGCTGTAGTTTGTACAACAACAAAACCTTCCCACCCCTGCAGCTTCTCTTTTCGTGCATTATACCCACAGACCTCATTTCCCCACTCAATAACTTATATAACTCAGCAAATGCTTTATTTTAAGAAGCATTTGCTGTAGCTAGGAAAAAGAGCTTCAGTAGAACTTCAGCAAGTTTTATGACTTTAGATCTCCTGGATGAAAAGCACATATCATTTTTGCCGTCCTGCTTACCTATTATCTGAGACTAAATGTGTCCCTCTCAGAGGTAAGCATTAGAGCAGGGATGTCAAACTTGCAACGACACATTGTCGTCACGTGACATATCACAACCTTTTCCCTTTCGTTAAACCAGGGTGGATGTGGCCAGCATGTGATGCACCCAGCCTTCAGGCCGCAAGTTTGACACCCCTGCACTAGAGGTTATGCCTTTTAAGAGCCAGTTTGGTGTAGTGGCTAAGGTGCTGGCCTAGAAACCAGGAGATTGTGGGTTCTAGTCCCGCTTAGGCATGAAAGCCAGTTGGATGACTTTGGATCAGTCACTTTCTCTCAGCCGAACTCATCTCGTAAAGTTGTTATTGTTGCAGGGAAAACAGGAGAAGTATTAGGGATGTCCACCATCTTGAGTTATTTATAAACATAATAAAGGTAGGATAAAAATGAGTGAATGAATAAATGAGAGCAACAGTGCAATTTAACCCAAAAGTGCTTTTCAAAAGGCAGCTGGACTTTCTTGTGTCCCTCCCCCCCCCCCCCGAAAATGTTTCACTTCTCTTCCAAGGAGCTTCTTCAGTTCATCAGAACTGAGGGGAAAAAAAACCCAAGGAAGTCAAGTTGCCTGCTTGGGGACAATCTGGATGATTGAGAGTTTCCACAGACAGTCAATCTAACTGCCATATTGGGCAAATCTTCTAAAAATAATAATGTAATGTAAGAATGTAAGAATTCTGTGTCCAGATCATTGAGATGGCATGCAGAAGCATACCAGTTGGCTGCTCCAAAGAGGAAAAGTTTGAAAACAAACAGGGAAGTTTTCCACTGTGGCAGAAAGACTTGGGAAAGGGTTGTGCCCTTAGTCATCCTTGGTCAATGCCCAAGGACCCTCATTGAGTCATCGCTGATGGGAAACAATGGAGGAGAGCTGTGTTCATTTGCTTATTGATCCAAATGGTCCTGAACTATGAGCAAACATCGTGTAGAAAATACTTCCAAGCTAAACATGTCTTGTACAATAAATTAGTTCAGTCTGTTGGTTCAGTTTTTAACATGATGGTCATGGTCACATGCTCAAACTGAGATAGTTGCCCCTGCCTTTAGCACTAGCATAAAGCACATTTGTTTAGAAAAAAGCACAGTTGTAAGAGATTTAGTTGTCAGAAAAGTAAGCCTTAAAATGCTGTCGGTGAAGCTTGTTTGGGTTATTATTTTAGCTTGAGCAAGCAATAACACGGACTGAACAAATCCAATGGTAAATTCAAAGCAGATTTCACGATTTAGCCCTCTTCAGAAAGACCAAGTTTAGAATAACCATAAGTGGACAAAGGTCACCAAAGGATATTGAAAAACTAAACTGAAAGCGATAGGTGAACATGAGAGCATCTTCAGACAATCAAGCCACCCATTTCTAAAATGAAATTGAGCATATAACTACAGGGAATTTCAAGAAATTTCTGTCTGAAATGTTCCTCATACTTCTGTGACCATTTTCAAGCATTTGGAGGCTTCATAATCCATGTTTTAATGATTTATTTCAACTTAACATTCTCTCCAGTGTGATATAATGATAGTTGATTTGCCCAACATATGTATCTTATCAGGACAACTGAATCTGTAGAGCATTGCTTCATATGAATGAAACATTTCAGTCAATTTAATGGGGCTTAACTTTGAAGTTAAGAACTCTGGGTCTCCTTTTAGACAGAGGTTATAGATATACCTATTCCTACCAAAAGAGTTCTGATATCCCCAAATGTGTTCAGTTCAATTCAGTTTATTGCAGTCATAGACCGGAGACCAGAACAAATAAAAACACTCAGTGAATATCCAATTTAAAAGTTCTAGAATAAAATAATAAATAACAGATAAAAAATCTATGATAAAATCCAGCCTGTCAATTACCCATAGTTTAACTATACTAAAATTACAATCCATGAAATGTCCAAATATGTTATTGATTGTAGCATGAATTTATACATTTCATACTATATTTTGTTTTACAGAGCAGGGTTGGAAGTTGACTGATACACAAACAAACAGATGTTGAGACAAAATAGGAAGTTTTGTGCAGCCTATTTCTTCTTGGGTTTTATGAGGGGTTGGACATCAGAAATAATGAAGTCAGAATTAATAACTTCATGGACGATCAAATGACCACATTTTTAGGAGATAAATATTCCCAATGGTGTGCAGAAATATTAAGAAGTATAGTAGTCCTTGACTACTAAATCATTCATTTAGTGACCAGTCAAAGTTACACCAGCATTGAAGAAAGTGACTTATGATTGTTTTTCACACAACAGCAACCCCATGGTCATGTATATTGGTTCATATTTATGATGTTAATTGGTTTTTAATTTTAATATGATGGATGCAGTGTCCTGGGTTGTGTGATCACCTTTGTCAACCTTCTGACAAGCAAAGTCAATGGGGAAACCAGATTCCCTTAACCATGTTACCAATGTAACAACATAACAACTGCAGTGACTCACCTAACAACTGTGGCAAGGAAGATCATAAAATAAGGCAAAACTCACTTAACAACTGTCTTGCTTAGCAAAGGAAAATTTGGTCTTTATTGTGGTTACAAGTCAAGGACTGCCTGTATGAATCTCTTAAAAGGTTATAAAGCATATAAGTGGCAACCACCTCTCCCATCATGGCCAAATACTTAATTTCATGGAGGAGAAGCTTGAAACTGGGGTGGGAAATTTGATCCATTCCATGAGATTGAGGAATTAATATTCTTTAAAAATATCATTATAAGTTAAAGATTGCACATTAAGGCTGCAATCCCCTCTCAATTTACTTGGGAGTAACCTTATATAAGAAGCACAAGGTTTTCTTCTGAATAAAACATTATTAATTGCAGTTGCCCTTTGAAAAAGAACTCCTTTTAAAAATGCCATAAAAAAAGGACCTTTTCCGCAAGCATTCATTTAGCCAGAGACCTTTCCTAATGAGAGGCAATCAGTAGCTATTGGTGGAACTCTGCAATGATCTGATCTGAAAATGTCACTCATTCTTTTAGTAGTCCCAGGAGGTCCTTAGAAGAACCTTTTCTTTTATTTAGGTAGTAAAAGGAAGGGCCTCATTAATAAAGAGCTTTCTCCAGAGTATGCCTGTTAAACTGACATTTCCTTCCGGGGTTCACAGACTTCTGATTTTAGAAACCTTTGAGTTTATTAATTGCCAGCTTTTCTTTCTGATCTTTTGGGGGTTCTTTCTTCAACTCAACTACTTTAGCAGACAGTTTTTTTCAACTTTGTTTTGCTGAACTTGAACGAGCTGTGGTGGTGTAGTGGTTAGAACTACCCAGCCTTCGGTCTGACCTAAGCGTAGTACATAAAATTATCTGCTACAACGTCCTACCTGTCAATGACTACTTCAGCTTCAACCACAACAATACACGAGCACATAATAGATACAAACTTAAGGTATACCGCTCCAAACTTGATTGCAGAAAATATGACTTCAGCAACAGAGTGGTCAATGCCTGGAATGCACTACCTGAATCTGTGGTCTCTTCCCCAAACCCCCAAAACTTTAACCTAAGACTGTCTACTGTTGACCTCACCCCATTCCTAAGAGGTCTGTAAGGGGCGTGCATAAGCACCCCAACATGCCTACCGTCCCTGTCCCGCTGTCCCCATTTATTTGTATCCATTTCATGTATTCATAATCATGTTTATACTTATATCTGTTATCTTATACATGCTTGACAAAATAAATAAATAGAATAGAATAGAATGCAGTACTGTAGGCTCTTTCTGCTGACTGCCGGCTGACTGCAATTCAGTCAGTTCGAATCTCACCAGGCTCAAGGTTGCCTTCCATCCTTCTGAGGTGAGTAAAATGAGGACCCAGATTGTTGGGGGCAATAGGCTGACTCTGTAAACCACTTAGAGAGGGCTGTAAAGCACTGTGGAGTGGTATGTAAGTCTAAGTGCTATTGCTATTATTATTGCTAGGATTAGTGGGAGTCACCCTGGTGGTGCTTGAGAAGATGATGTAATTTTTTAAGGTGGCTGTCATGACATCTTGTCTTGCGAATGTTGCTGCCTTTATTACTTTTTAATAGCTAGTATTATCAACCGTAAACTTCATGAAAGTTTTTCATGACAAGATAATGTTTATTTATCTCACCCTTTGTTATGGTGTGAGGACCAATGGGTCTCTGTTCATTAAGGGAGGAGATGTTACGCTTCGTGTTATTCTTCAGTAGATGCAAAGAAGAAAACCTTTTGAACATTGCCACATTCTGACGTTCAAAGCCATTGGGTTCATTTTTAAGACATGTTTCAACTTTGCAACTTCCCAGAAAGTACAATTCACTGTGTTCCTGTCTTGAATCTCTTCTAATAAACTACTCCATGTTCCATCTGGAGGTGCTTCCAATAAAATATATCAAGCAGCATTTCTGGAAAAAGAAGTGAGGGGAAAAAAGAAGGTTGACGATGAAGAACATCTGGGTCCCTTCTCTCATAAAATTCTCTGGGTGAGGTAAGCTTCATCATTGCTTAAGAGCAAAATGCCTGTTTGTATGATTTCTTTTTGTAAGGGATCTTTTTTTCACTTCTTTTGTAAGAGATCTTTTTTTTTTTTTTTTGCAATTCATCAACCCTGTGTATAAAAATAACTATAATTCCTATCATATAACCTTTTAATGCAAGATTTTCAGATGTTCTAAGCTTGAATCAGAAAATGATTTAAAGGACTTTGAGGGGGAGAGGTTTCAACCCATTTTTAGTTTTCTGCAGTGTGGCCAGTTTTCCCCATTAGGTGTAGGTTAGGCATCTTTTCCAAGATGGTTTGAGGTTGTACAATCAAATTTACAGAATGGATTGTGAAGTTAATGAAACTGGCTGTGGTGGTGTAATTAACTAACTTGATTTTTAAAATAAAAAGACTTTGTCTAGCCGTGTTTCTAGGTGGAAAGCAGTTTTGGACCTTTTGCTAGAACCTGAATGTTATGTTCATTTTAGGATTTGACAATTAGAACTGTTTATGACTACAGAAATACTGTGTAATATTGAATTTTAGATCAAAAAACTAATGTATTTTATATGTCAAAGAAAGCTGGATGTTACCCTTTTTAGATTTCATTTCTTTTTCTTTATTCCTTCACACCTTCACCTTCCCTATTTTTTTCCTTTATAATTCTTTTTCCTTGGCTTTTTATATTTTATCATTTGCAGAAATGTAATAAAGTGTATTTTTTAATAAAAGGAATGAAACACCCGGGGCACATGATTTTACTTAACAGGTATCAGTTATAGACATCCTTTTTCTTTATAGCCATCTATTCTTTCTTTTTTATTATCAATAAAAAATATCTTAATCTGAGCACCAGTGTGAAGTCAGATGAAGACATTTTAAAGCAAAACAACTTTTCCCATAGTCCTACTGTTTTTATTAGGCATTGGAGCTTTTCAAACTTTAATTGGACAACAAAATATTAAGGAATTTTAGATGTTATCTGATCTATCACATATGTAAAACATCTGCTTGAAACAAATGTGAAAATGCCAGGAATGAACTGATTACGTGACTCAGTTACTAATATATTTTATAGCTCAGTGGCCTTTAAATTTTCTGTTTCATGGATTTCAATAGTAGAACAGAATACAATGGAACAAATTAAAGGAGGAATTCCCACCTCTTATTTTCAGGCAATTAAATGAAAAATATCAAGAAATAAATTGGACATGGGTGCAGAAATAGCAACAGCATTTAGGCTTATATACCACCCCATAACTTTACAGCACTCTCTGGGCAATTTACAATGTAAGCATTATTTGCCTATTGCTCCCAACAATCTGGATCTTCATTTTACTGGCCTGGGAAGAATGGAAGGCTGAGTCAGCCTTGAGCCCCATCAGGATCGAACTCCAGGCTGTGGGCAGACTTTGCATGTAATACTGCACTTTAACCACTCCGCCACCAGGGCTCCTAAAACATATCGGTCTTTCCAAACATATATACTGTATAAGATATACTAAAATGACAGGATCTCATTAGGCCCAATTCATACATGCTTGAATCTGACAGTTTTGCCATGGAATTCTGACCTGCTGACCACATGCTATATAATACATTCAAGCTATATAATACATTCAAGCTATATAATACATTCAAGCTATATAATACATTGTAGTACATTCAAGGAAACCAATAGCACATTTCCCAAAACTGCTGTTAATGTATGAAGATGATGCCGAGTTGATGCTAAGATGGCCAATTTCAAATTCTCCTTATCTCTAGACCTGTGATTTACTTGTAACACTAAACTTTGAGATATGCCAAAGAAGGTACTTTAAGGCCCATAAACAGACAGCATCTATCTTTGAGGAATGACAGGCATAGTCAACTGGATATTTCCTTCTAACTAACAACATTTTCCATTGTTTATAACTTACTCTTGGGGCTGTCATATAAACACAAGTAAACAATGTTGATTATTTTAAAAACAGGATTTTTAAAAAACAAAATTGCTGCATGTGGCATCCTTAATTTACAACAATTAAGTGTTGATACTAAAGTAAACCTAGATATCTTAACTTAGCATCTTGCCAGCTATTCTCCATACTAGATTCCACATGATTAGTATATATGAAATCATCACTTTAATAAATTATTACAGGTACCTGTTGTTCCAACTTCTTGACTCAAAAATGTGATGCGATGCAACTTAAACTAACCTGGTCAACTAGATTTGAGTCATGCAGGGGTTCATGGCTGCGGGTACATGGGAATGAGGGGTGCTTTGAGTTCAGAAAATGACCAACGGCCATTGTAAACCTACATTTGAGTTTATCTGTCCAGAGTAAATAAATAAATAAATAAATGCAACAAGTAGCACTGGGATGTTACAAAAACCCTCTTTCTGATGCTCATTGTGGCATAGGATGCTCCAAGATGATGAAATGTGCTTTTATTCAGATTATAATCGTGGTTTCTCTATTTCTAATGTGAAAATATGACAGTAGAACACTAGTCAAAATCTATTTTTGATGACAGTTAAATGACCTGGTATGAGCTATCAGAAAACAAAACCCTGGTTGCTTCATAAGGAACAGCTTATTTTCCTGCTCTGGGACTGAAAGCTACCTTATGATTCTTGATGAACGTATCTTTTCTTTTATGTACACTGAGAGCATATGCACCAAGACAAATTCCTTGTGTGTCCAATCACACTTGGCCAATAAAAAATTATATTCTGTTCTATTCTCTATTCTATTTCCTAATCCAGTAGCCTTTCAGTTTGTTCCTCCATGGCTCAATTGACGGAGTTAGAGATAAGCAGGACCTGCAAGGCTTTCAGAAGCATAGAGCATACAGTATGTTCAGGATGCTTTTGATTAAAAGAGAACAAACAAACTCCAAATAAAATAAAATAAATATTTTCGTGATATATGAATGTGTTTTCAAAACTGCTGCGAGGCTAATCTTTCTCTTGCAGCAGATAATTTTCTAGCCAATGCTTACTATTCATGCAGACAGAGAGCTGGATAAAACCAAGAGGATGGAGTGAATTTCTTAGGAAGGAAACTTCTTTAAAAATAAGGCCAGGTCGCCAAGAAGTAAACCTATCTTTGTCTTAGAAAATGCTTTAATCTGACTCTGAAGGCAGGTCCAACTTGCCCATTGAGAAAATTGAATCCATACAGTTTTCCTAGGCCAACCCTACTGACAGAGAAAGTGTAGAAATCAGCTGACAGAGACAGTGAAACAGTACTTTTTTGGGGGGAGGAATAAATTTTTTTTATTTTTAAAACATACATCAATATCAACAATATCCTTGCATGGACAGTGTGGCATCTGAGTGTCATTCATTTTGATACAAAACCAATATTAATACAAGTAAAAATTACTACATTGGTCAAACTTACATGGTCTAATGTTATTATACATATTTACAGCAGCACATATTCCTTCATTTTTCAATTATTCAATATTAGCTACATCCTTTTAATAGACATAACATCATTCTTAAGCATATCTGATAACATCTTTTTTCAAACTCTAATCTTAACCTCTAACATTTACTTTAAATCGGGGTGAAATCCAGCAGGTTCTGACAGGTTCTGGAGAACTGGTAGCGGAAACTTTAAGTAGTTTGGAGAACCGGCAAATATCACCTCTGGCTGGCCCAGAGTAGGATGGGAATGGAGATTTTGTAATATCCTTCCCCTGGAATGGCAAGGGAATGGGGATTTTGCAGTATCCTTCCCCTGGAGTGGGGAGGGAATGGGGATTTTGCAGTATCCTTACCCTGGAGTGGGGAGGGAATGGGGATTTTGCAGTATCCTTCCCCTGGAATGGGGGAGGGAATGGGGATTTTGCAGTATCCTTCCCCTACCATGCCCACCAAGCCATGCCCACAGAACCGGTAGTAAAAAAAAAATGGATTTCACCACTGCTTTAAATGTGTTATGCAAAAATATGTATAACAATATTCCCCCTGTTTCTAATTTCTTAATCTATTTTAATTCTCAGTATAGCCAATTTTGATTTGTTTTTTTAAAAAAAGATCCTTTTCACCCATCATCTCTCACCCTCTTGGAAGTTTCGACAGTGAAACAGTACTGTAATGGCAGTTTCCAAAACTCATCTCTCTTCCATTTCAGGACATGGGTACATCTGCCGCCCATCTGCCAACATTAGTCTCCTCAATGTTGCCCTAGTTGTGGGAGAGAAACCTATCCTCTCAACAATGTTACAATACAGACTGAAATGTCTCCACGGCTGTCTTCTGAATGTTGAAGGAGAAGGGAATGCTCTCTTGCCCTTTATCTTATACAGTGAAATATCTTAGCCAGCTCTGCAAATTTCATTTTCTAAGAACTGGTAAACTCATTTCTGCAGAAATGTACTTCTTGGCCACACTTTATCTGGGTTACTTATCCCTAAGGCATTTTTTTAAAAAAAAGAAAGAAAGAAAAGAAAAGAAAAGAAAAGAAAAGAAAAAAAACAGTTCATCCCTTAGTAAACCATCATCACAATGATGCACCATCTTGATAAATCAAAGGCATGGATTTTATATAGCAGCCTGCTGGCATGTCATTGCCAAGTTTATTAAAGCATTGGAAAACAAACAGAGGCTTTTTGTCGGTCAGTTGCCTTTAAATGGCTTTGTGTGAAAGTTGTCACAGGAAAAAGTTTGGAAAAACCCATTAGTCAAAGAAAAAAAAACTATTCAAATCCTGTTAATTATATTGTTCGATTGCAATTATCTTAGCCTATTTTAGCAATGTTTTTTTTTTCCCCTGACTGATTTCTTTCATCTGTACAAATGTCATTCTGGACAGAATATGGATATTTTAAATCCTTGCACTTGTTTTTAGGATCACATAACAATTTGTATAGAATAAACGTACATCAACGTACACCGTTATGCAAATTCAGTGTTTCTTTGGGTGGCTCATTCACTAAAAAAAAAAGTGACCCCCCCCCCCCCCCATTCCTGATTATTCCTTTGGTAGCTGCAACAACTCTGCCATTCGTTTTTTACCATGTTGGGTGGATTTCTCCATCTCATTACAAGCATTGCTTCTAAAATGTAAGAATGACATATTCACCATTGCCGCTGCCTGCCTCATCCTGGTGAGCTTATCGGAATGGAAAACAGGATGGCACTGGGTGGGCACCAGAGGGGAAGTTGCCCAGATATCTTCTCAACGTAGCCATGACTCATCTATTTTCCTGTTCATATCTGTAGTTTTGACAGGATAGAATGGCAAAAAAAAAAAAAAAAAAAAAAAAGTCTTTCCCCAGAGACCCCAGTTTTCATATCAAATGATAATTGTTTTACCTCACTGATAAAGCAAAGTTGCCTTTGTTAGGAAAGTAATACATCCTGTTGGTGCAGCAAAGGGTTCCACCAGAGATAAATATAGAATCTTTCCACTGTCCTAAATGGAAACAGATGTAAAAGCTTAGCTTTGAGATACTCTTTCAGCCTAAGCCAATCCTGAGGTTCTTTCTGGAAAAGAATAGCTGCACCCTCTTTCTCTCTGGAATTTCCTAGCTAGGATCTTTTGTGATGGATGTGTTGAGGCCCCTTAGCTCTCTGTGGGGTGATCTATGACATAGGTGGACTTTCCACCCCCACCTCCACCCCCCCCCCCCCATTCAGGGCCTCAGTGTTTTGTGTAAAGAGTATGTGTCAATAGCAAGGGAGCTTTATAGCAGTGTTAGGGTTAGGGTTAGGGTTAAGGTTAGCTTTGCTGGCTGAAGAATTCTGGAAATTGAAGTCCCCGAGGCTTAAAGTTGCCGAGGTTGGAGACCTCTGCTTTAAAGGAAGTCCTGGGGATTGGGTCAGAGTTTTAAAAATGATTGGGATCATCCCTTATCTTTCTCAGGCTGCATTTTCCTCTCTCTTTCTCTCCCCCCCCGCCCCCGCCCGTCCTTCTCCATGTGGTTGGTCAGCCCAGCTTTTTCTTTCCAGACCTAAATTGGCTCCTTATTGAAGATTTTGGAAATTGGTTTCATAACCACGTGAAATTAAGTCCAGGACCTAATGGTTGTGCATCCCTAGATGCTCCTGAATTGATTACTTTCTAAATTAAGCTCCGTAGTGGCTTTCTGCAGCTTGATGGCCTTTTCCCTTATCAACACTACCTCTAGCTTTGTTGAGGTTGCATCTTCCAGCCAGACTGAGAATTCTGAGATGCCAGTTGCGGAAGAAGGCTGTGCAGAGCAACAGACTGATTCCAGCTACAACGAAGCAACTGGTTGTGGACCAACAAGCCCTATTCAGTTGCATCTGTCTAAATGATTTTCCTCATTATAGTCTTTTGGTTAAAGTAACTGTGGGCCTAAAATGCAGCTTTGAGGAAGGTAGAAGTGTAATAAATGAAGAATCACATTGTTTTCAGTTGCTAGTAAAGGCAGCAGTTAATTTTCTTGAGTTGAAATATGTAGAGCTATGATATATACTGTTTGATATAAAACAATCTGCTCCTTACTGTGAAGTCTTAAACTGGTCTAGTCAAAAATATTTTCTGTCTGAATTTCTTCTAGGAAAGTGGGTATAGTATTGCAGGCTCAGCTGATGTTATTGTTCAGTACTAATAAGCATTATTCTGTAAAATTGTTTTCATAAATGTGAAAAAGAGTTTGATGTTTTCTTAGAGTAGATGAAAAGATGGCAACTGTGTAGTCACAGAATTCATGATTCTCTGTTCAATGATCTGAGTGTTAGTCAACTGAGTTCTTGCCTGGCAACCTAGCCCCTAAATTATTTGTATCTCCATAAATCTTTGACTGATTACCACAATTAAGTCCAAAATTTCTGTTGCTAAGTGAATTTTGTCCCATTTTATGACCTGTCTTGCCACAGTTGTTAAGTGACCCAGTGCAGTTGTTAAGTTAGTAACATGGTTGCTAAGTAAATCTGGCTTCTCCGTTGACTTTGCTTGTCAGAAAAGATGATCACAAGACTCCAAGACACTGCAACCATCATAAATATGAGTCATTTTAGAAGTGTCTGAATGTTGATCATGGGGATGCTGCAATGGTCATAAGTGTGAAAAACGATCATAAGTCATCTTTTTCAATGCCGTTATAGCTTTGAATGATCACTGAATGAACTGTTGTAAGTGGAGAACTACCCTGTATAGGCAGGGTCCCGACTGGTTTGTGTGACTGTGTATGTGACTGTGTAAATTCAGATATTTGCCCTTTTCTTATTGTGTGAAATAAAATCCAAATGATATGTCTCATCTTTTTTATTTCTTCCATGTGTTACTTGTTTTATGTGTCATGAGTGGAAACAAAATGATTTTGTCACTAGCACTGGGCTTTCCTGGTTCCAATGATGCCTTAAGCCTCCTTTCTAGAACCTCGAAAGTCCTTCCAGAGCCTAATTCCTGAAAAATGACAGCACAACTTCCAGCCGATTTGACTGGGGAAGCTGATGACAATGTCCTGAAGGGTTAGGGTTTGGTATGTCATAACTGAAGAAAGAAAGAAAGAAAGAAAGAAAGAAAGAAAGAAAGAAAGAAAGAAAGAAAGAAAGAAAGAAAGAAAGAAAGAAAGAAAGAAAGAAAATCCCCACCTCCCAACCAGAATCTAAGACCTAGTGTCAGAGTATGAATATTCATAGCCTGGAATAGATCAGCCAATGGGGACTGTTTGGAAAGACATGGCAACAGATCAGCCATTGGGGACTGGCATAGGACATGGTAACAAGGTCAGCCAATGTATAGGCATAGCAACTAAGTCAGTCGATGAGGGCTGTTTGGGAGCTGAAACAGCTTGGAGCCTGGGCGTGGCTTAGGTTAACTGATATGTATAAATGTAAGTTGTGTGCTCCTATTATTGTCCTTCCTGTGCTGTGCTTCTGTGATTATGCTTCTGATTCTGAGAACTGCTCTTGGTATTGTATATATGTCTCATGTATTATTATGTACATAAAGAAGTTTCTTATTTAATGAATCCTGCTGAATCAGTTATTTGTGTATGCTTTCTGGATGTGATTTCTGCAACAAACTCTGACACCTAGTCCCACATATACTGTATGATGAGGTCTTCAGTCCCACACAAACTGCTAAAAGTGACCTTGGACCAAGCAAATATAGAGAACCTGAAAGTGGTTAATCTTCTTTTACAGTCTCTTTCAAAGGAACTTACAACCTTTTAAAACAAGCAATAACATCCAACAGTACAGCATATCTAACAAACCATTTAAGCTTCAGAAGGAGGAAAATGCATGAAAAAATAAAATAGTACTGTGCACAGAATAGATTAGTATTTTGCACAGATTTAGAGAGGTTTTTTTTTAAAGCAGGATATGTTGATTAACACAAAACGCTAAATCTTAATTAGTTGGACTGTGTCCAATGCCAAGTCAAGTCAAATAAAATACTTTATGGTAAAAAATTGGTGCTCTACTACACCATGAGCAACTGCAGAAGGTGTAGTGTAGACCTTGTGTAGAAAAGTCTATGATGGAGCTACCAATTTAGCTGCTTCAAATTACAAGGTACAAAAATTTGCCCTGGGGGGGGGGGGGGGATGTGACTAATTCCATTTTATAGAAAAAGTCATTGCGATGTTTTGGAAAATGTTTCTTCACACTAACTTTCTGATGAAAATCCTTGCTGTCTGCTATTTGTCTTCCAAAGGTGCTGCTGGCAAATGGTAGTGTTGGGAGATGTTTATGGGAAGAAGCAATTGTTGATGATGAAAAACTGTCTGGCAATGCTAAGGGTTGCATCCAGAAGAGTCATGACTTTAACAACTATGCATTGGGTAAGTCACACAGGTCTGAGGAGACGTTCAATGGCATTGAATAGAATTCACCCACAAGTAAGTGGATGTAAGACTATACCTTTATTTCAGGAAGTGGTACCTGTATAGCATGCTGAAATAAAAGCAGCCATGTTTTTATTGGACAATCCACAACAATGGATTATAATAAACTTGCCTTAAGTTCTGTTATTTACAGTCAGATGTGCATTGTACTTCAAATGTAAACTGTTATGCCACTGCATTGGGAAGAGTTATTATTTAGGTCTGCCATTAAGATCTGTGTATTTACTTGAGATGAAGATCGTTCTAAATCTGTTTATTGGCAAAAAGAGAAGAATGTCTTTTATTTTCTTTAATAAAACCGAAGGAGAAGATGCTCTGTCAAAAAAGCATGGGGAATTTAATGGAAAGCAGGCTAATTTAGTATCCTGCTATCCAATATAGAGGCCAGACTAATCATTGCTATTACAATATTTGTGAATCCAACATATTTAATTTATAACCTGAGACAAAAGATATATTGGATGCTAGCCTAGATAGGCCATTTTACCTTTTATATCAATA
Source organism: Pantherophis guttatus (assembly GCF_059756535.1). Classification (NCBI taxonomy): domain Eukaryota; kingdom Metazoa; phylum Chordata; class Lepidosauria; order Squamata; family Colubridae; genus Pantherophis; species Pantherophis guttatus. The sequence continues at coordinate 230,822,272 of NC_142063.1, read as the reverse complement.
CTTCCCTGGCATATATTCTACCAACTGAAAACATCTGATCTACAAACAAATTTGGGAAAAGGTGCCAACACAAAATCAGTTGATAGGCCAAAGTTCCATCTTTCCTCCAAAGTGATCTTCTTTATATATTTAAATTGTGCATGTATGCCTTCCTTAAAAAGATTTTATCACCAACCAGAAAATGTGTTACCAAAGAGAAGACAGTAGAAGATTCAGATTGTATTCAGATATCCTTTTAATATGTGCAAGTCTCTCTCTTTCTCTCCCCCTCCCCCTCCCTCCTTTAGTGTTCATATAGAGAGTGTTCATATAGAGACCCAATAGTGATTAAGGCACCAGGCTAGAAACTGGGAGACTATGAGTTCTAGTCCCATCTTGGGCACAAAGCAGAGGTGGTATTCAGCCGGCTTGGACCAGTTCAGGTGAACCGGTAGTGGAAAATTTAACTGGTTCACCAAACCGGCAAATACCACCTTGGGTTGGGCCCGCCTCTGCCTGCCTGGTGACCTTGGGCAAGTCACTCTCTCAACCTAGGGAGGAGGCAAGGGCAAATCACTTTCAAAAACTTGCCAAGAAAACTATAGGGAATAATTCAGGCAATTGCCGGCAATCAACACTGACCTGAAGGCAAAAAAAGTGTGTGTGTGTGTATGTGTACATGTATGCATGCATAAAACACTATAATAGCACAGAGAGATACATGCATTATTTTAGTGACGATGTTTATGATTAGATGGCTTACATTCCTGCTCATTCAGCCATATAGGTGCCAATAATGGATAGAGTATGAGAAGGCTAATGATTTCTGATTGGGTAGCCCTTCCACTAGAGGAATAAATGACCCTTGTAAGATATGATATATGGGCCTCATAATCAGGAAAGAAATTATGGATTTACTTCAGTAACAACCGTTCTTTCCTGGTATTTCTCACTGCATCCCTTTTGGGTGACCTTCAGAGTTGACTAATGACTAATATGGAAAATGAAATGTAATTCTTGGAATTATTGGAAATCTAGAAATAGATATGGCTGGTCTGATTTTATGGAGATACGGTAAACAGAAAATGGAAATGGCACCTCTCACTAAGAACATTCCCCTAAGGTCAAACATTTGAAGTCAGAATGGAAAAACAATTCACAGTTTTCCATTTTTATGACCATTGCTAATTCAAATAAACATCTAGATCTCATACCCAGGGCATCAATACATGTGGCCTTTTTGTCTGCAATTTTATTATTATCGGATATATACTTTAATTGTCGCATATATCTCATCCCATTGGGGTGATTGGAACTATAAAAATAGATTTAATCTTTGTCAAAGATAAATGTGAGAAACACATGAGTGTTTCACAATGATGGATTTTTTTAAGATGGAGAAAAAAAGGAGGAGAGGTGGCATTCTTGGATCAAACACAACAATTAATCAGTGGAACAACTTGCCTCCAGAAGTTGTGAGTGCTCACAACTTAAAAACTTTTAAGAAGAGACTGGACAACCATTTGTCTGAAATGGTATAGGGTTTCATGCCTGAGCAGGGAGTTGGACTAGAAGACCTCCAAAGTCCCTTCCAACTCTGTTATTCTGTTATTCTATTTAAAGCTGAAAGCCGCTTATGAATTTTAGAGTCTGTTCTTTTTTTTTTTTTTCATCAAACATTTACCTCTTCTCTGTGCTAGGAAAATATGGTGTTTACAAACATATGCATATATTTTGTTCTGATCCATATGGTTCAATATTCTTTTCACAGACCAACACATAGTATACATAAGATAGGAAATGTTACACAAACTGTAGGTGGGACTGAACAGAAGGGTGGCATAAAAGTTTAATAAATAATCAAATAATTCCAATTCTTTATTCCCCAAGGAGTGGGGAATCTGTGGTTTCCTAGTTGTTGAGGAATTGCCTCCTCTGGTTAAACCTGGAGTGGGTAGTTAATTTTCTCAAGGGGTCACATGAAAAACTGAGACCCGCCTGCCCCGCACCACTGCTGTCCCATCTCCCATCACCCCACCCCTGTCACAGCTTCAGTAGGCAGGACAGGGACAGCCAAAGGCCGGATGTGGCCCACAGGATGCAAAACATCCAGGTCTGGGTTAGGCTGAATATGGTTGATGAAGGAATCTAACATCTGCAGAAGATGTTCCTCAGCTCTGCTTCAAATTTGGGAGGCTGCATGGGAATATGTGACTCTTTGGCAAAGAAAACATAGCTTCTGCCACTGGATCAAGAACTGGGTCTATTGTAGCAGACTCTTCCTTTGTTCCTATATATGAGGGCAAAAATACAAGACCTGCTAGATATGGATAGCTTTGTACCCATCTGACCCCTTTTAAATGCATGGGAGCATGAACCTCATCAAGCTGGCCAAGCATCAGTAGAGCAGGACATAAGTCTTTCATTTTATGTTTTTCTTTCATACAATTTCCAGGCTTTTGTACATTTTTTAAAGAAAACAGATAGTAGTGCCACTGTTCAAATATTGATTGTCAACATTGAAAGCTATGCATGCAAATGTACATACACATGCATGCATTCCTTTGTTTTGTTTTGATACTTATACAGATAGGCCTTGACTTATGACCGTTTAGCCATGGTTCAAAGTTAAAGCCTTGAAAAAAGTGGCTTACGACCCATCCTTGAAGTTATGTCCATTGTACCACCTCAATGGTCATTTGATTGCAACGTGGGTGTTTGGCAACCAGCTCACAATTATGACAGTTGCATGATCTTGTGGTGACATCTTGTCATCTTCTGAGCCAACTTCCAACAAGCAAAGTCAATTGGGGAATTTTAAAAATTAGCTGCAGATAGTGTTACATATGTGAATGTTATAATAAATATTCTGATCTGCACCAAATAGCATCTGGGCATTTACTCCGGCTATTTAATTTGGCTTCGCCTTTTTATTTTTAATTTGGATATTTATTTTTGCTAAAATAAAATATTTTCCAATTATTTTTGCCTTTCACAGAAGTGGGTTTTTTTGTTTTTGTAAATTATATTGCTAGTACAGTCTGTATCATCACGGAGGAATTGTAAATATCTATTGTTTTCAAATTTGTGCTACCAATAAATTTCCTTTCTCGTACTTCAAGTTATATAACAATTTGCAGAGTAGCATAAGACATTTTATTGCCCCCAATCAGTGGTGGGATTCAAATTTTTTTACTACCGGTTCTGTGGGCATGGCTTGGTGGGTGTAGCAGGGGAAGGATACTGTAAAATCTCCATTCCCTCACCACTCCAGGAGAAGGTTACTGTAAAATCCTCATTTCTTCCTGATCAGCTGGGACTCAGGAGGCAGAGAATAGATGGGGGCAGGGCCAGTCAGAGGTGGTATTTGCCGGTTCTCCGAAGAACTCAAAATTTCCACTACCGGTTCTCCAGAACTGGTCAGAACCTGCTGAATCCCACCTCTGCCCCCAATTTCCCATCTGAAGCTAGCTATGCATATTGATGGGAGCCAAGCAAGACTAGGGAACAGAAGAAGCCAGATAGCACTCAGACTTTACCCTAGCTTCTTATTGCTTCTACTTCTATTTACTAGATGCCTATTTCTTCTTCCTAATGGTGAGAAGAATCCTGTTTATCTCATTTGTTTTGATAGCTCATTTTTTAAAAAAATGTACAACCCTAAATATTTCATACAATGGGAATAATTAGAAGCAGAAGGAAGCATGGATTGAAATAAAATGTTATTGCAGGAATTCTCTGTTATTTAGGAGAAAGGAGACATTTATTCGATCCAAATTTTTAATTTGAACATATCGACATCAGTTTCTGAATTTGAATTTTTGGTAAGCCAATATGCGTACTTTTCTGATTTTATATGGAAGTTGATGCTGGGGGGAAAAGGACAGAAAAATGTGTGTATTCCAGGAAACTGCACAAAACTGCTCCCTGTGTTAGGAAGACAATAGACATATTAAAGGAGAATGCATTAGAAAATAGTATACATTTGGATGCTACACCTGAGAAATAAGAGATGTACCTGAAAATGCACGAAATTATCAACTGATGTAGAAATGGATCGAAATTAATTTCATTCAAGAAAAAATGAAAGCCTCTGCAAAATCAAAATAATGCCTGGTGAAAATAATAGTTAGACTGGGATTCTAGTACCACCAATCTCAGCCAGCCGATTCATTAATTAGGACAAGTTATTGGATCACTAATATCTGGAATGGCACAGGTTATACATCTGTGCTGAAAAATAATGCTACTTAGAAATACATCGCTATTTTAATTGTAATGCCTTCAGTCATTTTTACCCGAAGTGTTGTTTTGTTCATTGAATCAAAATAGAACTGCCAATTGTAAGACTCACGTACCACTTTGTGGTTTGGTTTCATCTTAGTATGTTATGTGAACTGAGCCAATGCTAAGCAAACGATGGCTTAACTTGGTGTTTGAATCTAGTCAGCTTCTTGAGTTACTTTCACACTGGGGGAGAAATGCTGCAAAGATTAAAGGTTGGTTCTCTTAGCCAAGCATTTATTGGAATTGGACATCCTCGCTCAGATGATGTCAACCGACAGTATCACATTTCACCCTTTTCTCTCTCTGGTCGTTATTTCTCCTTCTCATCAACATATTTAATAAAAAAAAACAATTTTCCAAACATTCATTTCACCCATTAAATGTGCTGACATATTATGTCTATGCAACTGTTGTCCAGTATTGAATGTATTCTTCCAGAAAATCTAAAATATTGAACTTATTTTTAATTCCAAATTTTGCTGTGAATCACTGGTTTCAGTGAGAAGATTGAGGCGAGCGTGTTTGAAGCTAAGAGGCATAAGTAATCAACCTTGAAAGGAATTGCTTCAAGGATTTCACCTCCTGGATTTGAAACTTATTTGTTGGATTTGGCCAGCCTTGGTAGAAAAACTTCAGCTGAAATCCAAAATAAAGAAAGCAATCCCATTAAGCTGAAAGATTTTTGGTAAAGATAAAAGCGAATTTATCTTAAAAATAAAGCAAAATCAGGCAGAGTTAACCAGTCTCATTATAGGTTCTATTCTACAATTAATAATAATTAACTATCAATGAAATAAGAGCTGAGTGAGACAAATGAATTTTCAGCCTACTGGAACACAGAACACAAATATTTGCATAATTTCTCCCCTCTTTTTTCAGTTGCAATGTTTCATAAAGAGCAGAAAAAAAGACTATATAAAGCTGGTCTCAAGTGAAATACACATAAATACTATCTTCAAGTACATATTCCTCAAAAATCTTAGAAGTGCATAATGTACCTACAGGTCAGGAGTCCACAAAAGCTGGATTTCAGTGATTATATTGTTAAATAACTGTATCTGCATCACTCTATTATGGCTGAAGACTCCTTCCAACATCTCAATTGGCTTTTGGTCTTCATTTTAAAAGAACCATCTTTTAGAAGAAACAAGAATCTAGATGTGCAATTTTCCTATGAGCATTTTCTATACGTTCCTTAGCCAAGGGAATTAGCTGAGAACAGAAGAGTTACTTTTCCTAGCATCTTCTACAGAAGTGCATATGGTTATGATTTTCTTTTCAAAAGAGTTTTCCTGCCGTCAAAAGTTGGGAAGGGGGTTAAGGACAGAGGAGTGATAGTTGTGTAGCACAGCTTTTTCCTTTACACTATTTGAATCTCACCTTTGAAAAGTTTTTGACTGTTTGTGAAGCTAAAAATAATTTTGGTATCCTTTCGGAACTGCTTCATATACTGTTATGAATTTTTCATAAATTGCTGGAGCAATTTGGATATCAGAAAAAGTGGCAAACTGCACCCACACTTTCTAATCTGTTTTGCTGTGAGTAGAAAAGCATTTGTGTGTGTGTGTGTGTGTGTGTGTGTGTGTGTGTGTGTGTGTGTGTCCATGGGTATGTATGCGCACACACATGCATACATGTTTGTGTGTGTGTGTGTGTGTGTGTGAGAGAGAGAGAGAGAGAGAGAGGAAGAGGGACACTGGGAGAGAAGAAGGGATGAGAGACACTGAGAGAGAGGAAGGGAGGAAGGGAGAGAGAGAGAAGGAGATGGAGAGGGTGAAGGGGAGGAAAGGGAGGGAGAGAGAGAGAGAGAGAGAGAGAGAGAGAGAGAGAGAGAGAGAGAGAGAGAGGCGAGGGAGAGAAGAGGAGGAAAAATAGGGAGAGGGAGAAGGACAGGAAAGGGAGAGAGAGAAAAAAGAGAGTGAGAGAAAAGGGGAATCTCAACTACTGTTCTGCTTCTCCTCCACTTTTTCCTCCTCTTCCAAAGGCTGATTTTGGGCCAGAGGCATGCAATCCTCTTCAGGCTGAGTTGACATCCCATGAATGCACAATGCAGTTTGCTGTGAGAAAAAAGAAGCTTGGAGAGTACTCCATGGCAAGTTTTTTGTAAAACAGAGATGAATTTGAAATGAAGGTGAAATATTTAGATTATGCCATTTTGCAAAGGGATTTGCAACTAGTCCAAGGGGGGCGGGGGGCGGGAATAGGCTGATCTTTCAGACTTCAGAAACTTTATGGTTTCTCTTTGAATGGAAATCTCTGCTAACCCATTACTTTAATTATTTCAAACCCATTACTTCAGAGAAATACAAGCAGATGAATCTATCATTCTGAATATGGAACACATCTCTGCTTTAGTGTTGCTTGCTTACCTAACTTAACTTGCTGTTTGCTTTGGATTCTGATATCAGCCAGATGTAGATCAGAGCTATCTTATTCCAGATGTTCAATGATTGATGATGTACCATCAAGTTGATGTTGAGTTTTAGCAAGCATATTATTGTTGGAGGGAAAAAAAAACATTGCTTGTACCAACTAAGGCTAAGCCATAAATAAAATGGAGCAGGGATATGACTCCACCAGAAAATACTTACTGTGATCAGATTCACAATGCATTTGGGTCAGTTTTAATAGGGTGGATGTTTCCTCTGACCACAAATCACAGATTTTATTTTTTTGGCACTTTTAGGAAGTGGAGGGATCATTTATTCAGTCACTGGGACAACTGACAGGATATATAATCATTCTCCTGTCCTGAGAACCAACAGCTAGTGAAGATGCCTTCTCTTGCTAGCCTTTAGGAGAACTACAAGAAGTGAAATTAAATCCAGTAAATATGTAAGTCCATATTTATAATTTGAATGAGAAAGAGTTTATTAAAATGTCAAGATAGGCTAAAGGGATGTTGCTTATAACAGTTGTGTATAGTAGGCAGTAGTAAAAAAAAAAAAAAAAGCAGCTGTCCCTCAGCTTCAGAAAATGTTAATTCATGTAGATTTAGAAGTGAAAGGTCTGAGAGAGATGGGTGGTTTCTAAATCTGATAAATAAATAAACTCACATGGCAATTATAACCTTGGAAAAGCAACGTATAGGACCCTATCTTCTGCCTGCCTACTTTGAACACTAGTACCCTTGCAGCTCAACCATCATAAATGAGCAAATGATGCCTAAAGCCACTATTGTGAGTCTTTCTTTTGCCCTGCGTCATTCCTTGTCCAAGAGAAGCAGATGCATAGATGTGGAACATTCATCTGCAGGCTCAAAACAACTCAAGAAGCACAAGGAGGTGGAAAGAAGAAGAGCAACAGCTTTTTCCCCAAGAGCAGCTTTGGATCTTTCTTCCCAGAAGACTGATGCTTGCTCGTGCAATTGACCTGCTGATGGATTGGGGAGGTTCAGGCTCAGGTCCGCTCTGAGCTCTGGAAGTTCCTTAAGCCAGACATTCTTTATTGGTTCAATCTGTTACGTCCATTGCCTTGAGCTCCAGAAGGAAAAAAATAATAGGATATAAACCTAAAATGTTCATTACTTTGCTACAATGCTAATAGGCCTGTTGTAAAGTTGGGGTTAAGAGACCTGAATGAATATAACATGGTTCAAAGACGTTCTTCTTAAAATATGTAATATCACAGTCCTTACAAAAACAAAAGTGTAATATTAAATGCAGTTTATCCAGTAGCTACATGGAACATTATCCTTGACTTTCCATTCATTAGAAACCCTTCGTTTTTCTTGCCTTAGTGAGGCCAAAGCTTCACATTACTTCTTTTATGAATCCAACACTATATGGGACAGAATGAATCATCTAATATTGCAAGAAGTGTACCGTTCAAATGAGGAAAATCATAAGAACCTACATTATTTTTGCAGACCTTGAATATTTTTAAACCATTCCTAGTCTTGAGACTGGAAATATGTGTTGCCAGATTTAACATTGGAAGGTTTTTGAAGGTTTTCCTAGTAGTTATGATACTGCTTCAAAGGCAACATTCAACTGTATATGTTAAGTGTCCACAATTTTTGGGAAAGATACGAATTAAACATATTACAAAATGCAAGATGAAATATTTATGGGAGAAGTAGAATCAGACAACATTAAACAGCTTCAATAATATGAATATCCATCCAAAAACATGGATTATCTCTGGCACAGACCTTACCAGATGGATATTGCCCAGTATGGAGACCCAGCCAAGGAAATGTATGAAGCTTCTTGTGCACCTTAAGCATTATATATTCTATATTGTAAATAGGTATTCCAGAATTCTGCTTGAAAATTGTTTCTACTGTATTGCTTGGGATCAACCGCCCATTTTGCCTCTGAATCAAGTAAAGTTTGCCAAATTCTTAACTTCTTAGATTCATTTGGCTTATTGATAAGTCCCCCTTCAGCAACCACAATTGAGTCGGCAACTCAGTCAATAAGTTAAATGAACCCCACACTATGCATATGATTTTCTTTCAGCTTTTCTTTCCCTTATGAACCTGCAAAGCTTATAAATGCTTGAAAAAGTTACTTTTTCATTAGCATCACAACTGTGAAGAGTCGGTGAACAAAACATTTGCAAAATGAGGAGTCCCTGTATTTAAATGTTTTCTTACACAAAAATCACCCATGTTATTTATTTGGATTTACAAACTATTTCTTGAATAGGTGTGTTTGCATTGGATGCAGCACCTTTCTCTTTTCCCTACCTCCTTTGGTGCTATATGTTTAGCTGTCTTCATTTCATACTCTCTCTACCTGAAGCAAAAATGTGTCTTTGTTGTTGTTTTTTCACTAGCTGCATAATCATTGAAGCTGGCTAACAGCAATCAGAGAATGGAGTAGTTTGATAAACTCTTTTATTGTTTGCCAGCCGGGATGCTGCCTTCGAGCCCTGGCCTTTTGCCAATCACATACCTGTGGCATGAGATCAAAATGAACTGATCTCCATTTACAATCTTGAGATATATCTTGTCCTAGAGGGTTTTTTCGGACAAAATTGCATTGGCTCATTTAATCAGCATAATGCAAGCAGTTATTTTCTCTGTCACTCCAAACTTGGCTTTAATACCTTGGAAGTAAATTACCGAAGAGTACTTACTGTTCTAAGATGTTTGTCAAAAGGATTTTTGTGGTTTTACGCTAAAGAAGGACAGCAGGAAAACTAACTCTGTTTAGTCTGCCTTACTAGCGGCTTGTTTAGCTGAGAGGATGCAAGTGCTTAGCATGGCTAGAATTGGCATTAAGGGACAGATCCAGCAAATTTATGCTGATCATTAAGTCTTTCTTAAACTGTGAGACTGTGGAGTTTGTCAGGGTGTTGTCGGGTTATAACACCCTGAGGGGGAGGCGGACCTGGCGGGCATTACGGAGACCTGGTTGGGCCAGGAGGGGGGAGTCCCCCTCGTGGATATATGCCCACCAGGCTTCCGTGCATTTCATCAGCCGAGGGCTCAGGGCAGGGGCAGGGGGGTGGCGGTTATTATAAAGGAAGGTCTGGATCCAAGGGAGACCACTGTTCCACAGATAGCCGGATGTGAGTCCCTCTTTGTGAAGTGGGGTCGTGGAGTACAGATGGGCTTGTTAGTCACGTACCTGGCTCCCTGCCACGTGGCAACGGCCCTGCCCGAGCTGCTTAACGTTATAGCCGAGGTGGCTGTGGACACCCCCAGACTTGTCATCATGGGGGATTTCAACCTGCCATCTATCGGTGAAATGTCTGAGGTGGCTCAAGAGTTCATGGCTTCCATGACGGCCATGGACCTTACTCAGTTAATTCATGACCCCATTCACACAGGGGGACACACTCTGGACTTAGTTTTTGTCTCTGGTCAGTGGTTGAGTGGCCTTGATATAGGGGATATAGCCATCGAACCCTTGTCATGGACTGACCACTCGCTCCTTCGACTGGACTTTCTAACCGCTGCACCCCGCCACAGGGAGGCGGGACTGACCAGGTGGTTCCGCCCCAGGCGCCTGATGGACCCTGATAGGTTCCAGATGGAGCTTGGGCCATTTCCTGAGATTCTGGCTCATGACTCGGCTGAAGACCTGGTGGCCGCCTGGGATAGTGCGGCTGCCGGGGCCTTGGACCGAGTCGTGCCTTTGCGGCCTCTGACCCGGCACCGAACTCACCTAGCTCCTTGGTTCTCCGAGGAGCTTAGGGAGATGAAGCGCCGGAAAAGACGCCTGGAGAGTAGTTGGAGGACCAGCCGCTCCGAATCTGACCGAACACTGGTGAGGTCTCATATTAAGACCTACCTAGTGGCGATAAAAGCGGCGAAAACTAGCTATTTTGCCGCTCTTATCGCATCATCAGATAATCGCCCGGCCACCCTGTTTAGGGTGACCCGCTCCCTCCTCCATCTGGAAGAGCGGGATGACCCCTTGCAGGGTCGAGCTGAGGATTTTGTGCAGTATCTGTATGACAAAATCGCTCAGATTCGGGAAGGGCTGGCCTCTGACTGGGTATGTCCGGACGGGATGACTGAGGCAGGTCTTGAGAGTGTTATCTGGGGGGAGTTCGATCCTGTGGCTCCCGAGGACATGGACAGGGTCCTGGGACGGCTGAATGCGACCACATGTTTATTGGACCCATGTCCCTCCTGGTTGGTACTGGCTTCCCGGGAGGTGACACGAGGCTGGCTCCAGAAGATTGTTAACGCTTCTTTGAGTGAGGGGGTCCTGCCGGCCGCTTTGAAAGAAGCGGTTGTGAGGCCCCTCCTCAAGAAGCCCTCTCTGGATCCGGCTGTTTTGGCTAACTATTGTCCAGTCTCCAACCTTCGCTTCGTTGCGAAGGTTGTTGAGAGTGTGGTGGCGCAACAGCTTCCCCGGTACCTGGATGAAGCTGTCTATCTAGACCCGCTCCAGTCCGGCTTCCGGCCTGGGCACAGCACGGAAACGGCATTGGTCGCATTGGTGGATGACCTCTGGAGGGCCCGGGATAGGGGTTGCTCCTCTATCCTGGTCCTGTTAGACCTCTCAGCGGCTTTTGATACCATCGACCATGGTATCATGTTGCACCAGTTGGCGGGGTTGGGGGTGGGAGGCACCATTCTGCGGTGGTTCTCCTCCTACCTCTCTGACCGGTCGCAATCTGTGTTGACAGGGGGGCAACAGTCGACCCCGAGGCACCTTGCTTGTGGGGTGCCACAAGGGTCGGTCCTCTCGCCCCTTCTGTTCAACATTTATGTAAAGCCGCTGGGTGAGATCATCCGTGGCTTCGGGGTGGAGTTCCATCAGTACGCTGATGACACCCAGCTGTACATCTCCACCCCAGGCCACCCCAATGATGCCCTTGAAGTGATGTCCCAGTGCCTGGAGGCCGTGCGGGCCTGGATGGGGAGAAACAGGCTCCGACTCAACCCCTCCAAGATCGAGTGGCTGTGGCTTCCGGCGTCCCGATATAGCCAGCTGATGCCATCGCTGGCTATTGGGGGTGAATCACTCACCCCCACGGAGATGGCTCGTAACTTGGGCATCCTCCTGGATGCACGGCTGTCTTTAGAAGATCATTTGACAGCCGTGGCCAGGGGGGCTTTTTATCAGGTTCGCCTGATACGCCAGTTGCGCCCCTTTCTAGATCAGGACTCCCTACGCACAGTCACTCAGGCACTCGTCACTTCCCGCCTGGACTACTGCAACACTCTCTACATGGGGCTCCCCCTGGGGTGCACCCGGAGGCTCCAGCTGGTCCAGAACGCGGCCGCGCAGGGGATTATGGGGGCGACGAGGCGCTCCCACGTGACACCTCTCCTGCGCGAGCTGCACTGGCTCCCGGTGGTCTTCCAGGTGCGCTTTAAGGTGTTGGTGACCACCTTTAAAGCGCTCCATGGCTTAGGGCCGGGGTACTTACGAGACTGCCTTCTGCCACCAATAGCCTCCCACCGGCCAGTACGCTCACACAGAGTGGGCCTCCTCAGGGTGCCGTCCGCCAGACAATGTCGGCTGGCGACCCCCAGGGGGAGAGCCTTCTCTGTGGTGGCGCCCACCCTCTGGAACAACCTCCCCCCAGAGTTACGTACAATAACAGACCTCCGGATTTTTCGTTGGGCCCTGAAAACCCATTTATTTCAACTAGCTGGGCTGGCTTGAGTCAAATTTTAAACTGATTTTAAATTGGAATTGTTTTAATTACGGCCAAAATATTTAATTATTTTAATCAGTTTTTAGATTTTGTATGTTTTGTATGTATGTCTTGTTTTTACTTTGGCTGTTCACCGCCCTGAGTCCTATATTGGAGAAGGGCGGTATAGAAATTTAAACAAGAAGAAGAATATTGAGAGCTTACTGCACACGAATGAAGTCTTGCTCACTTGATCATTTGAAAAAAATCAAGTTTTGCTGTGTTGATCCAGTACTTCAGTACCATGTTGAGATGCATTAATCATAGACAGGTTGATCTTTCTTAAACACTCAGCTGAGAGTCTTTGGGGAATTCTTATTCTGGAACACAATGCAGACTACCATCGTCTAGTCATTTCTTGACTCCAAGTCAAGGCATGAGCAGCAGTGTTATGGTATTTCTCACTGAATTCACAAAAGGTGAAAAAAATATGTACACATTTGTAATGGTATGACTCTTTTAACTGAGTCATGAAATGTGAGATCCGAGCAGAAGAGATGCCTCACTAATGGAAAGATAGCATTACTGTTGTAAACAAAATCCACTTCCAGCTTTTGGGATGGAGAGGATTGGAATACATCATAAAATGAGGCATTGTTTCTGGAGACCTGACACAACCCTGTCCATTCTGAAAGGTTGGTTGGCTGGCTCATCGGCAGATGTTACTTCCCTTCCATAAATCATCTTCCTTGGCTGTTGGAAGATTGGCAGTTAACCGACTGGTGCTAGTTTTCCTCTTTCCTTTCTCTGTCCAGTCTCTTTCTATATGTCTTGCCTTTTTAAAAAAAAGCCAAACAAAACTCCCTAGACATATCTGTATAAGAGAATAGAAAAAATAGGAAAGAAATTGAATGTAAATAAAGTGTGGAGAGGGAGATTCAAATACCTATTTGGCATGATCAGGAACTTTAATGGTTCTGAATGCGCTTTAATTAGCTTTTATTTATGTATTATTTATTATTATTTTACAAACATATCAGTGTATGATCAGTATGGCACCTGAGTGTCATACATTTTAGTACAAATAATATAATATTCATCACGTTTACTACATTTGACAAGTTTATATAGTTCTGGTAATAGTACGCATACTTATCTTGAGTTATAATCTTTCATTATTTAGTTATTCAATATTTCAATATGTTATTTTTTATGCCAATCACCACATTATTCAAGCATAATTAATAATACAATCGTTCAAGTTCTGATTTCCCCTCTTGTTATAACTTCACCTTATTATATAAAAATGTGTATTCCATTAATCCCACTCTCTCTAGTTTCCATCCCTATTCTAACTTTTAATTATGCTGCTTTAATTAGCTTTTTGAAGCCTGGTTAGAGAATGAAAAGAAAGCACTCAGAGAACAAAAGACATAATTTTGAACTAATGTTGGCCTTTGCATTAAAGTAGAGCATGGGGGATAAAGAAAGGAGGAAAAAGTACATGAATAATGTATTGTTTTTGATGTCGAAAATGTTATCCTAAACAAAAGACAGATTTTATTTGTTTTTTGTGGGTTTTTTTTTTAACACAAGGAGATTATTTACTTTCATCATAAAAGTTGTCTAGTTGAGTATTTTCTTATCTAGGTATTCTTTTGTAGAGATCACTGGCAAAACTTAATAGAAATAAAGCTCTAGGAATTTTGACAGCTAGAGAAGGAGATAAGATCTGATTCCAGGGAGGTTCTTAAGGTTGCTTCAACATCTGAAGAAGTGGCAATGGTCAAGTTAGGGTGCAAGGACATGTTTGTTTGAAATGATAAATCAAGCATCTCCCTAGTGAAATGCATATTTTAATTGGGTTACAATGTTATCATCTTTGCTGTGAGGAACAGAATGAATTTCTTCTTCTCCTGTTACCCAAGAAACATAATTGGCTTAGACTTATTTGTAATTCTAGGTTGTGTTGAGGCAATGGCCATGCCACAGAGGAAAGAGATGAGTAGCATTTAGCAATAACATTTAGTCTTATGTAACTTGCTTTCAGAAGTTCTGGGTGCTTCGTCACTGAAGGCTTTGAAACAGAGACTGGACAACCCTTTGTCTGAAATGATATAGGGTCTCCTGTTCGAGCTTGGAGTTGGACTAGAAAACCTCTGAGATTCTTTCCAACTCTATTATTCTCTGTTCACTGTTCTATGTTCATAGTGCTTTACAGCCCTCTCTAAGTGGTTTACAATGTCAGCATCTTGTCCCAACAATGTGGTCCTCATTTTACTGAAGGATGGAAGGCTGACTCAACCTTGAGCCGGTGAGAATTGAACTGCTGGCAGTGGGCAGAACTAGCCTGAAATACTGCATTCTAACCACTGTGCCACCAGAGTTCTTACTACAGCTAAAAAACGTTTCTGATCATCAACCAGACTCATTGTAATCTATCAGTCTCTCTCTTAAGAATTGCTTAGGTGCACATGGATCCTCCATAAGATTTCTTATCAATGAATAGTATGGAGGATATTGAAGAGCAGATAAGGGAAAACATGGCTCTCCCCTACAGAATCCATTGTTTAAAAAGCTAGAAATGTTTATGTTTGTAACTATAGTGTACTCAAACAAAGCTTTTGAACACAGCTTTTTTCTTACCCCGATTGAGGTAATGTCTCTTTCCCACTAGTTTAACACATGAGCTCTCCAATCTGGTATGACACCATTAGCATTGAGACCCTTTGTTCCTTAAATTTTTCATTATTCAATAGGAGAGGATTCTTAGTAAAAACTAAGTAAAAGAGTAGTAATATAATTAATATTTTGGATAACTACCTGTTTGCAAATAGTTTTTTTTTGTTTGTTTGTTTCTTCAGTTTAACTTTGCATCTTTAATGCTGGCACTTTTCTTAAAATTTATGATTTCTCAGTACTGAGAGAATCAGGGTTCAACAGAACTGTAGGTAGTTGAGTTATGAAACAACAATAAATAGAACTGCAGAGTTTGGAACAAATACGCACTTAGCAGGTGTTGTCGGTAGCTTCTGGAATTGAATAAAGAAAAAGATGCCAATAACAGATGTGTTCCTTGGCTCTGCATTAATATAATTATAGATGGAAATGGAAATTCTCTCTCTCTCTCTCTCTCTCTCTCCCTCCCTCCCTCCCTCCCTCCCTCCTCTCTTTCTCTCTCTCTCATAGAGAGAGAAATCATTACTGATATAGATTTTAGATTGCAACATTATGTCTCCCTGTAGTTATACAAGTTCAACTTATTAAGCATTTATTCTTTTGTTTCTACTAAATGCTGTCTCTGCTTCTCAGGAGATAGATTTTCAGTAAGCAAAGTATCTTTCAACTCTTTTTTAGGGTTACACCCAGGGGTGAAATCCAGCAGGTTCTGACAGGTTCTGGAGAACCGGTAGTGGAAATTTTGAGTAGTTTCCAGGTTCTGGAGAACCGACAAATACCACCTCTGGCTGGCCCCAGAGTGGGGTGGGAATGGAGATTTTGCAGTATCCTTCCCCTGCCACGCTCAAAAAGCCACGCACACAGAACCAGTAGTAAAAAAAATTGGATTTCACCACTGGTTACACCATACAGTAGGTAGTAGCAAACAGCAATAAACCAGATTTAGTATTTAAGTACTTCAGTGTTTACTCTTTAATTACTCAGGCACTTCATGTAGTCAAGTCATCTTACAATCTTTACTACAGCTCTATAAAGTAAGTCAGTACTACTATCTGCGTATGCTTAATAATGATGCTTAATAACTTCATAGCAAAGATGTGTCTCCAACAGAGAAGAATATCTATAGTTTGTGACTGAACTGTGGAGTCCTTGGTGCTCTCTGAGCTTGCTTGCTTACTGATGTTTCATTACCCAAACTAGGTAACATAATCAGTGCAAGTGATATGGGTTTGCTGCTTGTTGATATGAAGTAGTTTGCCCAGACATTTTTGATGGAGGCATAGTTCCCTCCTTGGTGGTTCCTTGATTAAAATAGACCAGGCAAAAAACAATACACTAATGTGGCTTAGCTTGGAACCCAATCACTCTAACTTCAGATGCATCTGAAACATGCTGTATTTGAATAGCTATTTTACCTAAGATATATGGGTAGTCTTTCAGGTTCAAAGAAGAAATGCTCTTGTTCAATTAATCTATGGGGATGCAGGTGGTTTTACAGTCCTAGTCTGGAAATGCACAATTTATACAATGAGGCCACTGGAAGTCCATTGTTGTAATAACTGTGGGTGTTATTCTGTGATGCTGCTTAGAGTTTTTCTATTAGTTTTTTGGCAGCACCTACAGTATCTTCAAAGCTAATGGAGGTTTCATAGCACAGGATTCTATCAGAAGCCACAATTTCTAGTTCCCTTTACTGGTTGGCACAGAGGCATAGGGTTTCCTTCACAGCATCTTTGTAACATTTGCATGGATGACTCTCAGGAGTCTCTTCCCAGTCTCGGGTACACCACAGAGCAATCAGCGAGACATACAGTGCTCATCCATTCTGATGATGTGTTCCATCCACAGCCTCTGACTTTGATAATCAGAGATGGAACACTGGTGGACTTTGTATCATCCAAGATTTCCAGGCTGGATATATAATCTTGTCAACAAATGCCAAGGATGGAGTGAAGAGTGTCCAAGTAAAATTTCTCCAGTTGTTTGAAGTGTCATCAGTACAGAGTCCAGGACTCACATCCACATAGGAGAGCAGGGATAACCACAACCCTGTAGATTTTCAGATTTGTGGTGATGTGGCTGCATCTCTAGTACAACACTCTAGTAAGCAGCTGTTCCAGAGCCCAGCTGGCCTCACTCCTCCTGGAATCAATTTCTTTGTCTAAAGACCCATCACTCCAAATAATGCTTCCCAATATTTGAAGCTATTTACACTGTCAGTTTGGTGTTGTTAACAGTGATTTTTGCTTCTATGAATTTGATACTTGGCACTTGCTGGTAAAATATTTCAATCTTGTTAAGGCTGGTAGTTTAGCCAAAGAACATAGCAGCACTGGGAATTTGTTCAGCATCGACTGTAGATCACTGTCTGTATGGTGGAGAGCATAGTTATCAGCAGAACATTTCTTGAAGACTGTATGATGGCATTTCATCTATGCATTCAAGCAGCAAAGGTCAAGTCAGCATCTGATATATATTCCCTCCCTCAGATCTTGGACAGTATGTGAAACATGCAAACAAAGAACACATTGAACAGGAATGGGGTTAGTACACAACCTCATTTCATCCCATTAGACATAGTAAATGCAGCTGTATCACCATTGTAAAGGACCTATCCTGACATTATGTTATGGAGGAGTTGAATCAACTTCACATGGATACTTGGGCATCCATGAAGCCTCCCTGTTTACAGTGTCAAATGCTTTTGCCAGGTCAATGACGACAGATTAAAGAGGTTTGTTCTGTTTGTTGCACTTTTCCTGGACTTGTTTCATAGCAAATATCTGTCTGCTGTACTCTGTTCTGGCCACACTGCACTTATGGGAGGTAGCTTTCCAAGACAGTGAGAATCTATTCAGGGGAGTATAGACAAAAATCTTGCCTGTGATGGAAAGCAGTGAGATACCACTGTAGTTTGCTGCCCTTATTTTTATACAGAGTCACAGTGGGGGCAACACAGAAGTTGTCAAGTACCTTCTCTGTGTGCCAAATATTTTCCAAGATGTCTTGGAACACTTGCAATGCATTTGGGTCTAGAGCTTTGTAAATCTGAGCAGAACAGCCATCCTGTCCTATTGCCTTATTTGAGTTCATCTATGAGTTTGCGTTCTTGAGCTCATCAATACAATAAGCAGATCTGAGGCATCCCAGACTGGCAGCTGAGGAATCCACTGTAAAGCATCAGGATTAACCATGGACAGCCTACTGAGTAGGTTGGAAAAGTGTTCAGCCAATGGTTTTTCAGTCCTTCCTGGTCTTTGTTCAGACTCAACTCATCAGATGACAGCAGGTTGGAACCATAAATTGACTTTATAGCACTGAAGAATTTTCTGACAGTATGCATGTCTGTCTAAGATATTCCATTTGCAATCTATTCAGGCTGGGGAAAAAATGAAATTTGTGAAATGAGGGAAATGTTTGGAGAAAACTCCAGAGTTTCACATTTAATCAAATTCTAGCCAAAGTCTGATTGTTACTTACATAGGAGGTTCCACAGTTGCTGTCATTCAACAGCCAATCTGGCAGATAACGGTGTTTAGAAGAATCCGTATAGTTCTACTCCACATTTAGTTAAATGTCCACATTCAATTCCATGTTCCTGATTAGTGCATTCCACACAGAGAATTCCAGTGGCATGGGGCAGCATAAACTTCAAGTAATAAAAATAAGTAACCAAGCAGTACACACATACAAAAAATCCTATTGCTTTATATGGAGATAACAAATCTCTTTCTAAAGCCAGGATTTATCCTCGGAAAAGGCTATGAAGTTGTTGATGATTGTCTCCTGACCTTGTCTAAGCTAAGAAAATGCTTAAGAATTCCAAAGTATACTAGGGATAAAGGACGGATCAAAATAGAAGTTTTCTCAAGCTCCTAAAAGTGAAGTATATCTAAGTATAAAGCTGCTCAGAGACCAGTGGTGCAGTTCAGAAGCAAAACCAAAATAGACATCGTCTGAAATGTCAATGGACATAAAGCCTTGTGGGATCTGAGCTGTTAGTGCAATTCCTTCCATCAAGCTTTACAGTGGCTGGCTGACTGCTGTTTCAATAAAACATTTATTTTTTTGGTCTTCAAAGTAGAATTTCTACTGATTGGAAGAAAAACGTGGCAGAATCATGCCTTTCTGTGAAAGATAATACAGCATTAAGTACCTCTTTGCTTTTTTTCTTTCTGTAAATCTGATTTCTAAATAACTTGGGTGGTGAAAAAACATAGTATTATTTTTCATGTTTACATTATTTTATCTGATTCAAACTATGTATTAGCTCACAATTAAATTATTTGCACTGATGTACTTAGTTGGTTGTTGGCCATTACGGAGCACCTAAAACTACACCTAAAACTCCAAAATAATTTTATTAACAGATCATACAATATCCACCAATTTCTCATCTTCCAAGAAACTGATAATTCTCTAGAACTATCCCTTGATTGCTCTGCTTGTTGAGACAATTTCCCACATAATCTTTATATGTGTAGTTTTTCTAGCCTCTGAAATCTACTTTTAATCTCCAGGCCTAACCTAATTGAGGTCTTTGAGAATTTTATTTCATTGAAACTCACATGACTTCCCACAGATGATTTGCCTATAAAGGACTCCAACACAAGTGTAATTCTCTTGAAGAAAAGACTTTGTATTCACTTCAATATTTACTCATCTCTTTTTCATGTCTATGTGGAGATTTTAACCTACCTTTATTAAAACTGAGTCAGATATACAGCTAGTCCTCGATTTACAACAGCTCACTTAGTGACTGTTCAAAGTTACAATAGCATTGGAAAAAATAAATAAATAAATAAATAAATAAATAATTTTATTTCTATACCGCCCTTCTCCCGAAGGACTCAGGGCGGTGTACAGCCTATTAAAAACATAAAGACAGACATCAGTTAAAAATAATTAAAATTATTACATAATTTCGGCTCAGATTTAAAACCCCAAAAATTTAAAACACCCAATTTAAAAATCATTACATTGATAGCCCGGCTTGGGTCTTGAGGGCAGTGAAATACACGGAGGTCGGAAATCTTACGCATTTCCGGGGGCAGTTCATTCCACAGGGCAGGGGCTCCCACAGAGAAGGCCCTCCAGGGGTGGGTTCTAAATTTTTTTACTACCGGTTCTGTGGGCATGGCTTATTTTGTGGGTGTGGCTTAGAGGTCATGTGACTAGGTGGGCGTGGCTAGCTGGTCAGAGTCATTTCTGGAAGGTCCTCACACTTACAACCAGTCCTCACACTTACGACCCGACTCATTTGTTTGCTTTTAACACTGATCAGCTGTAGGGCGGCCCTTTGAAGCCCTGCAGCAAGAGTTTAAACAGTTTTTTTCCCTCTAGTCATCAGCTGGGACTCAGGAGGCAGCAATAGATTGGGGGTGGGACCAAATAAAAGGTAAGAATAACGTGGGTGGGGGGGGTGGGAGGGCGGGGGGGGGGAGAACCGGTTCGGTGACATCATATTGTCACCCCTACCGGCTCGGCCGAACCGGACTGAACCGGGAGGAACCCACCACTGAGGCCCTCCCCCTGGGTGTCGCCAGCTGACATAACTTGGCTGATGGCACCCTGAGGAGACCCTCTCTGTGGGGGTGAACTGGCCAGTGGGAGGCTGTTGGTGGCAGAAGTCGGTCTCGAAGTGATTTATGACTACTTTTTATACTTACAACAAATGCAGCCTCCCCATAGTCATGTGATCAAAATTCAGACATTTGGCAACTGACTCAGATTTAAGACTGTGATCCCCTTTTGTGATCTTCAAACAATCAAAGCCAATGGGGAAGCCAGGTTCATGTTATTAACGTAATAACTGCAGTGATTCACTTAACAACTGTGGGAAGAAAGGTTGTAAAACGGGGCAAAACTCACTTAACAAATGTTTCACTTAGCAATATAACTTTTGAGCTCAGTTGTGGTCGCAAGTCAAGGATTATCTGTAGTTCCATTCTGTCAAGGTGAAATTGAACTTTCTTCCACAAATAACAGGCATTTTCTTGAGAATGTGTGGAAAGCATTAAAAATTATTTCTCTGAAAGATCTAGCTCAGATGACACTGACCCTAACAGTAAGATCCTTGAAAAAACAAGAGAAGAAAGAATAAGAAAATAAAGCAAAAGTTTAATATAGAGTTTCTCCTTCTTCTGACCTTTTAAAAAATCCAAAAAAAATTAAGCTATGGAATCAGTTGGAATAGAATTACAAAATATTTGGATAGCAAAGAAAAATCTAGAAAGATAAGGTTTCAAACACCATTTTAAATTTCAATCCGATACAATTTTTCCTACCAGTTCCTATTTTAACTGTCAACAGTTTTTTTTTTTTTTTTTTAAACAATTTAAGCATTCTGAAGGAAGAGCCTTTGGGCAAGAAATGATTTTCTCCTCCTCTGACTTGTTTTCTTCTGCTAGTCTGAATCATTGTCCTTGAATTCCTGAAAATGAAAGCTATTGTTACACAGATACCCATTTAAACAAACAAAAAAAAAAAAAAAAAAAAAAGGGATAACCATAATAATACAATAAAAAAAAAAGGAAAGCATAGAGTTTTTCTTAAATATTCCTCATCCTTTCCATACTCAACAACTTACAAAACTTATCCTAAGAAAGTTTTTTTGGGACAGATGGGGTAGAAAGAATGGAATCAAGGATCTTGGATCTTCATTACAAGACCTACAATCCATATCATCAAACAATGCTCTATGATGCATATGTTCCTAAATGACCACTTCTTTTAACAGAATAACAGAGTTGGAAGGGACATTGGAGGTCTTCTAGTCTAACTCCCTGCTTAAGCAGGAGACCCTATATCATTCCATACAAGTGGCTGTCCAGTCTCTTAAAAGTCTCCAGTGATGGAGCACCCACAACTTCTGAAGGCAAGCTGTTCCACTGGTTAATTGTTTTCACAATTAGGAAATCTCTCCTTAGTTCTAGTTTCCATCCATTGTTTCTTGTCTTCCCTTCTAGTGCTTTGGAGAATAGGTTGACCTCCTCTTCTTTGTGGCAGACTCTCAAATATTGGAACACTGCTATCATGTCACCCCTAGTCCTTCTTTTCACTAGACTTGACATACCCAATTCCTGCAATCTTTCTTCATATGTTTGAGCCTCCATGGCCCTAATTATCTTTGTTGCTCTTTTCTGTACTCTTTCCAGAATCTCAGCCTCTTTTCTATAGTATGGTGATCCAAAGTGGATGCAATATTCTAAGTGGGGTCTTACTAAGGCTTTATAAAATGTACTAATACTTCACTTGTTCTTGATTCTATCCCAATGCAACCTAGATTGCACTGGCTTTTTTGGGCAGCTGCAGCACACTGCTGGCTCATATTTAAGTGATTGTCCACTAGGGCTCCAAGATCCCTCTGACAATTAGCCAGGTTTCACCTGATCTGTACATTTGATTTTTCTTGCCTAAGTGTAAAACCTTACTTTTTTCTACATTGAATTTCATTTGGTTATATAGGACCCAGTCTCTATGGAGATTCTCAGCCATCCTGGTCATGGTTGCCCCAAAGATGCTTTGTCAAGAGAGAAGTACCAGAAAGTCCAGTTGCCTCTTGAAAAAGCACCCTTGGGACATAGGGCCAATGTTCAAGTCTGTTGAGATCCCTCTAGATCTTTTGGGATAGAAAATTTCAATTATTTATTACCTATATCATTCATACACATTTGTGACACATGTACACAAAGGGAAGAGATCAACATTCAGTGATGGGCATGACAGAAGCACCAGCTACATTCAAAAGTCCATTTCCTACCTAACCCTCCATCAGGGTTCCATCACCGAGGTTTTTTTTTTTCCATTTCAAAATTCTATTATCAAACTATTATATAATTTCAAATTAAACTTGATTTATACAGAGAGGGCTTTAAAAAACCTCATAACCCTGCCTGTCGTTTCAGGTGAAAAAGCTATAAACATGCTATTCCTTCAGATTTCAAAATGCCTCTGCTTTTAATTCAGTGTTGTGCCCACCTCATAAGTGTGTCCTTGCATGTGTAAATAATCACAAGTATTTTATTTTTCTGTTTATTGCTAATCAAACTTAGTTCTACTGGGAAAATTTCTCACATAGTCCTCCATGCCTTAGCAGCATTTGAGTTAAATGTTATATTGCCTTTCATCATCCTTCAGAGATATGCTTCATGAAGTGGATACCAATGACTCATTATTGAGAAAACGATCTGCAGATCACTTTGGAGGAATGTTATAAAGGTCATAAACTGGGTTGTTTTTTTTTAAAAAAAAAAATCTACTAAGCAGCAGTTTATTGCAGAACAGACCTTGTTAAAATACCCAAGCACTGCCAGAACAGTCAGAGGAAAAGCATGGCCCAAACAATGAAATGAATCTCCCAGACACAATGGAATTATCCTCTAAGGTTGCTTTGTTCGTTTCTTTGTCTTACAAGAATAGCATCTAGTTAAGTGTGGCCAGGATGGCGTTAAAATTGGGTACATTGCAGGGGTGGGTTCCACTTACCTTTACTACTGGTTCGCAACAGGAGCGCTTGCGCCCGTACACACGCTTCTGCACATGCGCAGATCATCAGTGATGATGTTGAGGTGGGTGGGCGGAGCCTCCCACCACCATTACTTCTCAAGAACTGGACCGAACCGGGAGCAACCCACCACTGATACATTGTCTTCAAACAATACTTACCATTGATTGAGTGAGGATGTCACAGAATCTGCCTGGTCTCTGAATACTTCTTACCATTTCTTAATTAATCACTTGGACACAGAGTTGGAAGTAATGCTGACCGGTTATGAAGGTAACACAAAACCGGGCAGAGTAATTAATTTTCAAGAAATCAGGAATAACTTTCAAAATAATCTTGATAGAATAGAGAAGTGGGCTGAAATAACAGAACATTTAATAGACACAAAGGCAGAGTTTTCACTGAGAATTGTATAAAATGACAGACATATGGCAAAATAATGGGGGTGGGGTGGGGTGGGAGAAAAGTTATTACTCATAGTTTGAATGATAAAAGGAATTTTATTACATTACACATTATTGGAGGGCCTCCTGAACACAGTACCCTGTTTTCTGTGCTAAAAGGCAGTGATGGTATCCTGCAAGCAATTTCCCCTCCTTTTTTTTTCTTTCCACTGAGAAAAGTCAACAGCCCAAATGTCAAACTGTTGGAGTGAATAAATAAACTTGCAATGAGAAACAGAGCCTTGATGCATTGAGCATACACAGATTTAAATGTCAAAGCCCTGCATTCTAAACAGAAAGAATGCTTTTAATGAAAACTTGGACAGACAAGACAGTTAAGTGAAGGATAACATGAAAGACGGAGGAATTACCGTGTCAGGTTCAGAAGCTCCTTTCAGCCAACATGTTGTCCCTCTCCTCCAAATAAAATTAAAGTGTGCTGAACTGGAAGCTGAAAGTTTGCAAATGGAAATGAAAGTTAATTCTGTCACATGCACAAGGTGTCATAACACTGATCTTGCGAAGAAGGTTAAATGCTGGTAATTATCAACGTACCCAAAACTTTTGTTTTGCTTGTTTTACGGCTGAGTCTAAGAACACATTTATTTAAGAAAAAATGAAAATAACCCATATTTATCTGATTCAAGCACTTGCTCAATGAGTTAGGTTATGTTTTATTTCTACTGCAGATAGAAATCACACTTTATTCCCCATGAAAACACTGCTGTAATTTTTTTAAAAAAGTATTTGTCTCTTCCTTTTTGGATTGCACCTTCCAGTAGTTGGTAATAAAATGGCATTGGGAAGGTCTTTGACTGACTTGTGATTTTATTTATTTATTTATTTAATTTGATTTATATGCCGCCCTTCTCCGGAGACTCAGGGCAGCTTACAATGCGTTATACAATAGCCTTCATACTTTTGTATATTTATACAAAGTCAGCTTATTGCCCCCATAATCTGGGTCCTCATTTTACCTACCTTAGAAAGGATGGAAGGCTGAGTCAACCTTGAGCCTGGTGAGATTTGAAATAAAATAACAGACTTTTGTCTGGATTGTGTTTGATTTTAAAATCCAACTATATCAGTTCCCTTTTTCTGCCTCCAACATTTTCTGTGAGCTATGTGAGAAAAGCTTTGTTCTTTGTTCTATGTTTTATGCAGTTGTGATTTACTGAGTACAGTTTGTTGCATTCTGTGCAAAACAAAACAATTCATGCCAGCTTTTATTTGTATCACGTAGCCATACATTTTTTTCAAGGATAAAAAAAAAAAATCTTGGAATTTTATCTTGATGAGGAACCACTACTGAATTCCTGAATATTTGTATTGTTTTGTAGTAACCTGTTTTTTTGGATTGTCAATTGATCTTATCACACTATTTAACCATGAGTAGAACTCTTTCTTCTCCAAGAAATGTCTCACAGTTCATTAGGTGATAGAGACAGTGATTCAAACTCTTTGTAGATCCAGGAAGGGTTCCAATTCTTTTTTGAGTTGTGATAGAGACAGGGCTGGGGAGAAGCTAAACAACTTACAGTAGATCAGGAAACAATTAACAGGCATCAGGAAGTCCATGAAAGTTGATTAAAGCATGAGCATAGGTTACTTATCTCCTCCCCTCATGGCTATTCCTTTTTTTCTCATCTCCCCCCTTCCTGATCCTCCGTTAGAATAATTTTCATAAAACAACTGGCCACTGGGAGTAACGATTCCACTAGATTTGGTTCCTAATTATTTTTTAAATAGTTTTTGTTAAAAGATTTTACATAGCTAACAAGAAATACATTCGAAGAAAAAATAGTAAAGTAAATGTGAAAAAGAAAAAATAGAAAAGGAGATTTAAAAAAACGGAAATAGGAGAACAGAAAACATTAAGTCAGCAGCTTTGCTGCTTGGCGGCCCGGCTGGGGGGGGGGAGAGGGGAATTGAGCCATGCGAGTGGTGAGCTGGTGTACGCATGCGCATACATACAGCCCTTGTGTGAGTGGCAGGCTGGTGCGCATGCACGCTGCTCAAATTGTGTGATCAGTGGGCGGGCATGCCTGCCAGCCAGCCACTCATGCAAGTTGAGCTGCGTGCACACGTGTGTGCTTTGGCCAGCTACTCGCAGCCCAATTCCAAATAGGCCGCAGCCTGGTAGTGGGCTGTGGCCCATGGATTGGGGACCTCTGTCTAGCTATCTAGCTAGTAGATAACTAGACAGACAGACAGACAAACAGACAGGGCTTCAGAACGTCTGGTCAACAATTACACGTACAATTCTAACCAAACTTCACTCTCTAAGATTACATCATAATTCCATTTTTTTAAATTATTTATATTATTCTGCCATTAGTTGCTCTCTTGATTTAATTTTATGTTTCTCAGTAGATTTTTCAATAATTCCTGGTACATTAACTACATTAACCATTTGTCTTTGCCTGTTGTTTCTCTCCCATAAAATGCTTTGCTGAGATTCATGGAAGTATTTTCAGGCACATGAGTTTATATCTAGGTTTATATCTATTTCATATTAGATGGTACATCTAATAAAATGGTTTTTAAAAAATCCACATCAACTTTATTGTACAATGAATATCCATGCCATTCAAACAGCAGGTCTTGATCTTCTAACTCTAAAAGTCTATTGTTTCTCAGCAACACCCGTCCTTTCATCCAAACCAAACAACAAGATGGATTTAGTTCATAAAATTTTTTAAACACTTCAGTGCAGGGAGATTCAGAATCCATTTGTTTAGATTTTTTCCATTTTTTGTTTTTTTGCTACACTGGAATTTTATGAAAGAAATAGCCAAGACCACCTATTGTGGAAGTAGGAATTTAACGATTTGAAGAATACTAGCTTTTCCCATACATAAGCATAATCACTCAAAATTAGTGGTCCTGAAACATAAGGCAAATGGCTCCTGATGCTTTTTTGGAAGGAAAAATGAATTCCATAACCTCAATAGGAAGCTATTTGGCTCCATTGATACAAGACTTTTCCTTTACAATGTCTGTAAACAGCAACAGCAAAATATGTAAACTTATTTTCCGTTCCTTAATTCCACTGCTCTATTTCTACAATGCATTATTCAGAAATAAAATCTATAACAGAATAACACTTTGAGACAAGTAGAGAGCACATCCAATCTGAGACTGTAAAAGAATGTTGCAGGCAGTGGGATAATTGGAAACGGGCTAAAAATATGTGAGGCACTCATTTAAAAACAAAACAAAACAATTGAATCAATAATCCCTTAAATATGTTTTAGGTAAGATGAATCATGACATAATAAAAAGCGTTGAGCTTGGCAACTTCATGGGTCCTTTGCAGGGTGTGAATTACTTCTTGGACCAAGTTGTTGTTCCAAGATCAATTGGATGGATCATCTAACCAATGTATATAATAAAACAAGTTATATACCATTAATCCCATTTTCAGTCCAGATATAAAAGCAAATTATCATTTATTTTTGCAGGGCATTCAAGACATTTTTAGGGATCCAAGATAAATATCTACACAACTACAGCAGGGGATGGATTAAAGGAGGTGCAAAATGAATCAAATGTCTTCATAGGTGCACTAAAATTGATGGATGGGTCCCTAGAAGTCATGAGCTACTGCAGTGTTCTTCTGTGGAAGTCCCTTTTAAATAAAAGTCCTTGCAAGTCCTCTGGAGTTTTTAGCACATGATAGTTATGTCTTAAATACTCTTAAAAGAACAACAGGCATTTTTTTTTTTTTAAAGAGACATAGAGTCGCACACACAATGAATGACTATTTAATAAGGATTCTCTAAGGGAGTATGTTGGCTGAATACACAGCATAATGAAATTATGAGAAAGGTAATGAAGACAAAAGGTTAAGTAAAGCAGTGAAGTGAGTTAAAAATATTAGAAATAGTCCAGTGAAACACAAGTAATATATCTCTATCAGTCATATTAGTCCCATTCATCTTCATCTATTTTAAAAGTATGGGAATGTTATCTGTTTTGTTGCATTATTTTTGTTAAAAGCTCTCATGATTAACTGCAAGTAAGGTACTTTTCTAAAAGGCAATTGGACTTTCTTGGGTTTTTTTTTCCTTTTGGCAATATTGAATATTTAGGCAACATGTAATTCATTTACATGCAACACAGAGGTTCACTGACATAAACTAAGCTACTTTTTCTTTTCTCAGTATCTTTGGTGCAATTATCTGATGAACGCGATGGTGATGAGACTGATGGTGATACATGTCACTGTCTCAGCCAGTTAATTTTTTCCTTTTCCCCACTCCTTTCAAGCATTAATGTCTTCATGACTATTGCATATTTTGTATCCCTTTCTGGGATATGTTAATGACACATATTTTTGAGTATCGGAAAGCTGTCCAATTGGTAAACAGCTTCAAGGTTAGATCATTGTATGCTCGGTTATTTTCTGGAACAATGCTTTTTTTCCCATTGTAAATCTCTAACATAAACCAGGGATTAATGGCAAACTAATGATGTCAGGCTCTTGGCTAGGATGTTAGGGTTTGCTTGGACCTCAACCACAAGTAGAAGCAGGAAGATGCAGTTCTTCATATTACCAAGCCAGGACTGTTGTTGTTATTGTTGTTGCTGTTATTATCTCTTTTATTCATTAAACATGAAACTCAGTCAACTGAACATCTAAAAATGTATCACAAATATCATTGACTGGCGCTGATGGTTGATACAGGTTGCTGCTTGCATCCTAGATATCAACCAAATATCTTCTTAAGATATACGATGTTTCAGTAGCACCGTTTTTTGCAGTTCCGCTGGTGTTATTGTTGGAAGCTGCAATTTCTTGATATATTTTGTAAAATTCTTGGACATGGTACCAAGTGCCCTGATGACAATGGGTATCACTGTTACATGTTTCATCCATAATTGCGTAGTTTCGATGGCCAAGTCATGATATTTTGTGATTTTTTCCAGTTCTTTTTCTTCAACTCTGGCATCTCCTGGTACAGCGATATCAATAAATTGTACGCTTCGGTTTTCAACAACTGTGATATCTGGCGTGTTGTGTTCCAAATGACGATCCGTCTATATTTGAAAATCCCACAAGATCTTCACCTTCTCATAATTATTATTATTATTATTATTATTATTATTATTATTATTATTATTATTATTATTATATACTTTATTCATTAAACATGAAACTCAGTCAACTGCATTATTATTATTAATAACTTTTTCCACTTTGTGTTCCCATGACTTTTCCGATACAGATATGTCGTATTTTTTACATAATGCCCAGTCAATTAGTTTAGCAACTTAATCATGTCTAGCTTTGTAATCAGTTTGCGCGATTTTGCTGCACTCGCATATTAAATGTGAAACAGTTTCAACTTTGTCATTGCAAATTCAACAGTTTGGATTGTTGGTGGTTTGGTTGTTGTTGTTGTTGTTATTATTATTATTATTATTATTATTATTATTATTATTATTATTATTATTAATATTACCAAGCCAGGATTGTTGTTGTTATTATTATTATTTACTTTATTCATTAAACATGAAAGTCAGTCAACTGAACATTCAAAAATGCACCACAAACACCACCGACTGGCGCTAATGGTTGACACGGGTTGTTGCCAGCGTCTAGCCATCAACCAAGTACCTTCTTAAAATGTACAATGTTCCGAGTAGCACAGTTTTTTGCAGTTCCGCTGGTGTTATTGCATGAGGCTGCAATTTCTTGATGTATTTTATAAAATTCTTGGACATGATACCAAGTGCCCCGATGACAATGGGTATCACTGTTATATGTTTCATCCATTATTATTATTCATCCATTATTCATTATTATTAATGAATTTCATTATTATTATTACTATTATTATTATTATTATTCATTTATGCATACCTTCAAAACAGCTCTCATTGTGTGTATGTGTCTCCTAATCAATGTCCTGAGCAGGGATATCTGAGAAGAAAGAAAGAACTTTTTACTATAGTATATTTTATGAAAAACAGATATTGTTTTTCCATTCACGTGTTTATTGAATGGGAGTTATTTGGCCTCCTTTATTGGCAGCACTATAATTCTTTATTTAGATTTAACATGCTCTAGCTTAAAGATTCAGGGTGGTTCATAAACATTTTAAGCATATTTTGATTATAGGCCTTTAGGGTTGCAACACTTTAGGTATCGAAAATGTTGTGAGGAGTAAAATAATGAATTCAATAAGATTCTCTTGGACAGGCTAAGAACCTTTGGAGACTTTAATTGATAGCTGTCCTGCAAAATAGTGTCAAGTTTGTGTTCTCATTGTTTATAATAACTATCTTGAGAGCTGCAAAGATATTTGCCAAGAGTTGGGTCCATAGTGACATTATAAAAGCATCACAAATCCATTTCCAGTTGGAAGTATTCAGATGACTGTAGTTCAAATCCGAAAATTTAATTGGATTTACATGAAGTACAAGCCAGAGTTTGGCACCTGACTTTGTCAAGAGTATGATCCCACACATTCTGTTTAATTTACTCATGGAAACCAAATCCTTATAGCCTATTCAACAAATTATGGTTTAAATCCTTGCCTAGTATCATGTAGGAATGTTGTTGAAGCATTTTCAAAAAGAATGCAAAGCATGATTTGATGTGATGTCCGATCTGAACCATAAGTGTCCCATCATAAGAAACGATCATATTAGAAATTCTATAGATTCTAGATCAGGGGTGGCGAACCTTTTACTCACCAAGTGCCGAACAGGTTCGTGCTTTGCGCGCTTTGCGTGCGTGCATGCCATCTAATGTGCGCACAACCGCACTATCGGCACATGGTTTTGGCATGCACCTCCACTGTGCACTGTGCACACAACCACACCACCTGTGCATGCACACAGCTTGTGCACACCCCCAACCATGCGTCGCTTGCACAATAGTACAATCTGCGCATGCACATGGTATTGCATGTGCAATGCATGTGCGCGAACGCCATCTATGCGTATTGTGTCCTCTTTAAATTTAGTGCTTTATCAAGTCTTCTAGATCATTGTTAGCCCAGAATATATTCCACACATTTCTTCTTTTGTTGCCTACATAGGAGGTCAATGTTCCTTGGATACATCTGTTTTTGAAAATTCTATGAAATTTCTCCCAAAAGACATGTGGCTCTGGCAGAATGACATATCATCCATGCAATAACTTAAAAGAATCTTTATGATGTACAACCAGTGGTCCAATAGTTATTTCATTTTGCATGCTTATTAGAGCATGTGATTTTAATGGCAGGATGTCACAGGTTGGTTGGCTCATTCATATGCAGAGAGCAAGAGCCTGTAGTACAGTGGACTAAAGCACTGTAATTAACATCTGCTGCTTGCAATTACTGCAAGTTCAAATCTCACCAGGCTCAAGGTTGACTCAGCCTTCCATCCTTTCAAAGGTAGGTAAAATGAGGACTCAGATTGTGGGGGCAATAAGCTGACTTTGTATAAATATACAAAAGTATGAAGGCTATTGCTTAACGCATTGTAAGCCGCCCTGAGTCTCCGGAGAAGGGCGGCATATAAATTAAAGCAAAAAAAAAAAAATGCAATAGTGAAATCAGATTGGGATTGTAAAGGAAACTTATTGAGTTGAATAGGTCAGGTCAGCAATATCTCTTTGGGAAAATGAGTAGGCCTCTCTTGATTTTTACTGGCTACCTTCCTTATTCCTTTATTTTTATTCTTAATAGCTTTTAAAAGTTCAACCATGTATAACATATCGACTGGAAAAAGAAACAAGCCAGATCAACGGCCTTTTAAAAGATGGGGGGTGGGGAGGTTTGATGGTACGTTTTACAGGTGAAGAGGTTAATATGCTATTTGCCACATTCTGGACTTGTTGAGAATGAATTCCAGAGCAATTGGAGAAAATCCATTGACACAGAGAAATAGTCACTTGGGATTTTAATCCATATGTTTGTATTTCATCACATTCAACACAGCTTCATGGGAGCCAAAACCTAATGTTGGATGTATTTGCTCTTTTGTTAAGCATCGTTTAAAAACACAGAAGACATTTTAATTCACTTTGCACCGTATGGCTTTATTCAAAGACAAACTAAGACATTTAAATGACCTAAAGGAAGACAAAGGTGATATAGGAGAGATATATTGAACTCTTATCATAAGAGGCAGTGGCTTCTTGAAGTCTGATGGTAAGACGAGTTTTAGTGCCATTAATTATATCCCTCTTATAATTGGGGACAACCTGAAAGAAGTCCCATATTGTGGCATGCAGGTACTGTCTTCTGTGGTTATTCTTGGCTGTTTTTCAGCTGTCACAAGCTGAGGACTCATCAGTGGAAAGCTGCTATTTACTTTGTGCTACCTGAGTATGAATCATGATAATTGCCATGGGAGATCGATTATGGAAGATTAATTGAATAAATATGGCAAAAGGTGCAAATAGGTCAATACCCCAAGGGATTATGGCCAGCAGGGTAGCAGAGCCAGTAGAAGACATAATAGTTGGGTAGACCCAGAGCTATTTGCATGGAGAAAAATTTCTAAATAAGACTTTAATCTGTGTTCAATCTTACATTCACAACTTGTAAAATTGTGCGTGTGAGAGAGGGGGAGAGGGGCAGAGAGGTAGAGTGGGGGGGGAGAGAGAGATTGTCTTCTTTTTTCTGCTCTCCCTCTGAATTTTGTCATGCACATTGAGCTCATTTCATCTTCTAAATTGTTGGTCAGAATCATTTTATTGTACCCTGCTATTTTATCTACTACATAAGATGAGTGTTCATTGACATTCATCATCACATACTCCCTCTGGCATAAATTGGTGCTTGTTAATATAGGTGTTAATGTCATTGATATGCCACTTATTTAATTTATATAGTTGTTCTTCTCAAATACATGATCCTGGGTGGCTAACCATGATTAAAAACAAGACAAAGAGACCATAACAACCAGTAAGCCATGATAAGAGACCAAGCAAAATAGTAATTAACACAACCACGACATGAGCCCAACCATATCTCCAGGACCCCATACTCAGTAACAAAAGAATATTTTCAAGGTTTTAAAAAAGGCCAGCAGGGTTGAGGCAAGTTTTATATAATTTTGGCATAGCTCATAAACCTGTGGCCCACAATGGTATTCATCCAATAATTTTTGAAAAGCATAAACAAGTGGAAAAGCACTGGAGGATAATGCAGCTCATGTTTCTGAATGATTTTCTTAGAGATTCATGTTTACTTAAAAATATTGTCATTATAATTACATTTATATTTGTCAACTTTAAAGACATCCAAGAAAATCTAATATATAATTCCCATACTAAATAATTGATAAATTTATATCTAATTATTTCAGTCCTGTTCTTTGTGCTATTGCCAAGTAGATGCATTTGACACCTCTTAAAGCTATTTAGCATGTTACAATTCTATTGTCAAATTTGAACTATGTGTCATTGATGCATGTGGTCCTTTGCAAAGCTACCCAAAATAAACTTCATTGGATATCCTGAGACATTTTTCTAGACATGGCATTACCTAACTGACTTTGCTTGATCTACTCAAGCCAAGCAGGGTAAGACCAAGTGAGTATTTTGATGGAATACCATAGGTAATACCAGAGTAAAAACTCAGGAAAATATCCAGGAAAAAAAAGGCAACAGTAAGCCACTTCCATATTGTTGCTAAGAAAGCTATATAGATAATTCCATGAAAATACCAGGAGTTCATCTTATACATTTGTAGATGTGAGTATGGGATCATTACCAGTGGTGCTATTCAGCAGGTTCTGACAGGTTCTGGAGAACTGGTAGTGAAATTTGCAATATCCTTTCCCCAGGAGTGGGGAGGGAATGGGGATTTTGCAGTATCCTTCCCCTGCCATGCCCACCAAGCCATGCCCACCAAACCACACCACGCCCACCAAGCCATGCCCACAGAACCGGTAGTAAAAATGTTTGAATTCCACCACTGATCATTACCTTAAGCTATTAATATGTCTTTGAATGCTGAACTTCACACCTTATTTCATAAATTTTGGACAGCACTTCCCTCATTCAGTATGTTATTTTCCAGATTATCTGTAGCCTTTTGCTTGTCATATAGTATAGTGGTGAGGACTTCCAATCTCTGGATTCCACACAGAATACAGTTATTTATAGTAGCGGACCTATAGAGTTTTTGCTAAGGGTTTTAGAAAATTAAAATATTCAGAAAAAAATTATTTTAACTGAAATTTTGGTTCATATTCAGTAAAAGGGAAAATTAGGCTATTATTTTTTTATTGAATTTAAATTTAAAAATTGCTTGCAAAAGTCTGCATTAGTAAACCTTTTTTCCCATGGTTTATAACCTTAAATCTGACTAAAGATTTTAAATCATTTTAAAGTTCTTACTTCCAACATTTTCAGCATTTAATGTGCTAAACCAAAACATGATTTCTTCTGAGTTTTAAAATATCTAAGAGGGCTCTTATTCTGACTCTGGCTTGGACAGAATTCATACACTAAGTTGCATAAATTTAGTTATAAATAACTCAATACATTTTACACATGTATTTTAGAATAGGTCATGATGATTGATCATAATAATTGACTACTTCATATTCTGCAAAAATATGAATGGAGTGTAGATTTATAATGTTTTGACTTGGCTTTCTCTTGTACAGTGGAATAATAGAACATTGATAAAATGTTTTGGAAAAAGAGCTTGATCTCATCTTTTAAACAGGCCTTGGAAGTGAAATATTGTTTCTCATAAATATTATTTACATAAATTTGATAATGGGTTTCAGTCGCTGCTCCATGAAACTGAACGAGAAGATTGCAAGACACAGTTCAAGCAAGCAATGTCTGAGAGTGCAGAAGAAATGATTGGCTGAAAGAGAGGAAAACAGAAACAACATTAAATGCAAGACATAACCTGGAAACTTGTGGATGAATGAAAACTGCAAAGCAGCAAAATGATCAAAGTTTTTAAGGGAGAAAGCAGAAGTTATGGAAAAATAGCAGTCAGTGGAACATGGAGTCAAAATAAGTTGCTGGGCTGACAAGAAATAATAGTTGTAACAAAGGAACCAAACCAAAGCATCAAAAATAGCAAGCAAAAATGACAACAAGATGCAGGATAGACAGAATACTTCAAAGAGATACTGAACCTGACAAACTGGCTGTTCTGTCATCTTAACCATCCATTTCTCAGTGGTGGATACTTCAGAATCTCTCCATTTTTCTGCATATAATATAGCCTCGCAGCAGTACTCATATATAAAAATGATCTTCCTCTTTTTAAATAGGCTGTGAATCCCAGCAAGAAAATGGATCTTTTAAAATTCTTTATATCATTATATGTATTTGAATCCAAACATTTCTGTCCAAAGTTCTTAGTTCATTTTATCATACTGACTTTCACTTGTTCTTCCATTTCAAATTTCAACAAATACTTATCCATTTTAGAAATTACATGATCACAATTTATACATAGTTCAAATTCTGTCTTATGCTGCTCGATTCCAAATGTCCTGTTGTCTACCTTAAATTTTTCTCTTAACTATACAAACAAACCAAAAAAATATCAGGGTTCCAAGTATCAGCCCCAATGTAAAGGCCCAAATGTAAAAGATGGCTTCCAGGTCTGACAAAAACATTGAAAACAAAATCCCTCTGCAGCCAGCCACTTGTTCTTCTGATTTCAATTTATTTTCACCATGTTCCCATTCTAACAATTCTAAACCATTGTTCTTTACATTGTTCATTGTGCTTCTTCTGCTAAGACCCACAAAGGCATTTTTGGGGTACAGTTTTGTTTATATTTGTTGCATATTTTTAACATGGCACTTCTAATATAATGCTTAAATGTTACACCAGTTGTCAGAATAGGTATTTTTTGAAACAAAAACATCATCCTTGGCAAAACATTCCTCTTTATCACAGAAATTCTCCCAGTAATGACAATGGTAATTTCTTCCATTTTAACATGTCCTTAATTTCATTCCAGGCTTTAAAAGGTTATACAATTTGTATTAGTCATAATAATACCCAAGTATTTCACTCTCATCTCACTTTACATCTTTACTCAGCGCTTCCTAAGCTAAAATACGGTCTGACCTATGCATAGTACACAAAATTGTCTGCTACATCATCCTACCTGTCAACTACTTCAGCTTCAACCTCAATAATACTCGGGCAAACAATAAATACAAACTCAAGGTAAACCACTCCAAACTCAATTGCAGAAAATATGACTTCAGTAACACAGTGGTCAATGCCTGGAATGCTCTACCTGACTCTGTTGTTACATCCTCAGCCCCCACAGCTTCAACCTTAAACTGTCTACGGTGGACCTCACCCCATTCCTAAGAAGTCTGTAAAGGGGGCGTGCATAAGCGCACCAGCGTGCCTATTGTCCCTGTCCTACTGTCCCCATTTATTTGTACTCATTTCCTATGTTCATGTACATGTTTATACCTATACCTGTTATCTTGTACATGTTTGACAATATAATCATCATCATCATCATCATCATCATCATCATCATCATCATCAACGACCAGGGATAATAATCTATGTAAATGGAGCTGTTTTATTGTTGAGAAATCACACTTTTCTGAAACAGCAGCACCAAAGAGCCATTGTCTCTTTGTTAATGAGCAGTGAACAGTTGATGGGATTGGGCACATGTTCAGGATTTCTGTGAAAGGTTTTCGTTTTGCCTAATTATATTGTCGCCCTTTTTCCATTATTAGCTTTGGCCTCAGGCAATTGCGCAACTGAATTTCCACTGCCTTTTTTTCAGTGTCATCCCACTAGTTGTTGAGGCAAGTAATATTCCTTTCTTTCTGGTCAGAAAAGATCCTTAGGAGCTGGAGTAGTCCTTTAAGGCTTGACAAGATAATGTAAAGTGGAAAACTGCTCCTTGTTACCTTTGCAGAATGAAGGGAACATGTCTTAGAAATAGGCTTCCATTTTAGTTTTGCCAACAATTGAAACTGCAACAAACATCCAACTCTACAATATTGTCATCCTACCAACAGCAATCTTTAACAGTAAAATTTGGAAAATGACTGTCTGGATAATGTAGTCTCAATGTAGCCCACCAGCACTGCCGAAGAGAGATCTTTGGCATTAGCTACCATAATTATATTGTCAATATGAGATCCTATTAACAAGTGGATTGTGCAATTTAGGAGATGTTGTGGTAAAGCCCAAGGTATGCTTTACTCATCTGCCAAACAACTACTCTCCCAAAACGATGATGTCATCAGGAAGAAGAGTGCAAAATGTTTACAAAAACATAGTAATAGCAATAGCACTTAGACTTATATACCACTTCATAATGCTTTTACAGCCCTCACTAAGCAGTTTTAAAGAGTCAGCATATTGCCCCCAACAATCTGGGTCTCCACCTCGGAAGGATGGAAGGCTGACTCAACCTTGATCTGGTGAGATTTGAACTACTGAACTGCAGCTAGCAGTCAGCTGAAGTAGCCTGCAGTACTGCACTCTAACCACTGTGCCACCTCAGCTCAACATAAGAATGAAATGGGAAGAAATGGAAATGGTCATAGCTGATTAAAACCACTGGCGAGCCAATTGTTGAACAGACAACCTAAGGCTAACAATCAAAACCTTGGATTTGTGCACACGAGCAAATGTTGAACTAAAATACCATGAGACCCTGCTTTTGTAACTGTCCAAATCCCAGACCATCCTATATTTTTCTAACACTTTATGGCAGACCAATACTTCAGTAGTATTTCCTCCTGCTGGCTTTTTCCACTTTTTCTCTCTGATGTTTCTGTACATCTTTTTCACATGTGATGTGAATTCCTGGCAGTAGCTGGGAAGATAAGGCCATTGGCAGAACAGTTAGGAGTAATTGAGCTCTGCTGGCACCAGTGGTTAGAATGCAGCATTACAGCTGATTCTGCCCACAGCATGGCGTTTGATCTTGACTGGCTCCAGGTTGACTCTGTCAGATAATTATCTGAAACAGTGCCACTGAACCACACTGTCTATACTGGAAGGATGGTTTTGTGTTTATACTTTCCCTCCATTTTGTCTAAGAGACTGAAGGGGGAGTGGCTTAGCCACCCTATAAATATGACCCCCTTTAGCCACACACACGGGGTAGACACAGGGTAGACACATAGAAGGCACATAGGAGACACACAGGAGAAGGGATTATGCTCTAGGCACATTTACCTCAGAAATAAATAAAGACCAAGATACAATGTTCTGTGATTTAAAATGTAAATAGTTTATTGATTTTAAATAAACAAAGTTTTTCTTGAAAAAAGAAATCTGGCTTAATTGTAGCTGCTGGGACATTCCAAGATCTTATTGATCTCTACAACCTAAACTAAAAACATTTTCTAACAGACTCATCTTTCCATCTTTCCGAGGTGGGTAAAACAGGAATCCAGATTGTTGGGGGCAATATGTTGACATTAGTAAAGAGCTCAGAGAGTGCTGCAAATCACTGTGGAATGGTATATAAGTCTAAGTGCTATTGCTATTATTATTATTGCTAGGATTAGTGGGAGGAGTCATCCTGGTGGGGCTTGAGAAGATGATGTAATTCTTTAAGGTGGCTGTCATGACATTGGTCCTGATGAAGAAGTTGCTGCAGCTGCCAGCCAGAGAGTTTTCTAGTGCCATTTGTTATAATTTAAGATTTTTCTGGATTCTGTTTTTTGTTGGGATCAACACCCAAACAATGATTCTCTGGGCCCAACCAGACAGTTGGCAAGTATCCTTTGCAAGAGTGAAAGAAAATTGAGCTCAAAGCATTAAATGTGCTTTTCAGTGCAATAACTTAAATAGCTACACGAGCATATAGTGAAAATGCAAACTATGATGATACATCATTCTAAAAAAGCAACAAAAAAAAAAGATCTATAAAATATTTCCTCTCTCTAAACTATGGTCTATTTTAACTACCTAATGCCATTCTGTAGTACAGACCTTAAGAATATCAACATATATGGACAGAAACGGCAGCATTGGGGATATTTTGGAGATGGAGATAAATAAAAAAATAATGCAGTCCACTGGGATATTACAACCTAAATCTCACTGGACTAGACTGACACAATCTGAGTAAATAAAAAACAAAGCCAATTATTCATTTGAATTGTTTAGATTATATTATTCCCTCTCCCCTTCTGACAGAAGCATATTAGGTTTGGCCTTTGATCTCCTTTGGCTACAACTCAACCAGATGAAAGGCTAGGACACATCCTGTTGAGAAATTCTTCTGCACAAGTCCCTGAAGATGGATAATTCCACCCATTCTTTCCCTTGCTCAGTGGTGCTCAACCTCTATGGTCTCTCTCTCCCACCGCCCCCGCCTCTCTCTCCCCCCGCCCCCCCGTCTCTCATAAACACAACGTGACTAGATCTGAGACTTGGCTCTGATTATTTTGTGCTACGTCATATATACATATGTAAACACACACACACACACACACACACACACACACACACATTAAA